>NW_027443058.1:0-308806 GCF_048569485.1 Anomaloglossus baeobatrachus
AACTGCTGTGTCCGGAAAAGACTGGGGCTCAGCTTCAATGTGTGGTAAGCACGAATGAGCGTGATGCCCCCTGCTGAGAAGAGAAGACTGCAAAGGTTAAGCTGGTGTCACACACAGCGACAACGACAACGACGTCGCTGCTACGTCACCATTTTCTGTGACGTTGCAGCGACGTCCCGTCGCTGTCGCTGTGTGTGACATCCAGCAACGACCTGGCCCCTGCTGTGAGGTCGCCGGTCGTTGCTGAATGTCCAGCTTCATTTTTTGGTCGTCACTCTCCCGCTGTGACACACACATCGCTGTGTGTGACAGCGAGAGAGCGACGAAATGAAGCGAGCAGGGAGCAGGAGCCGGCGTCTGGCAGCTGCGGTAAGCTGTAACCAGCGTAAACATCGGGTAACCAAGGGAAGACCTTTCCCTGGTTACCCGATATTTACCTTCGTTACCAGCCTCCGCCCTTGCTGCCAGTGCCGGCTCCTGCTCTGTGCACATGTGGCTGCAGTACACATCGGGTAATTAACCCGATGTATACTGTAGCAAGGAGAGCAAGGAGCCAGCGCTAAGCAGTGTGCGCGGCTCCCTGCTCTCTGCACTGTGACATGTAGCTGCAGTACACATCGGGTTAATTAACCCGATGTGTACTGTACCTAGGAGAGCAAGGAGCCAGTGCTAAGCGCGGCTCTCTGCTCTCTGCACATGAAGCACAGCGACGTTATGATCGCTGCTGCGTCGCTGTGTTTGACAGTAAGCAGCGATCATAACAGCGACTTACAAGGTCGCTGTTACGTCACAGAAAATGGTGACGTAACAGCGACGTCGTTGTCGCTGTCGCTTAGTGTGAACCCAGCTTAAGGTTACAATCAATTATTTACATAATAGGATTGGTTGGCACTTAGGAAAAAAAATTGGGTTTAGGGCTACAGTTTGGGCACTCGGCCTGTGAAAGGTTCACCATGACTGCTCTAGAGTCTGTCACTGTCACTGACAGACCCACTTCACTCCTCTCTGTTTCAGACTGTCACTACACTTGAACTCCAAAGTAGACTGCACTCAAACTTCAACTGACTGGTTTCCTCCCCCAGATCCTCAAGACCTATAGGTGGGTGCTCCTAATCCACTTGGTCCTGCCCACTAGTGTGTCCTTCCCACCCTGAGGGGGGTGGCTAGGATTTTGTGTCTGATGGGACCCGGTGTGGGAAGGTGTTGTGTGGGGTGTAGTACCTTCTGTGACCACCTGGCGGTGCCAGGGCATCACATTCCCCCTTGGTTGAATACAGCCCGTCTGCGGGCTGCCCGACCACTGACGTTTATTTTTCTAAAGAAACGGGAAAAAAGTAAAACAGGGTAAAACATTTTTTCCCTTTATGGGAGGCACATTTCTTCAATGTTGCATACATAAAAAAAATACATTCCCGTTTTTCTTCACCCGCCACCCAAACAACCTCGTTCCATGGTGCCACTGCTAAGAATGGTGGGCACCCCTTTTCCCCAGTCCACAGGAGTTTTGGGTAACTCGTACACGGGCCAGGTAAAACGTTCCTTACCGGCAGTCCATCTCAAGGGCCCCAAGTCTGGGGGACCCCTGGCCTGGAGGTTAGCCACCAGTTTCAGTAGTGGCTGGGCCTCGGCCTACTCCACCGCAGGCCCTTCCTCCAATCTACCTCTCCAGAGGCAGTGTAGGTGGTGAAAAATAAACAAGAAAGTAGGTAGGGGTATTTACAAGCCCCAAGAATGTTTTTGGGGTGACCTCACCAGTCCTGAGGTCGTGGTCCATGATTAAACGGCAAAAAACGGGGTTAACTCTAACAAAATTTGGTTAGGTACACGGTTGATTGGCATTTGCTTATATACACAACATATGGACACCACTCACTACAGACTAGTTTCCCTGTACCTGAGTGGTGGCTGACCTAGGTTAGGGTGTGTGGACCTTCTTAGCCCGACGGGTTCACCTAGGTTCAGTGGGATAGAGTGATGTACGGGTCCCTCACTCCTAAGGTCTGGCACAGCTGGTAGGGACTACGGGGGCGTGGTGTAAGTGTTGGTGCATCCCTGGGTGCAGGTGTTGGTGCGGTACTGATAGACCCTTCTGGCTCTGTATCTTCTTCCATGGATTGTGGGAACATTATAACGGGAACAATCACCGCTCCACTCTCCATGGGCCAACCAGCTGGGAAGTCTCCCATGATGGTGTGGATCACCTCTTTTTCCTTCTCTGTGCCTGGAGTGGGAATAGGACCTTCCTCCACTATCTTCAGCTCTGGCTCAGATTCCTCTCCAGGTACTCTTGGATTTGCCGTAACTGCATCTGGCGTTTTGTACCCCAGTCCGTGGTTGGGGAAATGGTCTCAGGAACCTCTATAGCCATGTCCACATCCACCGGCAACCTTCCAGGCCTCGCCCTCATCAGGTACGCTGGTGCACACTTGGTGGAACTGCTAGGGATGTTGTTAGACATGTCCACAAGATCAAGCAGTCTTTCAAGCCACAGGTCCACTCTTCTAGGGGTAAGGTCTTGAGCAGGTTGAAGACCAAATGGTTCATCTTCTCACACATCCCGTTAGTTTGGGCATGATATGGCGTGGTACGGATTTTCTTGCACCCATACTAACTGCAGAACTCCTGAAAGATCTCGGCTTCAAAGGCAGGACCTTGGTCAGTAAGCATCTTCTCTGGGTAGCCGTGTGGCCGGTAGAAATATGCCTGAAAGACCCTTGCTGCCATGCGAGCTGTCAGATCCTTGACGGGTACCAACCCCATGAACCTTGAGTAGTGATCCACTATCGTGAGAGCAAAGGCATATCTGCTCCTGCTTGGTGTGAGCTTCACATGATCCAGAGCAATGCGCTCCAGCAGCTGGTGGGTGACAATTGGCTGTAACGGGGCTTTCTGGCTGGTGCCTTCCTTTCTTCTTAGCACGCAGGGACCACAATCCCTACACCATGCTTTAATGGATTCTCTCATCCCAGCCCAATAAAAGCGCTCTCTCAGCAGCATTTCCAACTTCTTCCAGCGGAAGTGTCCAGCTCCATCATGATAAGCCTCTAGGACCACGGGTACGTATGTCTGTGGCACCACAATCTGACAGATCCTCTCATGCATCTTGGGGTTAATGAGTCCTCTATACAGTTAGCCTTGTTGCAGATACAGCCAGCTCCTCTCCTTCCAAAGCCTCTGGATTTCTGCTGGGGCAGTGGGCCCCAATCTGGCATCAGCTTGGGAAATCATCTCCTTCACCAGCCTGACTGCCGGATCATTATCTTGAGCTTCTTGCCACCCATGGTGGAGCAATGGGTTGAAGGCTGCCTTCTGCTGACCACTGTATGGTCTGGTATCTTCCAGACTGTCAGGTTGATGGAACGCAGACAATTCAATCTCTTCCAACTCATCTTCATCCGCCCTGTCGTTAGGTAAGTGCGGCATCCTGGATAACGCATCTGCATTGGTATTCTTTTGGCTGGCACTGTATTTTATAGTGAAATCGTAGTTCGCCAGCCGAGCTACCCAGCGTTGTTCCAGGGCTCCAAGCTATGCTGTGTCAAGGTGGGTCAGGGGATTGTTGTCCGTGTATGCAGTGAATTTTGCAGAAGCGAGGTAATGCTTGAACCTCTCGGTCACTGCCCAGACGAGGGCCAGGAACTCCAGCTTAAAGGAACTATAATTCTCAGGATTCCTTTCCGTGGGGCGGAGCTTCCTGCTTGCATAGGCTATTACCTTCTCCTTGCCATTCTGTATCTGAGACAGGACAGCACCCAAGCCCACGTTACTGGCATCAGTGTATAAGATAAACGGAAGACAGTAGTTGGGATAGGCCAGAATCTCTTCTCCGGTCAGAGCTGACTTCATCTGTTGAAAGGATTCTTCCTGTTCCTCATTCCAGACGAATGGGGAACTAGAGATCTTCCCATGCTTTGGTTGCCCCACCAGGAGATCTTGCATAGGAGCTGACATCTTGGTGTAGCCTTTGATGAAGCGACGGTAATAGCCCATCAGGCCCAGGAATTGCCTCACTTCTCTGACAGTGGTAGGTCTTGGCCAGACCTGAATGGATGTAATCTTCTCTGGATCCGGTGCTACACCTTCTGCATTAACCACATGCCCGAGATATTGAACTTTGGGTTTCAGCAGATGGCACTTGGATGGCTTCAGTTTCATGCCATACCTGGAGAGGGCCTCGAATACTTCGCCAAGATGTTCCAGGTGTGCTTCAAACGTCTTGGAGTAGACGATGACATCGTCCAAGTATAGCAGGACCGTTTCAAAATTGCGATGTCCCAAGCAGCACTCCATCAGCCTCTGGAAGGTTCCTGGTGCATTACACAACCCAAAGGGCATGCTGTTGAACTCGCAGAGACCCATCGGGGTAGCGAAAGTGGTCTTCTCCCGGTCCTCCTCTGCCACAGACACCTGCCAGTAACCGCTAGTAAGGTCAAGAGTTGAAATGTAATTTGCAGTCCTCAAGGCAGCCAAGGATTCTTCAATACGGGGAAGAGGGTATGCATCTTTATGAGTTATTTGGTTGATCTTCCGGTAATCCACACACATCCTCATTGTGCCGTCCTTCTTTTTCACTAGGACCAATGGAGGGGTCCAGGAGCTACAGCTATCACGGATGACCCCTGCCTCCTTCATGCTCCTCAACATGTCCTTGGCGCATTGGTAATGTGCAGGTGGAATGGGCCTATATCTCTCTTAGATGGGTGGATGCGCACCTGTGGGAATATGGTGTTGGACCCCCTTGATCCTCCCAAAGTCTAACGGGTGTTTACTAAAGACTTGCTTATACTCCTGCATTACCCTGTAAACCCCTTTGTGGTGTGTAGGTGTGGAGTCAGTGCCTACATGTAGTTCCTACACCACTCCTCTAGCTGCTCTGGTTGACTATCACTGGTCGACTGGGATGCAGTGATTGTGGAAGCTGTTGTCTGGATGGCATGGGTGTCTACTGTGAACAACTTAGCAATGGTGGCATAACGGGGTAGCTTAACCTCTTCCTCTCAGCAATTCATCATCCTCACGGGCACTCTCCCCTTCCGGACATCAATTACTCCCTTGGCTGCCAATACCGTGGGCCAGGGCTCTGACGGCAGAGGCTCCACTACTCCACTGTTGGGTAATCCTGTCCACGGGTACCTACTGCTGCCCTGCACCAAATCATCATCTCACTCCGCAGAGGCACTACTAGAGGCGCTACATTCATCACTCATAAACCACCAATCTCTCCACCAGACAAGTTCACTTGTTGCCGCTGCAGGAGGGCCCGGATTTCACGTTGCAGCGCCCTCTGCCAGCCCACTCCTGCAGTTGCAGACAGCTGTTGCAGCAAATGTAATACTTCTCCCATACAATTCTCAATAACATTAGTCCCTAGGACCATTTTTGGGTTACGGTCGCTAGGGTCATTCTGCACCACAATTAGTCCTTGATGCTCTAGCTCCACTCGCCCCACCTTCAGAGTCACCTCTTTGAACCCCACTTGGGTAATGGGGAGTTCATTGGCCGCAATGATAGTAAGGCCGGAGTCTTGTGGGGTGAGTTCATCATCAGACCAGTAGCGCTTATAAAGTACATAGGGTATGGTTGTTACCTGCGAGCCAGTGTCCAGAAGTGCAAACGTCGGGATCCCGTCCACAGCAAGGGATCTCACAGAAGCATTAGATGACGTCGAGAATCGCGGCCGCCGCAATAACCTCAGAATCCGAGGCCTTCCTGAGGTGGTAGACTCCAGAGATCTCCCATGGGTTCTACAACGGGTGTTTAACAAAATTCTTGATGCTCCCCCTGCTAATGAGATAGAGCTGGATAGGGCTCACAGAGCTTTGGGGCCCAGATCATCTGACCCTAACCGTCCCCGGGACGTCATTTGCAGGATCCATCACTACGTGCAAAAAGAGGCCATCCAGCAAAAGCTCAGAGACGGCGCCTCAGCTCTCTTCCAAAAGGTCAAGCTCCAGATCCTGCCGGACCTATCTCGCCTCACCCTTCAGAGGAGACGAGCCCTAAGACCACTTCTGGATCTGCTTAGTGCACACAACCTCACTTACAGCTGGGGATTCCCGTTCCGCCTGCAGGTACGACATGATGGCCAAATGCATATTCTTCGTTCCCCTTGGGACTTTGATTCCTTCACAGCGGCCCTCCGCATCCCGCGGATTGAGATCATGGACTGGCCGGGCATCCCTCTGGAGCCCGAGGGAGGCCCGACGCGACATCGTTCCAGAGACCGCCGTCAATGAGATAGATGAACTTTCGTCAAAAGAATCCCTGCTTCTCGGTTCCGTATAAATCTGGTTGTTTTCCTGAGTTATGGGGGGGGGGGTTCTATCTCAGGGACTTTTCATTTTACAGTCTTGCCAACTGAAGTTGTGGCGTTCTACATTTGCCTGATTTTCACTGATGTCGATTAACTTTTTCTTTTAGGCTGTATGCTCTGCTGGTGTGTGGAGACTCTTATGCAGTATGAGCCCGGGGAGTCCACCTTGAGGTCCCCCTGTCCCATAAACTTGGGGACCCAGATTCGAAGCTTGACAAGATGTCTTTCTCTTGATTCTCCCTTTCTCTATGCTTTCTCTCTCAATTCTGCTTCTGGACCATGGCTAGTGGGCTTTCACTTCTGTATTGAACACCTTAATCTGGGGCAGCAAGGGGGGCCCCTCTCCCCTTGGTAGAAAGCCTAGCCCCCCACAGGGGTCCAACGTCTTTAGGACGTTTAACTTCTTTATCCCAGCTAGTGGACTGAGCCCATTAGTCCACATCTTTTTAGTGTTCTACTCTATCTCTACCTCCTCGACCCTCCTCTCATTTAACCTCTAATCCTTCCTTCTTTCCCTTTGTTTCCTGCTCTCTTCCTCCTTTCAATCCTAGCTCCCTCCCCTTCCTCTCTCATCCCTCTTTTCTCTCTCCCACCCTCCTTGCCTCCCCCGTCCCTAGACTAAATACCTCATATCGTGGAGCAATGGCGCAGATTAATGTTACCTCTTACAACACCAGGGGTCTCAACTCGCCTCAGAAGAGATCGCAAATTTTATTTGAAATGCACAAAAAATGGATCCACATACTTATGTTGCAGGAGACTCACTTCAAGGAAGGCCATCTCCCTGCACTGAAGGACAGGAACTACACCTCCTGGTTCCACAGCCCCAACCCGGCTTCCAGGTCTGGGGGGGTCTCTATTATCCTTCACAGGTCTTTGACCCACACGATTGTGGATTCCTTGGCCATCCTCGGAGGTAGGTTTATTTTTTTGAAATTATGCATTGGCTCCACCGTATACACAATTGCCAACTGGTATCTCCCCAACAGGGATCCCTCTCGGGCCTGCGCCTCTATTCTGTCCCGTCTGGCTGAATTTTCTGAGGGCGTGTTAGTAGCTGGTGGAGACTTTAACCTCACACTTGACCCAGACATAGACACCTCGTCAGGGCGTCATTTTATACCACGCAGAAAACTTAAGGCCCTTAAACGTGACATTCAAAATATGCAGTTGGTGGATGTATGGCGTGCCCTATACCCCACCACAAAAGATTACTCCTACTACTCCCCAGCCCATTCATCATATAGCCACCTCGACATGATCCTCCTGAGCCAACATGTCCTGACGTGGCAGGTTGGAGCGTCTATTGGGAACCTTTCTCTCTCCGATCACGCCCCGGTCTTTGCTCACTTCACTCCTCCAAATAGCTCACAGCGCCCATGGACTTGGCGCCTCAATGAAAATTTGCTTAATGATCAATTGTGCTGTAGTGAAATACGGAGCCACATATCTGAATTCTTGGAAAATCATGCCAGCGACCCGACTCCTCTTCCGACACAATGGGAGGCGCTAAAGTGTGTAGTTCGAGGTTTATTAATGAAACATGGCTCTAGATTCAAGAAGGAGAGGTCTTCCCTTTTCACAGAGCTCCTACAGCAGATTGCCTCTTTGGAAGCTGCACACAAGCACTCCCTTTCCGCCATGGTTTATGCGGACCTCACAAAGGCTAGGGAGGGGCTGAGGGACATTCTCGATCAAAGGTACAGGAGACAAAGGGCCAAGTTAAGTCGATATTTATATGAGCATTCAGACAAGTGTGGGACAGCCTTGGCTCGTTTTCTGCACCCCAGAAATGCTATTGGCCATGTTCCAAAAATCCAGACCAGTGGGGGGGGACCCGACCCAAGATCCCATCCAAATTGGAAACCTGTTCCGTTCGTTCTATGATGACCTCTATAATTTGAAGGGACAGTTTAGAGATATGCCGCCACAATCTTTCCAGCGTAAAGTTAACGAATATGTGCAGCAAATTGCACTCCCTCAGATCTCTGAAAGGGATGCGGTAGCCTTGGAAGAGGACTTCTCCACAGAAGAGATCCTTGCCATAATTAAAGCCTCGTCGAATGCTAAGAGTCCGGGTCCGGACGGATTTACCTCCAAATTTTATAAGATATTTGGTGACCAAATTGTCCCTTTCCTCACGAGGGTTTTTGGCTCTGTATCTGGAGACTCACCCTTTGTCGCCCAGTCCCTAGAAGCCCATATTAGTGTTCTACCCAAACCGGGGAAGGATCATTCATCTGTCTCTAGCTACAGACCTATCTCCCTCATCAATGCTGACATCAACATTTTTGCCAAGGCTCTCGCCAATAGACTGGCTCCACTTCTTCCCGATATTATTCACACTGATCAGGTTGGCTTTGTATTGGGTCGTGAGGCCAGCGACAATACCAACAAAACCCTTATTCTTATGGCGTGGGCTAAGGCCAGAGGTCTCCCTACGTGCCTTTTCTCCATTGATGCAGAGAAGGCCTTTGATAGAGTCAGCTGGGAGTTTGTGATGGCCTCTCTGCGGCAGGTGGGACTGGGAGACAAATTCATTGAAAGGGTCTCTTCCCTTTATAGGAATCCCTCTGCCAGGGTCAAAGTCAATGGGTTTCTCTCATTACCAATTGCAATACATAATGGTGCACATCAGGGGTGCCCCCTTTCCCCCCTACTTTATGTCCTGGTTATGGAACACCTTGCCGTGACCATCAGAAACAATTCCAGTATCCACGGGATAGGGGTGGGGGGTGGGGAATGCAA
Organism: Anomaloglossus baeobatrachus; assembly: GCF_048569485.1. NCBI lineage: Eukaryota > Metazoa > Chordata > Amphibia > Anura > Aromobatidae > Anomaloglossus > Anomaloglossus baeobatrachus. The sequence continues at coordinate 9,062 of NW_027443058.1, forward strand.
GGCAGCTCTTTACGCAGATGATCTATTTCTGTTCATTTCACAGCCTCGCCTTTCCTTCCCCTCACTTATTCAAGAGTTTGAAAAATTCAGTCACCTCAGCAACTTTAAGGTCAATTACCCCAAATCCGAGGCATTAAACATATATCTCCCTGATGCTGAGGTGGATCATATCAAGAAAAATTTCCCCTTCAAGTGGCAGGACTCCGCCATTACTTACTTAGGGATAACAGTCCCCGTGGATCTCTCAAAACTATATCAGCTTAACTACCTTCCCCTTCTCAACAGGACAAGAAAGGATCTTACCTCATACAATAGTAAAAGACTATCCTGGTTTGGACGAATAAATGTTATCAAAATGGACGTTTTGCCTCGCTTTTTGTACTTGTTCCAGACGGTCCCCTTGGTTCCTCCTGCGGCCTTTTTCTCCAGCCTGCAGTCAGTTATCACGCGCTTCGTGTGGGGAGGTAAGCGCCCGAGGATAAGCTTCACTACCCTTTGCAGACTTAAAAGCCGGGGGGGGGCTGGATTGCCCAACCTTAAACTCTATCAGAAAGCGGCTCTACTGATGCGATTACTAGATTGGCAATATCATGGGGCCACAAAGCAGTGGGTAAGCCTAGAAGAAATGGACCACGAGATCCCCTTGCGTTACCTCCCTTGGATTAGCTCGGGCTCCAGGGGCCAGCCTCTCTCTGAGGTTGATCTCTTGAGGGCGACATTGAGGACGTGGGATTTAGAAACCAAAAGGGGTCGTCTGTCCAGGGGGCGCGGTCCCCTCTCCCCTATCTTTTCAAACCCAGATTTTGCCCCGGCTGTTGGGCCCGATGTTTTCCTGTGCCGGAGGAGGAGCGGGGACGTGCGATTCTTTCACATACTTCAGGGATCCCCATTGCCCACATACGACTTGCTCTCTACCTCTGTCTTGGGAGGGGCCATACCCTGGTTTGAATACTTCCAGATCGGGTCTTTCTTGACCGGATCAGGCCAGGAGGCACTTTATGCTGCCCCCCCTCCTCGTTTGAAAAGCTCTTTCTTTTGGAAGAGGCTCCGGGACATACCCTGTCCCTTATCTATAACCTTTTGATCCAGAAGGGGGATGTGGATGAGCTCAAATTTGTGGGGGGATAGAGTAGAGACTTGGGCGTGACTATCCGGGTTGAGGAATGGAGGACTGCTTTTCTTTTCACTCACAAATTTTCTAGGGCTTGTTCGGTCCAGGAAAAGGGTTATAAAATTCTCACCCGCTGGTACCGCTGCCCTCATGCCCTACACGCAATCTTCCCTTCAGTGTCAGACAGATATTGGCGGTGTAATCACGAGAGGGGGGATATGTTGCATATATGGTGGAGCTGTAGCCTCATTAAGCCTTTTTGGAGTGGGGTCTTCTCGGCATACAATAACATTAGTGGGGAGGCCCTCTCTGGTTCTCCACAAATCGCTCTCTTATCTATCCTACCGGGGTCTGTAAATTCTCAGAAAATGGGACTATTGCGGTTTTGTCTAGCGGCTGCTCGAGCCGTGATCCCCAGACACTGGAGGTCCACCCGTGCCTCCGCCTTGGATGAGTGGCTTGAGGAGATGGCCTCCCTTTACAGAATGGAGAGTCTCACTGCTGAAATTCAGGATGCTAGTGAAAAATTTATTAAGATCTGGAGTCCCTGGGTCATTTTTTTGGATTCTCCGGACTTCAGGTCCCTCTTTGGGGCGAGTTGAGACTCTACCTAGATTTTCCCTGCTAGTTATTCCCGGCCTTTCTTGCCCTTCCCCCATGATCCTTTTCCCCGTCATCATTCACTTTGTCTACTTCCCTCTTTCTTTCTCTCTTTATTTCTTTTCCTTCGACTGACCATTATGTGCCTCTATGGTATGAATGGTAAATCTTTGCTGTTTATGGTATAATTTATGGATTTTATACTTTTATAATGGTTCAAGACAGAATGATATAAATGTTCTTAAATGTTCTTTATTGTAACAAACTGTATATGGCTACAACCATGCAAAGCCTTTCATGTTTCATTGCATTCTTGTTTTGTTTTTTTTTGTCTCTATTTGGGGATTTGCCTTGGTCTGCAGCCCTGCTTATTGTAACCAACCTTAATTTTTCAATAAAAAAGAGATAAACATAAAATTATTATTATTATTAGTATTATTATTATCTCTGTATATGAATAATAATATTTAAAATTTAATAAGAAAAAGTATAGCTTATTTTAAGTTTTCACATTTTTTATCATAAAAATTATAATAATTTTATTATTTTATTTCCCTCAGAATTTCTCAGTAAAAGCAAATTGATGAAGTATTACATTTTATTTATAAATTTATTTTTATCCTCAAACAGGTAATATATATGTTATAATGTGTAAGGCAAATCGCGAAAGCATGCTAAATAATTATTATTATTTTCTCAGGTAGCAATCGTCAGGAGGAAGATCAGTTGTTTTAACATCTTTCTTTTAGGAATATGAATACATATATCTTCCTTAGTGCTATTTTGGGAATGTAACTAATATGTGTAATCTGAGTTTTGGAGTGGAATGCTTACACTTGCTTGCCTTTTTGGAATGTTTTTTGTCTTTAATCAAAAGCATGGGACTTTGAATTACTGAGCTAATAATAAATGACTGTCCTGTTAGAGGTCAAACGTACAGTATGTAATTATCAAAGGTACCTGGTACTCATGAGTATATGTAATATTTAATTTGTATATTTCAAGAAGTACTTCAAATTAGTTGTCATATCTTTGAAATGCGCATAGAAAAATTGGAAAATCAAAAAGGGATATGTGTTTGTCAACGGTTTTCTATGTGGATGTATATGTTAAAGAACCGTTACAGTCTTGTGTACATATATGTGTGTATGAATGATTGACTGTCTGAGCAGCTGCTGATGATCATTACTTGTCCAAAGAGTTTGAAGTTTAAAAGAAAAACAAACTACTTCTTAATTTCAAAGTTTATATGTTTAGTTATAGTTTATTTATAGTTAGAATAAATAAGTTATAGTACATAAGTATTAATAATGAAGGAATTTATACAGAATATATTTTATTCATAGACATATTTCTTTAGTATAGATTGTCATGATCCATATCAAAGGTTAACTCTGAAGAATGACATTCTAGTGTTACTTATTTTACTGATACACAGATTGGTAATCATTTTCTTTTCAAATATCATAGTATCATAGTATCATAGTTTTTAAGGTTGAAGGGAGACTCTAAGTCCATCTAGTTCAACCCGTAGCCTAACATGTTGATCCAGAGGAAGGCAAAAAACCCCAATGTGGCAAACAAGTTCCAATGGGGAAAAAATTTCCTTCCTGACTCCACATACGGCAATCAGACTAGTTCCCTGGATCAATACCCTGTCATAAAATCTAATATACATAACTGGTTATATTAAATTTTTCAAGAAAGGCATCCAGGCTCTGCTTAAATGTTAGTAGTGAATCACTCATTACAACATCATGCGGCAGAGAGTTCCATAGTCTCACTGCTCGTACAGTAAAGAATCCTCGTCTGTGATTATGATTAAACCTTCTTTCCTCAAGACGTAGCGGATGCCCCCGTGTTCCAGTCGCAGGCCTAGGTGTAAATAGATCTTTGGAAAGGTCTCTGTACTGTCCCCTCATATATTTATACATTGTGATTAGATCTCCCCTAAGCCTTCGTTTTTCCAGACTAAATAACCCCAAGTTTAATAACCTGTCTTCGTATTGCAGCCCCCCCATTCCTCTAATAATCTTGGTCGCTCTTCTTTGCACCCTCTCCAGTTCAGCTATGTCCTTCTTATATATCGGTGACCAGAATTGTACACAGTATTCTAAGTGCGGTCGCACTAGTGACTTGTACAGAGGTAGAACTATATTTTTTTCATGAACACTTATACCTCTTTTAATACATCCCATTATTTTATTAGCCCTGGCAGCAGCTGCCTGACACTGTCCACTAAAGTGAAGTTTACCATCCACCCATACACCCAAGTCTTTTTCTGTGTCTGTTTTACCCAGTGTTCTACAATTAAGTACATAATCATAAATGTTATTTCCTCTACCCAAGTGCATGACCTTACATTTATCTACATTAAACTTCAATTGCCACTTCTCAGCCCAATCCTCCAATTTACATAAATCTCCCTGTAATATAAAATTATCCTCCTCTGTATTGATTACCCTGCAGAGTTTAGTATCATCTGCAAATATTGAAATTCTACTCCGCAGGCCCCCAACAAGGTCATTTATAAATATGTTGAAAAGAAGCGGGCCCAATACTGACCCCTGTGGTACCCCACTATGAACTGAGACCCAGTCCGAGTACATACCATTAATAACCACCCTTTGTTTCCTATCACTGAGCCAGTTTTTAACCCAGTTACACATATTTTCCCCTATCCCCATTATTCTCATTTTATGTACCAACCTTTTGTGTGGCACCGTATCAAAAGCTTTTGAAAAGTCCATATACACAACATCCACTGCATTTCCCTGGTCCAGGCTTGAACTTACCTCTTCATAGAAGCTGATCAAATTAGTTTGACAGGATCGATCCCTCATAAACCCATGTTGATACTCTGTCATAAGGTTATTTTTCTTGAGATACTCCAGTATAGCATCTCTCAAGAAACCCTCAAGGATTTTACCAACCGTAGAGGTTAAACTTACCGGCCTATAATTTCCCGGCTCAGTTTTTGTCCCTTTTTTGAATATTGGCACCACATTTGCTATGCGCCAGTCCTGCGGTACCGACCCTGTTATTAAGGAATCTGAGAAGATTAAAAATAATGGTCTATCTATCACAGAACTCAATTCCTGTAGTACTCTGGGGTGTATGCCATCCGGGCCCGGAGATTTGTCAACCTTAGTGATTTCGAGGCGGCGGCGTACTTCCTGCTGGGTTAAGCAGGTAATATTCAAGGGTGAATTTATGGCATCACTGGTCATGTCATCTGCCATGGCATTTTCTTGTATAAAAACCGTAGAAAAAAAGTCATTCAGCAGGTTGGCTTTACCCTCATCCCCTTCCACCATTTCACCAAGACTATTTTTAAGGGGGCCAACACTATCGCTTTTCAGTTTTTTACTGTTTATGTAGTTAAAGAATATTTTAGGATTATTTTTACTTTCTCTCGCAATGAGTCTCTCTGTCTCAAACTTAGCTAACTTAATTTGCTTTTTACATATTTTATTTAATTTTCTATAATTATATAATGCCTCATCACTACCTACCCTCTTTAATTCTTTTAAGGCTTTCTGTTTTTCTTTTATTGCTTCCCTTACAGCTCTATTTAGCCATAGGGGTTTCCTCCTATTTCTAGCATGTTTGTTCCCATAGGGTATATTTTCTGCACAAGCCCTATTCAGGATGCTCATAAAAGTCTCCCATTTGCTTTGTGTACTTTTATTACTTAGTACATCATCCCAGTTTATTGCACTAAGATCATCTCTCAACCGTTTAAAATTTGCTTTCCTGAAGTTTAGTGTCCTTGTAGCCCCTCTACTATACATCTTACTAAAGAATACATGAAAACTTATTATTTTGTGATCACTATTCCCCAAGTAACCCCCAACTTGTAAATATGGTCTTGAAGATATACAACATAAATGTTAATTTAATTTAATCGTGATATATTAATTTTTTCATAACATCATATTTCATGATATTAAAAGAGAAAGGTTTGGTCTAAATTATATATGTATATTTGATTATAATACATGTCTATACAATATTTTAATAATTAATATTTCAACTACAAAGGAAAAATTGAAGTATGTATAATCACAATGCTTTTACATACTAAAGAAGAGTATTGTCAGCAAGGTTATATGACTTAATTATTTCTATAGGTTAATGATATGACAGGCATGGAAATCATATAAGATATTGGTAATATTAAGGTTATGTGTTATTAAGGACATAAGTGTCATATACATAGAAGGCCTTATTTTTATTCCAACTTTTATCCTTGATTTTTTTTTCTGATTTTCATTTTTCCTTTTTATTCTTATTTTTTTATTTTGATTATTTTTATTTAATATTTAAATTTTTAATCAAAATTTTAATTCTACAATTTTTATTTTTCCTTCTATATTTTAATATCTCAATTGAGAAAACACTTCAATATTTAGTTAAGTAATATCTAATATAAGAATATTACTTTATTAAATATGAATCATATTAAAAGGGAAAGTTCCAATTTGGAAGAAAAGAACACTTCATTCATCAATATATTCAATTATTTACTTCCTAGTAATACATTATTCTTACATTAGTATGTTAACGCAATAAGGATGAAATATTGGTTATAGTTACACATTTTCTTATATAGTAGGTTATTTAATAAATAATAGACAAATCAAATAAATTAAATTAGAGTAATAAAGATGGAAAATCGAGGTACATCTAGGTTTACCTTCCTATATTTAAATATATTATATTTTTTAATCAATAATAAGCATTTATAATGAGTAATATTGTGTTTTGATGGAATCATCCAGTCTTTTCTAAAAAGTTATTTGCTTTGGTTTAGAATTTTACAAATGATCTAACTAAATAAGCCACATTGTTGCCTTTCATATTTATAATATGGTACATGTTATATGTACATATTATATTATTTCATATTTAGGATTACAGTTTGGTTATATTCAAACACATTGCCACCTATGGGTTGGAAAGGTAATTACACCAATGACAAAAAAAGGTTATTACATGAAAATACTATCGTTTATACCATTATGCAGTATTATTTCATCATTTTAAGTATCAAGTATATTAATACTTTTATGATAATAATAATAATAATGACATGGTATTATAATATTAGAGTTATGATAGGCTGTGACATTTATTAGTGGTAGTATCATTGCCATATTTGGTATCTAGATTAGGGAATGAAGTCTTCAATCAAGATTACAGCAAGATAAAAGACTTTTATTAATTTTTAAAGTTAAAAGGGATTCCACAAAATGTTGCAAAAGCTGATACTCAAAGGTCCAAAAGGTAACATCTCAAATAAGACTGTGTTAAATACAATGCACTTACCGCTTCTGGACCTCAGCAAGATGGTGATCTTATGGTGCTAGGATGCAACCCTGACACATGTTCTGTGCATTAAGACCTCACCACACTTACCAGGGAGAGTAAAAGAGTGTTAAAGTTAACCCCTGTCATGCTGACCAAGAACGTCTCAACACCTGTTCTAAGAATGACAACAGGCAGCACAGAGGATAAGGGTGACTAATGTAAATTACACTGCACATATATCAGAGGCCTATGCTATTTTTCTACACTTATGAACTGTGGTTTATCAACATTAAATTATGGACTTTGATTAAATATATGGACTTTGCAATAAAGAATAAAGTTTATGGATCTAACAATGATAAATGCAATATTGGACAGTATCAAATCGATAACCAATCATTTTTTATCAAAAGATTTATTTCAAAAGACGTGTTTATGCCAGATTACATTGGAGATAAGAAGACATCATCCCAGAGGACATCAGATGGTGACCGGATCTGTTTTGCATCTTTTTTAGTTTTAGGAAAGTATAATTATGTATTTTATATGATTATCAGTCATGGCCTACCATAATATGAATCCACATTATTATATTGTTGAACATACACCATGAATAATGCAAATTGATTATTATTCATCATTATTATAGACATTAATCCACTATCACCAAAAAAGGAAAGATCTGTTATTTTAATGATGTATTAATTTATTTTGGGGGTTTAATTAATAATTTACCCGCTTCAAGGGGGAATTGTAAAAACATTAAAATTAATACATCTAGATATCAAACACTTTATAATGGAACATATTATATATGATGACAGTCATGTCTATATTGAAGGGCATAGCTTATTGATAACAGTATTTATAAGGAATTAATATTTTGAGTCTGTATTGACTATAGATAGTTGCTGACATAGTCATATATATAAATATATAGCTTTGGAAGCTGCTAGTGAGTGACCTCATGCGTTCAGCAAAATCACCCTATATGGATTGGACAGCTGCATATATCCTGTATATTTCCTGCCAGCATTGAGAAACATATGATGGTGTCTCCGCAGGCCTTCTTGCTTTGAATATTTCCCAGGGGGCATTGCTCTAGAATCACTGCGTTGAGAAACACGTGATGGTGTCTCCGCAGTGGTGGATGTTGATCTCCCTAAGGTCAACCATCCTTGCTCACATAGCTGCATATATAATGACAAATGGTGGGGGGCAAGGGGGCTCTCACTCTTGCTCCGGGAGTCGATCTACACATGTCGAAGCTGATCCATCCATCCAGCCCATTCACCCAAGACAAAGTAACATATGCCTGTCAGGTCTACAGTATCTAAGGCTTGCCTAACCATTCAGGAATCAATGAAAGATGGATGAAGATTTCTATTGATTCAGTATGAACTATTATCGAACTCTTTATGTAAGCTAACAAAGAATACTATTTCTTTGTTTTTCTTTTCTGTAATTGAATTTGGCAACCATTTTATTAGATATAAATACATCTATTTATTTTTCTACTTTTTTTGAAGTTTTCTCTTTCATGCGCTTATCACGTATTTGAAGAAAAATATATTTAAGGGATATATTTTTAACAGACTGTGGTATTTCAGGTTTGAATATCTGATTGGAATCATAGTGGCTGTGTATTAGTGTGTCTTTTAAATTTTGTAATCTTCTAGCAACTACAGAAGGTCTTGATGGTAAAATCTTTTTTAGTGTAACATCCGACAATAAAATGTTCCAATGTTTCTCTAGGTTTCTGAAAGGTTGTAATAAATCGTTCCTGGTTGTCATTATTCACACATTTTTTATGCTGACTGCTGTACGACAAATAATCTCTAAAAACCGAGATTGCTGTTTGATAGCCCTTCCGAATCTGTGTCCTGCTACATGCTCTATCTGCAAATCTATGTGCAAGGTCCTGTGATTGTCATTCACAAAAACAGGACTAGACAGTAATTCCACATATCAAATATAGAAATATTTTATTTTTAGAAAAATTAATACAGTAAGTCAGGGGTGGGGAACCCCCGGCCCACGGGCCGTATACGGCCCGTGACAACTTTTTATGCAGCCCTCGGGCACTTTTCCCGGCTGCCGGCACTTTAAATCCCACTGCCTGATGCCCTGTGGGTAGATACTAGAATGTACGGGCTCTATACAGATCCTGACATCCAGGGCCTGACTGCAGCCCATACATTCTAGGCTTATGGAAGAAGGCAGAGAAGAAAAGGATGAGCCGGCACTGATTCTTCTTTAAGATAAAATCTCTGTAATCTTTATTAGAAATATTAAAAGCATCGTGAAGGCCGAGGTATAAATCAATACATGGAAACCGGACACATCCACTATCTCTGCTCTGACATGACGCAAGGTAATACTGATTAACTACTTATGCCCCCTTGCCATTGGGACTTTTATGGGATTCTACAGATCTCCTACATAAACTGTTTACTTTACACTGTCCCTATTTGACTTTTCACGGGCCATTTTATACTCTGTACAATCCTCCATTATATTGCTGCCTGTCAGCAGGTTTTTGCCATCTGGTGGTGTGTCCTGGTACTGCTGTGGGTTGTTTTCTGGCAGGCTGTTTCCATCTAGCCTGCCACCACTGTGTGTCCTGTATCACCTTTACATTTACATTTAATAAAATTTGTATTTCACTCTGATTATCCGTGGTCCTCTCTTTTTGTATCCCCACCTCTATTTATTGGTAACTTGGGGCTACATAATTTTAGGTTCTATATTTCTTGTGGACCCCTTCCGGTCATAGGAAAGTTTGTTTAGGTTATAACGTTACTAAAATAGACTGACCCGCTGGATGGGTGGAAGGGAGGGGCGGGATGTCATGATTGCATGAAAAAACAGGTGAACATCGCCATGCATATGGACAAAAGGAACACCATACTGGGTCAATATAATCCTTAGTAAATAGTGCGTGATAAACCATAAAACATTCATTGATATATTAATAATCATTTCAATAGAGGAGCTGACCTGAAATTGCAATAGGGCTGCAAATACAAGCCCCTATATATTCATAAGAATAGAAACGAAAAATTTCATGATACAGATAGAGCTAAAAATGAAATTAGATTATGTGGGTTAGTTACCAAAGGACCCAACCCTAGGTTGATAAGTAAATTATATGGAGATCACAAGTTAAATAAAATGTAAATTTATAAGGTTCTCAACAATATTTGCAAAGTATATCAAAAAGCAGCTCCTCCAGTGAAAAAAAGGGGGGGGGGGGAAGACATGTTCAATATAAATAAGCAAGCTCCAATATGTGCATATCGTCTGACGATAAAAACACCATAAAAAAAAAATATATATACATCAGGATGAAACATGTGTGGAGCTTGACTGAAGGAATGCTCATTACAATATGTCCGAATTATGGCATCCGTGCAGGAATGGATGAATTTCATCAAAGAATGACTAGAACAAACACATAAGCATAAAAGCACCTCATTGAATGTCAGAAAACGGATCAGAAATTATTCTATATCTATCGATCTAAAAAATAAATCGCAAATCGGAGCGATAGTTAAAGCCACCTGGGTATCTTGTATTTAGCTTCAAAATCCATTTTGCCTCTGCCAAAAGCAGGGCTTGGAACCAGTCCCCCCCACGAGGGGGTCTGGGAACAGACTCTATACCCGTGATCACTAAGGAAGAAAAATCCGCTGAATGACATTCAATGTAGTGCCTGGTCAGACCAGATAAGGAGCGTTTCTTCACCAATGCAACATAGCTTAAGGAGGTCCTGTCATGAGCTGCTGGAGGTATGCGGACGTGCTCAGAGATCCTGGTTCTAAGTGCTCTAGAGGTGCAGCCGACATAGCCCTTGCGGCATAGTGTGCACGTTGCCACATAGACCACATGTGCAGAAGCACAATTAATAAATGATCGAATTACAAAGCTTTCCCCATTATTCCCTAATAGGGATTTGGTATTGTGCATGAACCTGCAAAGGCCACAACGGCCGGACTCACATTTATAAGACCCAGAGACACTGAGCCAGGTTCTGTTACATTTCTTAGATGTGAACATGCTGGGTGCCATAAGGTTCCCAATGATACGAGCTCTCTTGGCTACTATATTGATCCCCGGCTGAAGAACTGAATTTAGTATGGGGTCCTGACGTAAAAGGGGGATAAAACGCTGGATGGTCTGTTTAATTTGAAAAAAATCAGTGCTAAATGGTGTTGAAAAAGTCACACGATTTCTAGATACTGAGTAAACAGGGCGATTGTTACGGTTGCTGTGGCACTGGAGTCTATGTCCAGATTTCTTGCTACTGCACATGTGCGAGCACTGGAGACTATGTCCAGATTTCTTGCTACTGCACATGTGCAAGCGCTGGAGACTAAGTCCTATCTTGAAGCCATTGCACATGTGCAGGTGACATCATCACTGACACGAGGTCACATGTCTCTGACACCTTCTATGCCGATTGGCCGCTGGTCATGTGCTTGTGACACGTGGTCACATGTCTCTGACACCTTCTATGTCGATTGGTCGCTGGTCATGTGCTTGTGACGCTTTGCTCAGTGATAGGCCAGCGTGACGTCATTCCTGTCGTTCTGGCAGCGGATTGGCTCTGGTGTCCTCCATCTTGGATGAGGCACAGAGTCTATATAAGACCCTGACGCACGCCGCATGGCGCTCAGTCCTCTTGGTTCAAGCATGAGAGTAGACGCTCTGTGCACGTTCCTCTAGGCATCTCTCTGTCTATGCTAGGTGAGCGCTACCGGCAGGGTAGCGTTCTTATACCTTACAGCTTCGGCTGCAGTCCGTATCCTTACCTCTTAGGGGAGCGGACATAGGCAGGTGCCTGAGGCACATGGTCTGGCTGGGCCTTGTGATTCTACTCGTAGGTGGACGTTGCCGCTAGGGTAACGTTCCTTTTACTGCGTCTGGCAGTTGTTCGTATCCTCGCACTCTAGGGGAGCGAACAGAGGTAGGAGCTTTGTGCGGCTTATGCTGCTGTCCGTCTCTTTTGCACCACTAGAAGAGCGGACCTAGGCAGGTGCCATATCTAGTGGTTCGTGTCCTCGCACACTAGTGGAGCGAACGCAGGTAGGAGCTTTGTGCGGCTTACGCTGCTGTCCGTCTCTTTTGCACCACTAGAAGAGCGGACCTAGGCAGGTGCCATATCTAGTGGTTCGTGTCCTCGCACACTAGTGGAGCGAACGCAGGTAGGAGCTTTGTGCGGCTTACGCTGCTGTCCGTCTCCTTGCACCACTAGAGGAACGGACCTAGGTAGGTGCCATTTCACACTCACTGCTTTTGTCTCTGTGATCATTAACAGAGACCATTCCACACACCCTCCAAGTAAGGGAGGAATTGCCTTATTTACTAATTATATTCCTCTGTGAGTTTAACAGAGGTATTGCACTCTGCCATAGTCTGCAGCAGAGTCTTTGCACGGTGGACCCTGACTGTCTGATATTCCTTTAGGTTTTATTATCAGACAGCCCCCCGTAACATTAGGACTGAGCCAAGGGTCTGGCAGTTATGGCAGAATATCAGCAGTTACACCGTTACATACAAGTACTTGAGTCGCGGCTCAAGAGTATAGAGGATAAACCTCAGACCATGGTGACATCTGCACATGATCCTCGACTTGCTCTGCCAAACAGATATTCTGGCGATGCCAGATCATGTCGTGGTTTCATTAGTCAGTGTCAGATACACCTAGAGGTCAACTCTTCTCGCTTCTCTACGGAGAGGTCCAGAGTAGGCTTTATCATCTCCTTACTTCAGGACAAAGCCTTAGAATGGGCGACTCCCCTATGGGAGCGCTCTGATGTGGTTACTCTGAGACATCAAGACTTTCTTGATGCTCTTAAGGCGGTATTCATGGGTCCGCAGGTTACCCATGATGCGGCTCTGAGACTGTTAGATCTGTCTCAGGGTTCGTTATCCACTAGTTCTTATGCCATTGCTTTTAGAACTCTGGTGGCAGAACTAGATTGGCCAGAGAAGGTGTTGATTCCTATCTTCTGGAGAGGGTTGGCAGGCTATGTCAAGGATGCTCTTGCTACTCGTGAGGTCCCTGCTTCTCTGGAGGACTTGATCACAGTAGCAACGAGGATCGACGTACGCCTTGGGAACGTAGACTCGAGGTCTCTTCCTCACGCCCTAAGCTTCGGGCTATACCAGTTGTTGAGGGTCCACTACCATCTTCCTCAGCATCTGAAACATCTCCCACTCCTATGGAGTTAGGTCATACGTCCTCCAGACTACGCAAGTCTGGTCCTCCTATATGTTACGTATGTCGTGAGGCTGGGCACTATGCCAACAAGTGTCCTAGCCGTCAGGGAAACTCCCAGGCCTAGTAACCATTAGAGGGGGGTTACTAGAGACGTCTTCTGCACCCTCTAAGTGTAGTATCCCAGGTCAGCTCTCATTCTCTGAGAATACATGGCCTATTATGGCTTTTGTGGATTCCGGAGCTGACGGGACTTTTGTGTCCTCAGGATTTGTAAAGAGGCACAATATTCCCTCTATCATGTTAGAGGCGCCTATTCCTGTCCGTGTTGTTAATGGGACTATGTTGTCTGACTCCATTACATTGAGGACAGTTCCCTTTCGCCTTTCCCTGTCTCAGGGTCACATAGAGGAGATTTCTTTTCTTGTTTTGCCTGAGGGTATAGACGACGTTCTTCTGGGTCTCCCATGGCTTCGGACCCATGCTCCTCTAATTGACTGGGTGTCCGATAGCATTATTAGTTGGGGTTCGAAATGTCAGTCCCGATGTCTTCCCTTACCACCTAAGGTCGTGGCAGTTGCATCAACTGATCTCTCTCCCATACCTACACCCTATTTGGATTTCGCTGACGTGTTCTCCAAACAGGGTGCTGAGGTTCTTCCACCCCATAGGCCGTATGACTGTGCCATAGACCTTATCCCAGGTTCGGTTCCACCTAAGGGCAGGGTTTACCCCCTGTCAATACCTGAGTCTGAGGCCATGTCGACCTATATAAGAGAGAGTTTAGAGAAGGGGTTCATTCGGAAGTCTGTCTCTCCCGCGGGAGCTGGGTTTTTCTTTGTTCGGAAGAAAGAGGGTGATTTGCGTCCCTGCATAGATTACAGGGGTCTCAACGCAATCACGATAAAGAACAAATACCCGTTACCTTTAATTTCGGAGCTCTTTGACAGACTGAGGGGAGCTCAGGTTTTTACGAAGTTGGATCTGCGGGGTGCGTATAACTTGGTACGAATTCGAGAGGGTGACGAATGGAAGACCGCTTTTAACACCCGAGACGGTCACTATGAATACCTCGTCATGCCTTTTGGTTTATGTAATGCACCCGCAGTATTTCAGGACTTCGTAAATGATGTGTTCAGGGATTTACTGTTATCCTCCGTCGTGGTGTATCTGGACGACATCCTGATTTTTTCTCCTGATCTGGAGACTCATCGTCAGGATGTCGTTCGTGTCCTTTCCCGTTTAAGGGAGCACTCTTTGTTTGCTAAACTCGAAAAATGTGTATTCGAGCAGTCATCCTTGCCTTTTTTGGGCTACATTATCTCACAAGAGGGTCTGGCTATGGATCCTGCGAAGCTCTCTGCTGTCCTGGAATGGTCCGAACCTCATTCCTTAAAGGCGGTGCAACGCTTCTTAGGATTCATAAATTATTACAGGCAGTTCATACCCCATTTCTCTACTTTGGTGGCCCCTTTGGTGGCCTTGACCAAGAAAGGTGCTAATCCAAAAGTCTGGTCTACTGAGACATCCCAGGCTTTTGAGGCAGTAAAAAGACACTTTTCAACTGCTCCCGTTCTTCAAAGACCCGATGAGAATAAGCCCTTCCTCTTGGAGGTTGATGCCTCTTCAGTGGGTGCTGGTGCGGTCTTGTATCAAAAGAACGGTGCAGGTAGAAAAAGGCCGTGTTTCTTCTTTGCTAAAACCTTTTCACCGGCAGAGAGAAACTATACCATTGGGGATAGGGAACTGCTCACCCTGAGATTAGCCTTGGAGGAGTGGCGTGACTTGCTGGAAGGAGCGAAACATCCTTTCCAGGTCTATACAGACCATAAGAATCTGATGTACTTACAAACCTCTCAGCGTCTGAATCCTCGCCAAGCCCGCTGGTCCTTGTTTTTCTCCCGCTTTCACTTCTCCATCAACTATCTGTCTGGGAGTAAGAATAACAAGGGAGACGCCCTGTCTCGCTCTATGGTTTCTACCCAGGAAGAGATTGACGAACCTCGTCTTATCCTTCCCTCCAGCGTTTTTCATACGCTCTCCCCTGTGACGTTAGACCAAATCCCACCGGGCAAGACCTTTGTTCCGCCGGATCGACAGAATGATATACTGTCGTGGGCCCACACCTCAAAGGTGGGTGGGCATTTTGGTATTAGACGGACACGAGAGTTACTCGAGAGGTGGTATTGGTGGCCACACTTAGCCAGCCACGTCAAGATATATGTCGGTTCCTGCTACTCGTGTGCTCGCAACCGTCCGTTACGGCAGAGACCGGCTGGGCTCTTGCATCCTTTACCAGTGCCAGATAGACCATGGGAGGTGGTAGGCATGGACTTTGTGGGTGATCTTCCGTGTTCACAGGGACATAGATTTGTGTGGGTCATTACGGACCATTTCTCCCAGATGGTTCATCTCGTACCGTTATCGAGAATCCCATCTTCTAGGGTACTAGCCAAACTATTCCTCAAGCATGTCTTTAGGCTTCACGGGATGCCAGATCGTATCATTTGTGATAGAGGCCCGCAATTTGCTTCCCGTTTCTGGCGAGATCTTTGTAGCCTTCTGCAAATTGAGTTGAATCTCTCTTCGGCATACCATCCGGAGACCAATGGTTTGGTTGAGCGTACCAATCAATCCATGATTATATACCTTCGACACTTTGTTGCTGAGAACCACGATAACTGGTCCTCCCTCCTACCCTGGGCAGAATTTGCCCTTAACAATTCGCTGGCTGAGGCCACTGGGCAGACACCGTTCGTACTCAATAATGGGCAACACCCTAGGGTACCGGTACCGTTTCCCGCTGCTGCACCTCCTCCTCTTGTGGCCGACTGGGCAACTAATGCCAGAGAGGTTTGGGATCGGACTCAATAGTCGATCGACGCAGCTAAGGACCGTATGAAGACGGTGTCCGATCGGTTTCGTCGCCCGGCTCCTGTCTTTTCTCCAGGGGACTTCGTGTGGCTCTCTGCAAAACACGTGAAACTTAGAGTGAGCTCTGTCAAATTTGCTCCTCGCTTCCTGGGTCCTTATGAGGTTCTTCGACAGGTAAATCCTGTAGTCTACCAATTGAAGTTACCCGTCCATCTTAGGATCCATGACAAATTCCATGTTTCACTGCTAAAGCCGGCAATTTTACCTCACGCTCGTGAAGTGCACTCTCCTGCCTCTGATTCCTCTCGCTCTAGTTATGAGGTACAAGCCATAGTTGGCTCTAAGATGTTTAGAGGGCGCAGGTTCTTCTTGATAGATTGGGAGGGCTACGGCCCGGAACATTGCTCTTGGGAGCCTGAGGAGGCTGTCCATGCTCCCGACTTAGTTGCCGATTACCTGCGTCGCCGGGAGGGGGGCCCTTGAGGGGGAGGTACTGTTACGGTTGCTGTGGCACTGGAGTCTATGTCCAGATTTCTTGCTACTGCACATGTGCGAGCACTGGAGACTATGTCCAGATTTCTTGCTACTGCACATGTGCAAGCGCTGGAGACTAAGTCCTATCTTGGAGCCATTGCACATGTGCGGGTGACATCATCGCTGACATGAGGTCACATGTCTCTGACACCTTCTATGCCGATTGGCCGCTGGTCATGTGCTTGTGACACGTGGTCACATGTCTCTGACACCTTCTATGCCGATTGGTCGCTGGTCATGTGCTTGTGACGCTTTGCTCGGTGATAGGCCAGCGTGACGTCATTCCTGTCGTTCTGGCAGCGGATTGGCTCTGGTGTCCTCCATCTTGGATGAGGCACAGAGTCTATATAAGACCCTGACGCACGCCGCATGGCGCTCAGTCCTCTTGGTTCATGCATGAGAGTAGACGCTCTGTGCACGTTCCTCTAGGCATCTCTCTGTCTATGCTAGGTGAGCGCTACCGGCAGGGTAGCGTTCTTATACCTTACAGCTTCGGCTGCAGTCCGTATCCTTACCTCTTAGGGTAGCGGACATAGGCAGGTGCCTGAGGCACATGGTCTGGCTGGGCCTTGTGATTCTACTCGTAGGTGGACGTTGCCGCTAGGGTAACGTTCCTTTTACTGCGTCTGGCAGTTGTTCGTATCCTCGCACACTAGGGGAACGAACAGAGGTAGGAGCTTTGTGCGGCTTATGCTGCTGTCCGTCTCTTTTGCACCACTAGAAGAGCGGACCTAGGCAGGTGCCATATCTAGTGGTTTGTGTCCTCGCACACTAGTGGAGCGAACGCAGGTAGGAGCTTTGTGCGGCTTACGCTGCTGTCCGTCTCTTTTGCACCACTAGAAGAGCGGACCTAGGCAGGTGCCATATCTAGTGGTTCGTGTCCTCGCACACTAGTGGAGCGAACGCAGGTAGGAGCTTTGTGCGGCTTACACTGCTGTCCGTCTCCTTGCACCACTAGAGGAATGGACCTAGGTAGGTGCCATTTCACACTCACTGCTTTTGTCTCTGTGATCATTAACAGAGACCATTCCACACACCCTCCAAGTAAGGGAGGAATTGCCTTATTTACTAATTATATTCCTCTGTGAGTTTAACAGAGGTATTGCACTCTGCCATAGTCTGCAGCAGAGTCTTTGCACGGTGGACCCTGACTGTCTGATATTCCTTTAGGTTTTATTATCAGACAGCCCCCCGTAACAGCGATCTTCCAACCGATTGGTTCTGGTCCTATTCGCAACAATAGAAGAGGCCCTGTTCAAAGTCCGATCAGGATACCCCCTCCTACTGAGTCTCTCTCTAATGCGGACAGCTTCACAACGATAGGAAGCTTCAGATGAGCATAAACGCTTCGCTCGTAAGAGCTCACCCACAGGTAAATTCTGTAAGGTGTGGGGCATGTGACAGCTACTCGCATGGAGAGAGGTATTGCCACAAATGGGCTTCCTATACAGAACAGAATGAATGGAACCAGTCAAGGGGTCGCCAGATAGCAGGATGTCCAGGAAGGGAGCTGAGTCCACATATAGGTTCATGGTAAATCTCAAATTGAGAGGGTTGTTGTTAAAATGTGCATTGACGGCTTCCATGGCCTCCTGGGGGGTACCAAAATCTCCTGTATTACATATCAAAACGTGATCATCAATATATCTTGCATACCAAATAATGGTATGCAACAATGGATTATTACTTGTATAGATATATTGCTCTTCCCAGTAGGCCATGTAAATATTAGCCAATGCACATGAAAAACTTGCCCCCATAGGACAACCGGCTATCTGGACATAAAATGTACCAATAAACTGGAAAAAATTGTGGGTCAACAGAAAACCTGTTGTCATGAGAATGAATTCTTTGAGGACATCGTCAAATGAGCTGTATTTATTTAGATGAAAATCCAGAGCCTGTAAGGCTTCCCTATGCGGTATGCTAGGATATAATGAGACCACGTTGCTCATTATCCAAAAAGAACCACTCGTCCAGGACATCTTCTCCAAATCCTGTAAGAGACTCTTTGTGTCTCTAATATGACCAATAGTACGTTTCATGAGCGGCTGGATATAATGATCTAGCCAGTCACTCAGATTGCTGGTTAGAGACCCAGTGCTGGCTACTATGGGTCTCAATGGGGGAGGGAAAGTGCCCTTATGGACCTTGGGAAGGCCTTGAAAAATGGGACACACCGGAGAGTCAACAAAAAGATATTCGTGGACCTTTTCGTGGAATTTTGCCCCTAATAATAGGGCTGATCTTTTCCAGACTCTTAGAGATGTTAATAGGTTTGTCAGGAATCTCACAATAAAAAGACATTTTTCCAATACTGATGCGGACAATACTGATAGGCCCAACTCACCTGATCCTCCGACCAACAATTCTACTCATGTCCCCCTATTTTGGAATTTGAGGGAACAGATTGCGGTTACGCACTTACAAGAACTAAGTGACACCTGTACGGGTATATCTGAACCTTCTCCTTTTGTCAATAAGAACCCGAGTTTTTATCCTATTGCCTCCAGGGTTCCTGTTATGGACACGTTCCAGGACCTTATAGAATCGGAGGTCAGAAATATACTCTTGATGAAACCCCGGATTCAGGACAATTTGTCATCCTCTGAAAAAAGAGCACTTAAAGATCTGAAGGACAATAGTCACATTGTGGTCCGGGGGGCGGACAAGGGGGGCTCAGTAGTAGTGCTGGACAGCAAACTGTATGAAAGAGAGATTAATACCATATTGAGTGATAAATCCACTTACAGGCAATTGCCTTGCGATCCCACATCTGATTTTTCCTCCAAGTTACGGGTCCTCTTCTCACAAGGTTTTCAATGGGGAGTTCTTAATGAAAAGGTCCACGAATATCTTTTTGTCGACTCTCTGGTGTGTCTCATTTTTCAAGGCCTTCCCAAGGTCCATAAGGGCACTTTCCCTCCCCCATTGAGACCCATAGTAGCCAGCACTGGGTCTCTAACCAGCAATCTGAGTGACTGGCTAGATCATTATATCCAGCCGCTCATGAAACGTACTATTGGTCATATTAGAGACACAAAGAGTCTCTTACAGGATTTGGAGAAGATGTCCTGGACGAGTGGTTCTTTTTGGATAATAAGCGACGTGGTCTCATTATATCCTAGCATACCATATATGGAAGCCTTACAGGCTCTGGATTTTCATCTAAATAAATACAGCTCATTTGACGATGTCCTCAAAGAATTCATTCTCATGACAACAGGTTTTCTGTTGACCCACAATTTTTTCCAGTTTAACTTAACATTTTATCTCCAGATAGCCGGTTGTCCTATGGGGGCAAGTTTTTCATGTGCATTGGCTAATATTTACATGGCCTACTGGGAAGAGAAATATATCTATACAAGTGATAATCCATTGTTGCATACCATTATTTGGTATGCAAGATATATTGATGATCAAGTTTTGATATGTAATACAGGAGATTTTGGTACCCCCCAGGAGGCCATGGAAGCCGTCAATGCACATTTTAACAACAACCCTCTCAATTTGAGATTTACCATGAACCTATATATGGACTCAGCTCCCTTCCTGGACATCCTGCTATCTGGCGACCCCTTGACTGGTTCCATTCATTCTGTTCTGTATAGGAAGCCTATTTGTGGCAATACCTCTCTCCATGCAAGTAGCTGTCACATGCCCCACACCTTACAGAATTTACCTGTGGGTGAGCTCTTACGAGCGAAGCGTTTATGCTCATCTGAAGCTTCCTATCGTTGTGAAGCTGTCCGCATTAGAGAGAGACTCAGTGGGAGGGGGTATCCTGATCGGACTTTGAACAGGGCCTCTTCTATTGTTGAGAATAGGACCAGAACCAATCGGTTGGAAGATCGCCCTGTTTCCTCAGTATCTAGAAATCGTGTGACTTTTTCAACACCATTTAGCACTGATTTTTTTCAAATTAAACAGACCATCCAGCGTTTTATCCCCCTTTTACGTCAGGACCTCATACTAAATTCAGTTCTTCAGCCGGGGGTCAATATAGTAGCCAAGAGAGCTCGTACCATTGGGAACCTTGTGGCACCCAGCATGTTCACATCTAAGAAATGTAACAGAACCTGGCTCAGTGTCTCTGGGTCTTATAAATGTGGGTCCGGCCGATGTGGCCTTTGCAGGTTCATTCACAATACCAAATCCCTATTAGGGAATAATGGAGAAAGCTTTGTAATTCGATCGTTTATTAATTGTGCTTCTGCACATGTGGTCTATGTGGCAACGTGCACACTATGCCGCAAGGGCTATGTCGGCTGCACCTCTAGAGCACTTAGAACCAGGATCTCTGAGCACGTCCGCATACCTTCAGCAGCTCATGACAGGACCTCCTTAAGCTATGTTGCATTGGTGAAGAAACGCTCCTTATCTGTTCTGACCAGGCACTACATTGAATGTCATTCAGCGGATTTTTCTTCCTTAGTGATCACGGGTATAGAGTCTGTTCCCAGACCCCCTCGTGGGGGGGACTGGTTCCAAGCCCTGCTTTTGGCAGAGGCAAAATGGATTTTGAAGCTAAATACAAGATACCCAGGTGGCTTTAACTATCGCTCCGATTTGCGATTTATTTTTTAGATCGATAGATATAGAATAATTTCTGATCCGTTTTCTGACATTCAATGAGGTGCTTTTATGCTTATGTGTTTGTTCTAGTCATTCTTTGATGAAATTCATCCATTCCTGCACGGATACCATAATTCGGACATATTGTAATGAGCATTCCTTCAGTCAAGCTCCACACATGTTTCATCCTGATGTATCTATATATTTTTTGATGGTCTTTTTATTGTCAGACGATATGCACATATTGGAGCTAGCTTATTTATATTGAACATGTCCTCCCCCCCCCCTGTTTTTCACTGGAGGAGCTGCTTTTTGATATACTTTGCAAATATTGTTGAGAACCTTATAAATTTATATTTTATTTAACTTGTGATCTCCATATAATTTACTTATCAACCTAGGGTTGGGTCCTTTGGTAACTAACCCACATAATCTAATTTCATTTTTAGCTCTATCTGTATCATGAAATTTTTCGTTTCTATTCTTATGAATATATAGGGGCTTGTATTTGCAGCCCTATTGCAATTTCAGGTCAGCTCCTCTATTGAAATGATTATTAACATATGAATGAATGTTTTATGGTTTATCACACACTATTTACTAAGGATTATATTGACCCAGTATGGTGTTCCTTTTGTCCATATGCACGGCGATGTTCACCTGTTTTTTCATGCAATCATGACATCCCGCCCCTCCCTTCCGCCCATCCAGCGGGTCAGTCTATTTTAGTAACGTTGTGGTATACATGGAACACTTATGATTAAGGACTCTTTCTGTTTTTATGGTGTAGTCCGAAACGTGCAAAGTTTCCATGTATTGATTTATACCTTGGCCTTCACGATGCTTTTAATATTTCCAATAAAGATTACGGAGATTTTATCTTAAAGAAGAATCAGTGCCGGATCATCCTTTTCTTCTCTGCCTTCTTTCACAAACCGGTCGGGACTTACCGGCGGATCCGAGGCACCCGCAAGGTCTACCAGTCCGGGCAACAGGTGAGCTGAAGAATCCCTTTTCCTTTACCCATTCTAGGCTTATCCCCAGCCTGTGCTAGTGTGCTCTGGTGGACGGAGCAAGCAGCACGCTGCGATAAAAGTCACAGAAAAGCTGCAGCAGGTTTACCAGCCTCCCAAAACTGTGCTGTGTGTGTGATTCCCCCCGTCCCCCTCGCTGTGAGTACTCAACCAATCGCTGCCCCCCCCCGCTCAGTGCTGTGTACCCCCTAGTGCTGTGTGTACCCCCTCGTGCTGTGTACCCCCCAATGCTGTGTGTACTCCCTAATGCTGTGTGTATCCCCTAGTGCTGTGTGTACCCCCTAGTGCTGTGTGTACCCCCTAATGCTGTGTGTACCCCCTAGTACAGTGTGTACCCCCTAGTGCTGTGTGTACCCCCTAGTACAGTGAGTACCCCCTAATGCTGTGTGTACCCCTTAATGCTGTGTGTACCTCCTAATGCTGTGTACCCCCTTATGCTGTGTGTACCCCCAAGTGCTGTGTACCTCCTAGTACAGTGTGTACCCCCAGTGCTGTGTACCCCCTCGTGCTGTGTGTACCCCCCAGTGCTGTGTACCTCCTAGTACAGTGTGTACCCCCCCAGTGTTGTGTACCTCCTAGTACAGTGTGTACCACCTAATGCTGTGTGTATTCCCTTGTGCTGTGTGTATCCCCTAATGCTGTGTGTACCCCCTAATGCTGTGTACACCCCAGTGCTGTGTACTCCCTAGTACAGTGTGTACCCCCTAAGCACGGTGTAACCCCTCACTGCTGTCCGTGCCCCCCTAGTGCTGTCTGTACCCCCTGGGTGATGTCTATGCCCCCCCAGTGCTGTCCGCCCCACCTAATGCTGTCCATGCTGCCCCCAGTGCTGTCCATGCCACGGAAAGTGCTGTCTGTGCCCCCCTTATGCTATCCATGCTCCCCAGTGCTGTGTGCCACCCCTCAGTACTGTGTACCTCCCAGTGCTCTTAACTCGCTACTGCTGTCTGTACCCTCCCACTGCTTTCTATGCCCCCCAGTCTGTGCCCTCTTGTTGATGTCTATGTTCCCCCAGACCTGTCTGTCTCCCTAGTGATGCCACCTAGTGCTGTCCATGCTGCCACCCAGTGCAGTCCGTGCTGCCACCCAGTGCAGTCCGTGCTGCCACCCAGTGCAGTCCGTGCTGCCACCCAGTGCTGTCCCTGTCCCCAGTCATGTCTGTGCCACCGCCAGGGCTGTCCATGCCCCCTACTGATGTATATGCCCCAGCCCCTCCTGTGATATAAACTCCCAGTGTCTCCTGTAATTTATGCACCCCTGCCCCTGCTGTGATGTTTATGCCCCCAGCATCTCCAGACAGAGACAAACCTGGAAAAGCAGCTGTGAGAAACAAGATGATCAATATCACCAAACATCACAATTGCACCAAAGAGAAGCAGCTCCTGCCTCCACAGTAGGGGTGAGTTAATTAATTGTTTGACCAAATATAGCAGGGTTATTTTTCAGGTTGATAATGTTGTGCGGCCCCCAAAGGTTAGTACGAAATTCTAAATTGCCCCTGCCAGTAAAAAGGTTCCCCACCCCTGCAGTAAGTGATAGACATACAAAAACACATTAAAAATGTAGTGTTACAGTTGTGAGGTAGCGACCACCAATGTTGTGGATGGTCGCTATGTGTTGCAGTGGAGAAGGATTCCCTGCCCTATTGAACTGAAGATGTGACTGTGGGACCTGTAGTTTCACAGGACTTGGGTTGTAATTAAGGGTTAGCTTCCCTTTAAACTATGGCCGGCGTGATGGACAGGGCTGGAGAATCACATACCTCCACCTGTGGGTGTGTCCGGTTGGGTTTAAGTGACTGTTAGTTTTAGAGACAGAAAAAAGTCTGAGTGTGCTGCATGTAGTGGGTGGGCCTACCCCCTACCAGTTTAGCATAGTTACCCGGCATTGTGATTATTAAAAGTGTTGAATTTTATATTGTTATGTGCTGTGTTAGGGCACCCCCTAGTGGCCGGGTGGAACGGCTGTTGCCACCGGGGAGGAGGAGTCGGCCGGATATCTAGGCAAGGTCTGAATGTGTGTGGAGAGTGAGGATCCGGGTCAGCGGAGTGTGAACATCTGGAGCGGCAAGTGCGATTGTGTGAGCGGAACATCGGGGGACACCTGGGATAAGGAGGTGGACGCAACCTCAAAGCCTATTCTGCCGGTGTGGGTCCGGTGTATGCTTGGCTGAAGAGTGGGAGTCCAGTGGCGCAACCTCAAAGCCTATTCTGCCGGTGTGGGTCCGGTGTATGCTTGGCTGAAGAGTGGGAGTTCAGTGGCGCAACCTCAAAGCCTATTCTGCCGGTGTGGGTCCGGTGTATGCTTGGCTGAAGAGTGGGAGAAGAACTCTGGGCATATCCCCATCAGAGGGTGCGTTTGGGCAGGTTGTCCCCAGCTCCACTAATATTGCCGGAATCCGCTGACCGGAGTGTTTTTCCTCTTTAACTTTGTGAATAAATGTCGTTTTTATTGCATCTGGACTGTTGCCTGCAGCCTCTTTGTGCATCGGCCGACGAAGACACCGACATACACTCTCTCAACATTAAAGAAGTGATGAAGCCAGGGATGTGCCTTGAATATAGTGCTGCCACGACTACACAGCCAGAGGCCTCCCTGGCTGGTCATTTCATGTGGCGTAGTCGGCAGGATACAAGTCCCTTGCCGGAGAACCAGGAGTCTGAAGACCAAGTAGTGCCTGAAGCACGGAATTCGGACTATGAAAGAAGATTCCCAGTCCCATGGTGGGAGGAAGAAGTGCCCAAGGCGTTGGACCGGGCACAAGATGGCGGCAAGATGGCCGACGTCTGTGAAGAAACAGAAAAGGCGCGGAAAATTGGCGCCGAAAGAAGAGCCTGGGGCTGGCCGGTGCCGAAGAGAAAGCATGGAGTACTCCGCCCAAAGAGGGGAGGCGCCAACTCCAGGGCATGGAAGAAGAAAAAGAAAAAGAAGTACCTCAGCGGAGGAGTCGAAATGATGCGTGGGGCTGGGGGTGGAGTCTGTTTAAGAGCGGGAAATGAAGACCCGCCTCCACTTCCTCCAGTCTCAGCGTCGACACCACCGCCATTATCAGCGATTCTGTTGAGAACCGAGATGGAGAACTTTGGGCAACCTGCGGAGTTGGCGACGACTATGGCCCTCATCAGCCTTGGCCGAGGCCGACCCCGGTTCGCCCCTGCTAGCGAGGCCGCGATAGCGGACCTTCCCATTGGGCCGGGAGGCTCTACAAGACCGGACAAGGTCTCTTGGAAGACCTCATGGGACGCTCAAACCGGGAGCACCATTACAGAGGTAAAGGCGACCTATGCTACCCCGCCCATGCCAAGCCGTCCGGGGGTTGCTGCTTTCCCATGGGACACCCCGCAGCTTAACGCCGTCGCCACACCACTTGTCCCGGCACCGGAGTCGGCTGAGGAGTTAGCTGGGCGTCTAGAGGAGGACCACCTGGGCTTCTTCTGGGACCCAGTCATCGCCCCGCCGGAGAAGGCGCGCCCCAGTGTTCCGCCCCCGAAGCCTGACCCCGTCCAGGAACGGCTCCTGGCTGAGACCATTGTCCGGGAAATGCTGTCCGGTCCCGGTGGCGAGAAGCTAGCCCAGCAGTTTGTGACCGGGGTGGTAGTCAAGTTTAACCAGCAAGAGGGATACGGCTTCATCCGAGAAGTAGAGACCGGGGATGACTATTTTTATAACCGGGTTCATCTCGATGTCGAAGGACTCCCTAAGCGATTGCACACCCTTTGGCCGGGCGAGAAAGTCACCTTCCTGCCGGACGCCGGTAGCCGCGGCCTGTTTGCTGTCTGTGTCTCCCGCATGCCGACCTCCCGGGAAGCGGAGCAGTGGCAGGAGGAGATTGAGTGGGAGGAGCAGCAAGAGCGGCGCCGGAGTCACGCTAGGCCGAGTCTGTCTGAGCCCTCTCACCCTAGGCGCATCAAGGCTGTCATCCCAGAGGCAGTGGCTGAACCGACCCCCGATCCGGAGAGGGTCCCAGCCGTGGTAGCGGTGACGCAAAATGTCAACAACAGACCGGTTTTCATGCTGGACGCGTCGCCCGCCGCGCCACCACCATCCCGGGCAGAAACGCCATCACCGTCAAGAGGAGCTGCAGCAGCTGTGCCGGAGGAACCGCCCTACGCCCCGGTGTCTTTCAGGCGAATCCGCCGCCAGCCGGGACAAACTCTGGGGGCCTACATCCAGGCTCAAGCGGAAGAATGGAAGAGAGCCTGGCCCCCAGAGTAAGTTGTTGCCTCCAGCACTTGCCGAGACCGGTGTTGTTCCAGACCGGCAGAAAGTTTCTCTGTTGTTGTAAAGTTTTACGGGCCTGTTGCCCCCAGCAAAGACCGGGAGCGCTCTTGAAGCCTCCGGGCACCTTCAGCGAAGACCGGGAGCGCTACTGAAGCCTCCGGGCACCCATCTAAGACCGGGAGCGCTGTTGAGCCTCCGGGCGCTGTCCAGAGACCGGGAGCGCTGTTGCGCCATCAAGCGCCCCTCAAGACCGGGAGCGCCGCTGAACTGGTGCCGCTGTTGAGGACTGAACCGAAAGGTTTTTATATGTTTATGTTTTTATGTGTTTAAGAGCCTTGCCGGGAGGCTCGGATTTTAAGAGGGGAGGCATGTAGTGGGTGGGCCTACCCCCTACCAGTTTAGCATAGTTACCCGGCATTGTGATTATTAAAAGTGTTGAATTTTATATTGTTATGTGCTGTGTTAGGGCACCCCCTAGTGGCCGGGTGGAACGGCTGTTGCCACCGGGGAGGAGGAGTCGGCCGGATATCTAGGCAAGGTCTGAATGTGTGTGGAGAGTGAGGATCCGGGTCAGCGGAGTGTGAACATCTGGAGCGGCAAGTGCGATTGTGTGAGCGGAACATCGGGGGACACCTGGGATAAGGAGGTGGACGCAACCTCAAAGCCTATTCTGCCGGTGTGGGTCCGGTGTATGCTTGGCTGAAGAGTGGGAGTCCAGTGGCGCAACCTCAAAGCCTATTCTGCCGGTGTGGGTCCGGTGTATGCTTGGCTGAAGAGTGGGAGTTCAGTGGCGCAACCTCAAAGCCTATTCTGCCGGTGTGGGTCCGGTGTATGCTTGGCTGAAGAGTGGGAGAAGAACTCTGGGCATATCCCCATCAGAGGGTGCGTTTGGGCAGGTTGTCCCCAGCTCCACTAATATTGCCGGAATCCGCTGACCGGAGTGTTTTTCCTCTTTAACTTTGTGAATAAATGTCGTTTTTATTGCATCTGGACTGTTGCCTGCAGCCTCTTTGTGCATCGGCCGACGAAGACACCGACATACACTCTCTCAACATTAAAGAAGTGATGAAGCCAGGGATGTGCCTTGAATATAGTGCTGCCACGACTACACAGCCAGAGGCCTCCCTGGCTGGTCATTTCACTGCACATGGAGATTGTGTGCTGCACATGGAGATTGTGTGCTGGAGGTCTCAGTCTGTGTGAAGACTGGAGAGAGACTTCTGGAAATCAGTCCAGGTGAGGACTGGGGAAAAGACTGCAGCCCGACTGGAGGCTGCAGGAAGGAACCACAGTGAGTGGTGTTCGCTGGCAGGAGCCAGAGTGTGGAGACTCCACTATGGACATTTAATTGGACTGGAAGCCCACGGTATGTTATATTTTCCTTTAAGCCAGGAGAGGCTTTGTTACATTTTGTTGAGCAGTTTATGTTGAGTCTATTAAATAAACTGCTGGGTTTTATAAGAGACAGTGATACCTGTGTTGCCTAAGCTACCTAATACCGCTGCAAGCGAGTGAAACCCCCAAGTTTCGGTAAGCAACGTTATACAGTGTACAAAACACACAAGGATGCAGAGGGTTAACACGCTGTAAGTTGGGTTAAATTATACAAACCCTAGGAGTATAGTGAACAGATAAAGCCTAATTGGCTATTCCTTTGGATTTGGATGTAGATAATAACAGAGGTAACAGTAATAGGGCTGTCGAAATTTACAAGATGATGGTCGCGGTGTAAGTAAAGTGCAAAGGCTGGCTGTAAATATATATATATATATATATATATATATATAGTTCCGGAATTGCGTCAGTGCAGACCTTCATTGGACCTGTGGGCTGACTAATAAAGTGTACATGTGCACTCAAAATTCATCGGTATAGACCTGTATGTTCCCAAATGCTGGTATCCCCATCATTGATGGGTCCATACCCAGGGACTCAACACGTGAATTTCACATATAATAGTGAGAGAATGATAGTAAAATTCTGTAGTAAATATTATATCTCATCACTTTAGAAACAGGACTAAATGGTAATCTCAGCAGCCACAACTCTGCCTAATGGCTGAAATACTAATAAACGCATTGAGTAGTGGAAAATACCAAAGGCAGAAAGAGTGTGCAGGAGAGTAGAAGGCACCTTGCATTAAATTCAAAAGAGCTTGTTGCATTACCTGGTGGTATATGGGGCTGGTTCTTGAGGCAAGAGTAAACCTCCTTAAAGACTATTTTTATAAAGGAACATTTCTCCTTTCCACACCCTTGGTGACCGATTCCATGTTCTGTATGTCTTTTTGTACTGTTTTGTATTTGTTCTTTTAACCTTTACCAATAAAAACTTAATATTTTCAATCATAATTGTGCCTTATCTCCTTTCCTCCTCTTTTGATATGCCTTTCGGAGTTGGCATTACCCCCGAGGGATACTATTGTGTTATCTCCTCGGTGTATTAATCATGGCCAAATTTATGTGTTTAATCCTTATATGATGTGTTTGCTTAATGGCCGTCGCTTGCAGTCTGACGCCGGCGCATGCGCGCTACTGTCCACTGACCCCAACGGGGAAGCGCCGCTCGTCAACGGTGCCAGCACATGCGCAGTGGCTATAGAAGCCAGTGCACATACGCAGCCCTAATGACAGCGGGCAGGTGGAGGACAGCGGGCACGCGCACTAGACTGCAGTAAGCAACTTACGTCACATTCCCATATGCTGCACTATAATATGCGCTTGCTTACTTGCTAATCACTATGCATGATATGCAAAGTTGAAGCGACCAAATGGTCATGGAAACCTATAAATTTATAAATTCCAAGTATGCCTGACATAACGATTGAGACATATGGCAATTCATAACATGCATCAGGTCGTGCAATATGCAGAGAATATCCACGTCAGGAATATTAATCCATTAGAGTGGATTCTTCACATACAAGGTGATCCTTAGAGTTGGTAGAAGTATACTGTAAACAAATGCACTAATTAAAACTAATTAAAAACACTACAGGAAAACAGTGGAAGAGATCAATCAAATATAATGTACTAAATTGCATAAATGATCGTTGCTGCGCAGAGAGCCAGATGGATTAATTGGGGACTATAGAGCTAGTACACAGGCATTTTTTTAGGGGAAAGAGAGTCCAACTTATAAGAAACAAGCAAATTAATTGGTTTCATTCAATCCCATAGTTTCCAATAGTGTAATCCATTTGTATTCTTGCTGTAATAGTTTCTTATTTATATTGCCGCCTCGAATCCCTACGGACACATGTTCAATCCCCCTTACCTTAAAGGTACAGGGATCACTATCATGTTTTAATTTGAAATGTCGAGGGATCGTTTTCAATTCCTCCAAATTGGAGATGGTTTTTGAAGCGACAATGTCGCGTACGTGTTCCCTTGTCCTGACTCTTAGTTGGCGTGATATCAGCCCCATATAAAAATGTGGCCACAACCACACATCGCATAGTATATCACCTGCGTGGTGGATCAGGTGGATACTGGCGACTTTCAAATTCTTTGTCTCCCCATGATGACCTAAAGGTCTTAGTCCTGCACATATTGGTGCATGCCCTACATCCACCACAGGGGTATCTAGTATATACTTTTTTAGGATTGGTTTGGTCTGGAGAACTGGCCACTGGCCAATGGCGCCAATTTGTCGCTAATAATTATTTCTGTGTTTTTCACAGCATCCAGTAATAAGAATAAAATGGATTATGAGGTCAGAGAAAAGTTAATTGCTTTCAAAAATGAACGCAGTGTTCAGTGATGAGCCCATATTGGTGTCTACGGAAAGCAGTGGAGAGATGCAAAATAGTATAGATCGATATAAGGAGTTGCTGTGCAAGAGAACCAGAATCTGGTGGAATAGGGCATTTTTAGAAAAATATCTGGAGAAAAACATCATACCACGGAAACTTAAGGGCACTTTACACTCTGCGATATCGGTATCGATATCGCTAGCGATTGTACCCACCCCCGTCGGTTATGCAACACGGGCAAATCGCTGCCCATGTCGCACAACATCGCTTACACCCGTCACACGTACTTACCTGCCTAGCGACGTCGCTGTGACCAGCGAACCGCCTCCTTTCTAAGGGGGCGGTTCATTTGGCATCATAGCGCCCAATAGTAGAGGAGGGGCGGAGATGAGCGGGCCGAACATCCCGCCCACCTCCTTCCTTCCTCATTGCCGGTGGGACGCTGATACGGTGAGTTTCCTCGTTCCTGCGGTGTCACACATAGCGATGTGTGCTGCCGCAGGAATGACAAACAACCTCGTTACTCACCTGACAACAATATTTGGTGTTTGGACGACCTCTCCAAAACCAACAATTTTTACCACTTTTGCAATCGTTGAAGGTCGCTCGTACATGTTACACGCTGCGATGTCGCTAACGATGCCGGATGTGCTTCACAAACACCATGACCCCGACGATAAATCGTTAGTGATATCGCAGCGTGTAAAGCACCCTTTATAGTGCAGGTCTTTCCAGCCTTCAAGGAGCCGGATCAATAATTTAGGAATAGGTGGGAACAGGCGGCTACCACCTGCTCTAGAGAGTTCATGGAGCTGCTAGTACAACTAAATAAAAGAATAAAGCAAGAAATCACCAGTTGGTGTTTCTGGGGGACAATACTCACATACAGTTGGATATTTAGCACCAGTGAGGATTAATTACTAAAACTTAGCTTTTATTTAAGCTCTTTAAAATTCAAAGATGAACAGACAATTATAAAATACACTTAGGATCACCCTGCAGGTAGCCAAGGTGCATGTTACCATGCTGTAATGAACAACCCTTGGAATAACAAGGGTTGTTCATTACAGCATAATTGTCTGTTCATCTTTGAATTTTAAAGAGCTTAAATAAAAGCTAAGTTTTAGTAATTAATCCTCACTGGTGCTAAATATACAACTAAATAAACAGTCAGTGACATGGATACAGAAATTGAACAAATACAGAAAAAGCTACAGGATGGCCTATCCAGTGATGCGCTGGTAAGACTAAATTCTGAGATTGAAGATGAATCCATTAAGTGGGAAAAAGAGGTAAGCGATGTTAAAATCAAAAAAGTTTCAGAGAGATACTATGGATCACAACCAAAATAACATCTATAGATGGCATAGGAGACAGCGGGGTAAATGGAAGAACGCTGGATCAAGATCAGGGTCGTTTGCTTCCTGCACGTCCAATGAAGTTCAACGAACCAAGAATCAGGGTCTGGGAGTGGCATGACCTTGCGATCCACGGACAAGAGACAGAACAACTCTAGTAAAAGCATGCACTCGGGATCATATAGGAAGGGTCACAAGAAAAATGATACGAACAAATTACAGGTGATTAACTTATCAGAACATGTATTGACTTATAATAAAAAAAAAAGTTGTTTGAGAGGGGGCTAACCTTTGCACCCACTAATGGCTTTAATCTTTTCACAGCTATAAAAGATGTTAATCTTTTATCAAGGAAATTTATTCTTAAAAAGCTGCATTATAAAAACAGCGATGACCATACGACCATGTCAGACTCTATAATAGAAGAAGCCTGGAGAAATTTGAATTTTTTGTTGGACGAGCAGGATGGAACGACCCAAGGTAAATACCCCAGGCATTTATATCCCAGATCGGTAACATTTCCCGCGATGTCGGCATCTCCTGCGGTGGAGATCTTCACTGATCTGGTTATCCATAATCTCAAGAGGATCTCTACTGCATGACTGAGTGACAACCTTACTCAGGGAGATCGAACGGCACTTTGTGAATTACAGTCGCTCGATGACCTTGTCATCAAACCAGCCGACAAAGGGGGAAACGTTGTCCTATGGCCCAAAAAGATGTATGAGAAGGAGGCACAGAAACAGTTGAGGGATAGAATCACATATATAAAATGATCCACAAATCCTATGTCATCATATTCTGCTGAATTAGGTCTGATACTATATGGCAGGGCATTATCCCTAAAAAAAAAAAAATCTATGACGGTCTAATATTTAAATACCCTAAGACACCAACCACTTACTTCATCCCTAAAATCCACAAAAATGCCACCGAACACCCGGGCAGACCTATCGTGTCTGGATTGGAAGGCCTTTATGACCCGGTGTGCAAATTTGTGGATTTTTGTTTGCAACCACTGGCAGAAGCTCTCCCATCATACGTCCGCGACACCACGTACGTATTAACCAGAATTAACGGGATACATTTGGAGGATGATATGTACCTCGTGACTGCAGATATAGAGTCACTCTATACTTGCATTGATCATCAGCAGGGGTTGGAGGCGGCCCGCTTCTTTTTCGTGAACAGCAACTGGGATGGTCCCACATGTGAGTTGGTCCTTGGGCTGCTTGAGTTCATCCTATCGCATAATTTTTTTTCCTTTAAAGAGCAATTTTATCTACAGCGGAGGGGTACTGCAAAGGGGGCGGCCTGTGCGCCTTCATTTGCAAACCTCTTTCTTGGGTTTTGGGAAAGTGGTTTGCGGGGGGGCGAGGACGCGTGGGCTGTAGACCATATACCCCTCTGGCCATGATACATTGACGATATTTTATTTATTTGGCAAGGCAGTGAGGATGGGCTTAGGCAGTTCATGGGCCAACTCAATGTGAATGATTTTAACATCAGGCGGACCTATGTGTGTAGCAGGGAGGTGGTGGACTTCCTGGACATCAAGATCGATATTGACAGCAACCGACAGCTACAGTCAGACTTATTCAGGAAGCCCACCGCAATCAATTCCCTGTTGCATGCAGAGTCTAGCCACCATTACGTCACTATCAAATCTATCCCAGTTGGGCAGTTTATGAGAACGAAGCGGATTTGCTCAACCCCACAGAAATTTCAAGCTGATATATTGAGAAAGAGATTTCAGTCATGAGAGTACAGCAACAGATCCATAAAGGAAGGGTATAATAGGGCGAAGAAGTTCACATGAGAAACTTTACTCCAGTCCTCCAATGGAGTATCCAAGGACAACAATAATGTCAGATTCATCACAACATATAATTCACAATGTGAAGAGGTGAAAAGAAGTTTGCAGCGCCATTGGCCAGTTCTCCAGACCGAACCAATCCTGAAAAAGTATATACTAGATTACCTCCAGATGACCTATAGGAGAAGCAAAAATCTCAAAGATATATTGGTTAGAAGCCACTACGTGGCGACTACCAATACGCCCTTTGACACAGGGTCACTGGTTAAGGGGTGTTACCCCTGTGGTGGATGTAGGGCATGCGCCAATATGTGTGTGACCTTTAGGTCATCAGGGGAGACAAAGAATTTGAATTTCGCCAGTATATCACCTGCTCCACCACGCAGGTGATATACTATGCGATGTGTGCTTGTGGCCTAATTTATATTGGGCTGACATCACGCCAACTAAGAGTCAGGACAAGGAAAGACGTACGCGACATTGTAGCTGCAACAACCATCTCCAATTTGGAGGAATTGAAAACAATCCCTCGACATTTCAAATTAAAACATGATAGTGATCCCTGTACCTTTAATGTAAGGGGGATTGAACATGTGTCCAGAGGGATTCGAGGCGGCAATATAAATAAGAAACTATTACAGCAAGAATGCAAATGGATTACACTATTAGAAACTAAATCACCTACAGGATTAAATGAAACCAATTAATTTGCTTGTTTCTTATAAGTTGGACTCTCTTTCCCCTAGAAAATGCCTGTGTACTAGCTCTATTGTCCCCAATTAATCCATCTGGCTCTCTGTTTAGAGCACGGTAGCTAGTATGCCGTGCGAATGCATGATGGCACAGGCCTGGTTATATATACAATGGAATGGCCATTATTATTGAATAAAGGTTTTTATGTTCACTATATGTGTGGTGAGTGAAGGGTTAAGAACAGCTGTGTTCTGTCATGAGGAGACTGGTTAAACCAGTTTAGGCTGGTTCTGCGCACCCGTTTTTTCTAACAGCTGATTGGTCAGCTGTTAGAAAAGTGCGGGAAATTTGTAAATAAAAGAAGGGGCTCTCCATCAGCTGGCTGTCAGAATTTCTGAAGATCAAAGAAGAACAGCTGATGGAAAGCCTGCTGCAAGACCGGATGAAGAGGGCGCGCGAGGACAGTGGAGAAGCCTGGCTGAGACAATGCCTGGAGGCGTCTAGGCAGCCAGCAGAAGTTGGAGAAGCTGAGGATCGTGACGCCGCGGTTATCCAGCTTACCGACCCAGAAGAGATGGCAGCGCTGACAGCGGATATCCCGGAAAGAAGGCGGTCCCTGCGGCGCAGCGTCCTTCCAGCGGCAGTCGGTGAGAATGAGGAAGAAGCGGAAGCCGGAGCTTTCCCGCCCATCCTGGCTGCGGAGGCGCGTCATTGTTCAGCGCCGGACAGAGCAGCCACGAAGAGGAAGAGTACGTCATCTAGTCGGCGTCGCCGTAAAAGCGCGGCACCGGCCCAGGGATTTGAAATTCCTGGTGGCAGCGGGAGATCATAGGGGAAGATCGTTCCTGGGGCCAGAAGAGCGACGGCGGCCCCCTGGTCCGAGTCCCCGTCTGAAGAGGAGGAGGTGCCTTGCCGAGGCCAGAGGCAGGGGCCTGAGGCGCGGAGCTGCTGGAGACCAGGGACATCCACAGGAGGGCCGAGAACTGCAGAGCAGAGGACAGGCTGAGAGTTTCAATGTCCCTCTGTCTGTCTCGTGTGCCGGCCCTCTTCCTTTTAGTATAGAAGCTGTAGTGAAGAAAGTGTTATGTGAAATGTTAGCAGGGGGGCGGTGGCTAGGGAGAGTAGTGCAGGTCTTAAGCTGGGTTCACACTAAGCGACAGCGACAACGACGTCGCTGTTACGTCACCATTTTCTGTGACGTAACAGCGACCTTGTAAGTCGCTGTTATGATCGCTGCTTAGCTGTCAAATACAGCGACGCAGCAGCGATCATAACGTCGCTGTGCTACACGTGCAGAGCAGGGAGCCGCGCTTAGCGCTTGCTCCTTGCTCTCCTAGGTACAGTACACATCGGGTTAATTAACCCGATGTGTACTGCAACTACATGTCACAGTGCAGAGAGCAGGGAGCCGCGCACACTGCTTAGCGCTGGCTCCTTGCTCTCCTTGCTACAGTATACATCGGGTTAATTACCCGATGTGTACTGCAGCCACATGTGCACAGAGCAGGAGCCGGCGCTGGCAGCAAGGGCGGAGGCTGGTAACGAAGGTAAATATCGGGTAACCAGGGAAAGGTCTTCCCTTGGTTACCCGATGTTTACGCTGGTTACAGCTTACCGCAGCTGCCAGACGCCGGCTCCTGCTCCCTGCTCGCTTCATTTCGTCGCTCTCTCGCTGTCACACACAGCGATGTGTGTGTCACAGCAGGAGAGTGACGACCAAAAAATGAAACTGGACATTCAGCAACGACCGGCGACCTCACAGCAGGGGCCAGGTCGTTGCTGGATGTCACACACAGCGACGGGACGTCGCTGCAACGTCACAGAAAATGGTGACGTAGCAGCGACGTCATTGTCGTTGTCGCTGTGTGTGACACCAGCTTTAGTGGTTGTCAGGAGTCCATGTCTCTGCCTGGTTATTTATTTAAGGAGGCTTTGACATGTGACATGTCCCCCCTGGGATTTCATTTGCCGCAGCCAGTTAGGGATAAGATTTACATGGGAGATTATGTTGATTTGTTTTCTCTGCTTCCGTCTAGTAGAGAGAATGTTAAAAAGGATGAGAAGACGGATTTAGATGATAAGAAAAAGGCCGCCTTTAAATCATTCAATAACTGGCTGCAGGCATTTTGCATTTTTTCTTCTGTCTTGAGTGAAAAGAATCCGGCAGTTTGTTCGGGTCTTTTTCAGCACATGGAGAACATATTAGAGGCATATCGCAGTTTTGGTGGCATTGCATGGCTGAATTATGATGAGGGTTTTCGTCAAAAATTAGCCATCCTCCGGAATATGCAATGGGGCCAAAAAGACGTCGGTCTATGGCTAAACCTTATGCTTCCTCAGAGGACTAATTTTAACAGATTTTCTCAAAATAATCCTATGGTTAAAAAAGGTTTCTGCTTTGCATTTAATGAGTCGTCATGTAAATTTACATCCAATTGCAGATTTCGACATGAGTGCTCCTCTTGTGGGGGTAATCATGCCATCTTCAAATGTTTCAAAAAACAGAACCAGAGTACACAGCAACAACACAACACTAAGGAGTCCATGTTTAAAGGAGGTGACACCAGTGATAGTACAAAACATGCTGGGTTGGTTAGATCGCTATCCAGTCAGACAGAATGCTTAGTTAATTTTGGATGGATTTGTGAACGTTTTTTTTGTTCCTGAGTTTAAAGGGTCAGGGTGCGTTTGGGTGGAGAATATTCTTTCAGTAAATGAATTTGAGTCAGTGGTAGCTTCCAAAGTGCTAAAAGAGATTCAATTAGGTAGGGTAGCTGGTCCTTTTGTTAGTCCCCCGTTCAAGAATTTTCGGCTTTCGTCACTCGGGATAGTCCCTAAGAAGGAGAAGGGTAGTTTCCGTCTAATCCACCATTTATCGTTTCCAAGATATGGTTCTTAAATGTTGAGATTGAGCCGGATATAGTCTCGGTTAAATATTCCTCATTTGATCAAGCTGTGGATTTGTTAAGGGAAGCAGGTAGAGGGGCTTTAATGGCAAAATCAGATATTCAGTCAGCATTCAGGCTTTTACCAGTGAATCCTTCGGGTTTCAATTCTCTGGGTTTTCAGTTTAGGGGGCACTATTTTTTTGACAAATGCCTCCCGATGGGTTTTTCTTTGTCTTGTTTTTATTTTGAATCTTTTTCATCATTTTTACATTGGGTTGTTGAGGTTGAGGGAGGTAAGGGAAAATTCTGCATTATTTAGATGATTTTTTATTTGTTGGTAAGGCGGAGTCTGAGGATTGTTTAAAGTTGTTAGTTAAGTTTCGTGAGTTGATGTGTTTGTGTGGTGTTCCTATAGCGGAAGAGAAGACGACTTTGCCCTGTCGGTGTTTGGAGTTTTTAGGCATCACTATTGATTCTGATAGGATGGAGTGTAGGTTGCCTCAGGATAAAGTTGCTAGGTTGGAAGCGGAGCTTTTGAGCTTGATTGTCAGAAAAAAAGACTACTTTGAAGAATCTGTAATCATTGCTTGGGCTTTTGAATTTTAGTTTGCAGATTTTTCCAATAGGTAGGGTATTTTCCATTTTCCGTTTTTTCTAACAGCTGATTGGTCAGCTGTTAGAAAAGTGCGGGAAATTTGTAAATAAAAGCAGGGGCTCTCCATCAGCTGGCTGTCAGAATTTCTGAAGATCAAAGAAGAACACCCACCCGCCATCCCTGGAGAAAGAACTTCTCGTGGAGGATCGCACTCGTCGTGGCATTTGTTAGAGGGAAAAGTCGTCAGCTTTGCTGGCGGACTAGTTTATGGACTGTGGTGATGAAATGGTTAATAAAGATTTGGTTATTTATTGGTAATTTTAATATGCTATTTAACCCTTAATAAATGTCATGGCCATTTAATGCCATCAAAATTATTCAGTGTCACGTCTATTTATTTTATATAGGCCTTGTGTTATCATGCGCAGCAATGATCATTTATGCAATTTAGTACATTATCTTTGATCTCTTCCACCGTTTTCCTGTATTGTTTTTAATCGGTTTTAATTTGTGTATTTGTTTACAGTATACTTCTACCAACCCTAAGGATCACCTTGTATGTGAAAAACCTACTCTAATGGATTCATATTCCTGACGTGGATATTCTCTGCATATTGCACGACTTGATGCATGTTATGAATTACCATATGTCTCAATCGTTATGTATGGCATATGTCGCGGGCGGAAGTGGGGACGCCGCGCTCTCCCACTGCTCGGGTCCGGCTGCCGCTGCTGCTGCGGCCTGCTACTGCTCGGTGGCTCGAGCGATGGGCCGGATCCCGGGGACTCGAGCGGCGCTCCTCGCCCATGAGTGAAAGGGGATTGGTTTTTGGGATTGTTTATTGTCCGTGACGCCACCCACAGTTGTGGTGATTGTGTGGACACCACCGCTGCTCTGTATGGGGATCCCGGGAGCGGTGACAGGGAGCAGCAAAGTTGTTGGTTCTCCCCTCCGTGGGTAGGGGGTGGTTGTCCCAGGGCCCAGTGATGAGGTGGGGGATGAGGGATGGCGGGGTCGGTGCAGGGCTTGGTGGGGTGCAGGGACGCGGGGCAGCGCTGTGCCTCACGGCACTGTGGTACTCACTCAGCCGGAGACGGGAACACAGTTCTCAGTAAAACACACGGCTGGAAAGACGGTTCCCACGGACGGCTGCTGTTGCTTTTCCCCGGTAGTTGACGATGACGGTCCCTTTTCCTGCACCTAAGTCTATATTGGTAGCGATGGGTTCCCACCGGTAACCCGCTCCCCGGCTTGGATATAGGCCGGAGGAGCCCCACTTTACCCGCAGGCGCTGGCCCTGAGAAACTGGTGCCTTGGCGGTGGCGGTGTCTCTCTCCTACGGTTGGACTGTTGCCTTAAATCGGGACTTAGTTGTTGGGAGACCCGGAGGTCCCCTTCACTGACGGATTTGGCAAATTCACGGCGACTCCTAGCCTTGCCGGGATCCGAAAGGCCCCTGCCAATGGTGCTGGCTTCTCTTCGTATACCGTTCCGGTACCGCCGGGCCACCACCCGTCCACGGTCCTTTCGGCAACCTCCGATCAGCCTCTCCTGCAGACGGTCACTGCCGTCTGCTGACCTTGCTCTCTCAGTCCGGGGCACGCACCCGGACCAACTTCAGGCTTCCTCAACTGTCACTTTCTCTTCCACTTTTACTCCTCCCTCTTGCTCCTCTACCACTTCACTCTCACTTCAAACTCTGACTAAACTGATCTGCCTGGTTCTCCCGCCTCCAGGGCTGTGAACTCCTCGGTGTTCGGAGCCAACCACCTGGCCCACCCCCTGGTGTGGACATCAGCCCCTGGAGGAAGGCAACAAGGATTTTTGGTTTAGCTTCGGTGTACCTATCCGGGGTGTAGGGTGTGGTGGTGTCATGACCTGTGACCCCTGGCTTGCCCAGGGCATCACACATACTTGGAATTTATAAATTTATAGGTGTCCAAGACCATTTGGTCGCTTCAACTTTGCATATCATGCACAGTGATTAGCAAGTAAGCAAGCGCATATCATAGTGCAGCATATGGGAATGTGACGTAAGTTGCTTAATGCAGTCTGGTGCGCGTGCCCACTGTCCTCCACCTGCCCGCTGGGTCACGCCACTGTCATTAGGGCTGTGTATAAGCCCTGGCTTCTATAGCCACTGTGCATGCGCTGGCAACCCTGAAGAGCGGTGCTTCCCCGTTGCAGTCGGTGGACAGACTGCAAGCGGTGGCCATTAGGCGAACACATATAAAGAGAGGGAAAATTGATCAGCAATAGCCCCCTGAGGAAGCGTTTTATGCGAAATGTACATAGGGGTGGAAGTGGATGCACTGCTGACCCACCAACTCTAACATGGGTAACAAAGAAATATGATGTTTATATTTGATACTGGGTATTTACTATTTTAGCAAAGCCTGTTAGCAATGACAGATATCATATTCCTTATAAATATATATATATTTATAAGTATATATATATATATATATATATATATATATATGAAAGAGGTAAGAGTCCCGGTGCACCACCTACTCCGTGTGTTACTACACGTTCAGCTACTTGAGCCCTACTGAGCCATGGAGGGGATCATGGTGCAGACTTGCGGTGAAGACCAAGATAAATCCAAAGGAGAAAGAAAGTCGCACTTCAGATGATCACCATATAACTCCGTCTTTATTGCAGGGGAAACATGAGGGTACAAGCGGTGGGGAGGGTGAGACAAGCCATACAACGCCGGACGACGGCGTGCCGTTTCGCTAGAACTTAGCTTCCATGGGTCCAGTGCAAACTGCCATGCAGCACCGCCCTTTTAACACAAATGGTGCGGGTACTGCATTAGCAGAGTGATTTAAAATGCAAATGCAAGTATACAATTAGTAGCTGCAAAAAACAGGTGAAGACTTCAAGGGTATTAACATATCACAGTCTAATACACATATCTCTCAAAATACAATAATATACAAAAGGCGGACAGAATCACAATCCCTACAAGAACAGAACAAAATTCTGATGTACAGTACAGCGAGCACAAAAACAGTAGAAATTATTTTAAATTTGTGAAAAAAAAAAAAAAATTTCAGAGACAGTGTATGCAATAATGTTAAAATGCAAAACAGTAGCTATTAATCAACGCCATGATCAGATAGTGCTAGCAAAACAAGGGTGTCACAGTCAGGATGTCATATAGTCGACATGCCAAAAAAAAAAAAAGGTCTTTCAAGAAAAACTGACAAGTTGTTTCTGTCATTCAAACCTAGCGGTCCCATTGCGTTTAGATCCAGAATCAATCTGGATTCTTTTTGTAACAGCGTGCGGTGCGTGTCGCCGCCTCTGCTGCTAGGATTGACTTTAAACAGACCAGCAAAAGAACAGGACAGGACTGCGATGGCGACGAATGATCGTGATAGACCTCGCAAATTTTTTTTAAAAAAAAATACCAGGAAAAATGCCGCATAATGCCGCCGTGGATAGATGCACCTTCAATTTCAAATACAATTCTGTTTGACATTGTGAGATCCAGCATAAAGAGACACTGGCATTTGTTGAAAAACGATAAAGACCTTAGAGCCCTGGTTAAAGAGGGTCCCTTGGTATCTTACAGAAGAGGCCATAATTTAGTCGACCTTTTGGTAAAAAATAGATTCGTGCCCAGAAAGGAAAAGACATGGTTAGACAAGAAAAAAATTAAGGGTAATTTTAGATGTGGGAATTGTCCTTTCGGTTCGGCCCATAAAACAAGGGATGTAATAAGTGGGGTGTGAGTACCTCAGGGTTAATGATTTCATATCGTGCAAGTCCACTTATATAGTGTATGCATTATTCTGCCCCTGCAATTTTTATTACATTGGAAAAACTATCCGGCCCCTTTACGTCCGTTTTAGGGAACATTGCAAATCCTTAATATCAGGGATAGGTTCAGCAAGACTTATTAAACACATGCAGGAATGCCATAATAGTAATTCCAATCTACTTTCTTTTGCTGGTCTGTTTAAAGTCAATCCTAGCAGCAGAGGCGGCGACACGCACCGCACGCTGTTACAAAAAGAATCCAGATTGATTCTGGATCTAAACGCAATGGGACCGCTAAGTTTGAATGACAGAAACGACTTGTCAGTTTTTCTTTAAAGACCTTTTTTTTTTTTTTTTGGCATGTCGACTATATGACATCCTGACTGTGACACCCTTGTTTTGCTAGTGTGACGCCCTGGCACAGCCAGGTTGTCACATAAAGAGTTAATCCTCCTTGGTAATATGATCTCACACTGGTGCAGCCAAACAAGCACAGCCCCCAGTGTAAGGGAAAAGCAGAGGAGAGGGGAGGGGCTGGAGCAGAGAGTGTGGAGAGGTCAGAGAGAACAGAGGTCTGGAGTTCAGCTCCCGGCTGGGAGTGAAGCGTTCTCCAAGAGGGCCGGGGCAGGCCGTAGTGAGGAAGGGGCCAGAACAGGTAGCCGGAGCTGGGCGGTGGCCCCCCGGTACCTGGGTACCCGGATCACTACAGGGGAGTAGATTCCCCGTCCCCGGCTGAGGAGAAAGTGGAAGAGAGAGGAGAGAAAGGCACTTGGCTGCA
Organism: Anomaloglossus baeobatrachus; assembly: GCF_048569485.1. Lineage (NCBI taxonomy): Eukaryota > Metazoa > Chordata > Amphibia > Anura > Aromobatidae > Anomaloglossus > Anomaloglossus baeobatrachus. The sequence continues at coordinate 51,201 of NW_027443058.1, forward strand.
GGGAAGAACAACAAGGGCTGCTGCACCGTGTGTGGGACACTAACACCCCGTACCAAAGGCTGCGGACACCGGCAATTCTTAGTTCACCAGTGACTCCGTGTGACTTTCTTGTGAGTACACCCGTGCCCTCGGGCATCGCACTGCAGCACTGCGCCCTGCTCCCTGCTTACCCCATCACCGGGCCCCGGGACTACCAACCCCCTACCCACGGAGGGGAGAAATAACATCTAGCTGCTCCATACCATCCCCGGGACCCCCACACTGAGCAGCGGTGGTGCCATCACCACAACCGTGGGTGGCGTCACGAACTATAACAATTCCCCTTACTAAATCCCCTTTTACTGTGGAGCCTGGGATCACAGACCGGGTCACGCCATCGTGATACCCACAGAAGTGACTCTGTGGCCCGGATCTGAGTACCCCCTGGTCCCCGGGCGACACATTTGGCGTCACGAACAGGATCGAACCCATCCAGTTACCTGGAGGAAGTGCGCCTTATTCTGGACTGTCAGCGGTGATCCGCTGCAAAAATCTTGAAATCCGCCATTTTAGCCGCCATTTTAGGCGCCAAAAACAACAACTTGGCGCCTTCTTCTCCGAGCGGTGGGCGCGAAAAAGAGGCTCCGCCCCCTGAGAACGCGGGCGGAAGTGAAGCTCCGGAGGACCGGAAGCGAAAAGAGAAACTTTAAAAGCTGCTGGAAGGACTGCTCCCGAGTACCAGGGGGGAGCAGAAAGAAGGAACCGCAGCTTATGTGACGAGGACTGTAAAGGCAGGGATGCCAGGACTCTGCCAGCATTTGGTTCCTGGAGAGGCCGCCGCAGCGATGCACCGACCCGTTACCCCTGTTACCGGTAGCGGAGCCCGCAGCACCTGTTGGGGAGGACCCAGACCTGGGGTCCCCAGGCCTCACCTTTGTCACCAACCTGCCACCGGCCCCGGCAGTCCGCCCGGCCGCGACGGAGATGACGACGGCTCCGGCAGTCCGCCCGGCCGCAACGGCAGCGAAGTACCGGTCCCGTTGACCAATTTGGGGCTGTTCCTGGACTGGGGTCAAGGGGTGCTGCCTGGGTTTTAGGGGCAGCACCAAGGCTAGGTTGTTTGGGTGGGTGACTGAAGGACCCGTTACACAGTTATTATTAAAAGTGTTATTTGTTGTTGCAACGTTGAAGCAATGTGCATCCCGCTGTGGGAAGATTGAAAATGTTTAAAATGTTTTATTCTTTTCCAGTTTAATAAAATGTCGGTGCCTAGCCGGCCCGAGGACGGGCCGTGTTTTACCAGGGGGGTGTGTGACGCCCTGGCACAGCCAGGTTGTCACATAAAGAGTTAATCCTCCTTGGTAATATGATCTCACACTGGTGCAGCCAAACAAGCACAGCCCCCAGTGTAAGGGAAAAGCAGAGGAGAGGGGAGGGGCTGGAGCAGAGAGTGTGGAGAGGTCAGAGAGAACAGAGGTCTGGAGTTCAGCTCCCGGCTGGGAGTGAAGCGTTCTCCAAGAGGACCAGGGCAGGCCGTAGTGAGGAAGGGGCCAGAACAGGTAGCCGGAGCTGGGCGGTGGCCCCTCGGTACCTGGGTACCCGGATCACTACAGGGGAGTAGATTCCCCGTCCCCGGCTGAGGAGAAAGTGGAAGAGAGAGGAGAGAAAGGCACTTGGCTGCAGGGAAGAACAACAAGGGCTGCTGCACCGTGTGTGGGACACTAACACCCCGTACCAAAGGCTGCGGACACCGGCAATTCTTAGTTCACCAGTGACTCCGTGTGACTTTCTTGTGAGTACACCCGTGCCCTCGGGCATCGCACTGCAGCACTGCGCCCTGCTCCCTGCTTACCCCATCACCGGGCCCCGGGACTACCAACCCCCTACCCACGGAGGGGAGAAATAACATCTAGCTGCTCCATACCATCCCCGGGACCCCCACACTGAGCAGCAGTGGTGCCATCACCACAACCGTGGGTGGCGTCACGAACTATAACAATTCCCCTTACTAAATCCCCTTTTACTGTGGAGCCTGGGATCACAGACCGGGTCACGCCATCGTGATACCCACAGAAGTGACTCTGTGGCCCGGATCTGAGTACCCCCTGGTCCCCGGGCGACACACTAGCACTGTCTGATCATGGCGTTGATTAATAGCTACTGTTTTGCATTTTAACATTATTGCATACATTGTCTCTGAAACAATTTTTTTTTTTTTTCACTAATTTAAAATAATTTCTACTGTTTTTGTGCTCGCTGTACTGTACATCAGAATTTTGTTCTGTTCTTGTAGGGATTGTGATTCTGTCCGCCTTTTGTATATTATTGTATTTTGAGAGATATGTGTATTAGACTGTGATATGTTAATACCCTTGAAGTCTTCACCTGTTTTTTGCAGCTACTAATTGTATACTTACATTTGCATTTTAAATCACTCTGCTAATGCAGTACCCACACAATTTGTGTTAAAAGGGCGGTGCTGCATGGCAGTTTGCACTGGACCTGTGGAAGCTAAGTTCTAGCGAAACGGCACGCCGTCGTCCGGCGTTGTATGGCTTGTCTCACCCTCCCCACCGCTTGTACCCTCATGTTTCCCCTGCAATAAAGACTGAGTTATATGGTGATCATCTGGAGTACGACTTTCTTTCTCCTTTGGATATATATATATATATATATATATATATATATATATATATATATATATAACGATTGAGAGGATTTGGCATTTACGTTTGATGTTTTGAACCTGAGTTACCTGAGTGGTCTTATAATGGCTGTTAGTACATAGATCTGCATTTAGTCCTGTTTCTATAGTGATGAGATATAATATTTACTACAAAATTTTACTATCATTTTCTCACTATTATATGTGAGATTCAAGTGTTGAGTCCTTGGGTATGGACCCATTAATTTATTGGCTTCCCTTCCAACACTCTTGCACCCCTCCAATCTATCCTAAACTCTGCGGCCCGCTTAATCCACCTCTCCCCTCGCTACTCCCCAGCCTCGCCACTCTGCCAATCCCTTCACTGGCTTCCCATCGCCCAACGACTCCAGTTCAAAACATTAACCATGACATACAAAGCCATGCACAACCGGTCTCCTCCCTACATCTGTGACCTAGTCTCCCGGTACCTACCTGCACGCAACCTCAGATCCTTACAAGATCTCCTTCTCTGCTCCTCTCTTATCTCCTCTTCCCACAATCGCGTACAAGATTTCTCCCGTGCATCCCCCATACTCTGGAACGCTCTACCTCAGCACATCAGACTCTCCACTACCGTGGAAAGCTTCAAGAGGAACCTCAAGATGTACCTCTTCCAACAAGCCTACAACCTACAATAGCCCTCAGTCCAGTACACCACTGCGCAACCAGCTCTGTCCTCACCTATTGTACCATCACCCATTCCCTGTAGACTGTGAGCCCTCGCGGGCAGGGTCCTCTCTCCTCCTATACCAGTCTGTCTTGTACTGTTAATGATTGTTGTACAAATACCCTCTCTCACTTGTAAAGCGCCATGGAATAAATGGCGCTATAATAATAAATAATAATAATAATAATAATAATTAATTGATGCGGATACCAGCATTTGTGAACATGCAGGTCCATACCGATGAATTTTGAATGCACAAGCACACTTTATTAGTCAGCTCACAGGTCCAATGAAGGTCTGCACTGACGCAATTCCGGATTATAGATTGTGAGATACCGAGGGGAGAAGTACTAGAGAACAGGTATGTTTCCCATCGGTTCATTTCATATGTCTCCATGTACTGACTGTGGAGCAGTCAGCCCATGCAAATGGGCTGGGAAAAGCTCGGAAAGTTATATCTGGCTCAGCAATAAGTTAGTCACTGAAGCCTGTTTATTTCAGTGTAATTTTGGTTTCGGTTTTTCCTGGACTAATCAGTAGGAATGGCAGTGGGACTGGTTGCTCCCTTCTCCACATTCAATCCAGGTTTTGATTCCTCACTGGATCAGCTGAAATAATCAGGAGGCATTCAGAACAAGGAGACTGCTGAGGAGAGCAGTACAGGCTCATGGCTGCTGGTGCTGAGACTCCATACCTCCGCTTGCTGTGCTGAGGAACCGACACAGTAAGAGAATACTGTTTTGTTTGTTACATAGGTTTATTTTGTAGTTACCATTCTGTTGTTAGTTAGTGGCCAGACGGCCTTAAACATTTATTTTCCTGTTTTTGCATGTGTAACACTGAGAGATAAGTGTACACAATAAAACATTGCAGTGGCCGTATCTGTATGGAACCTGCCAGTCTGCCGCTGTCATCTATGAATCCATAGCCACTTTCTTGGACCAAAGCAAAGATCCCAGCTGAGCTATATCCCCTGTCTCACAAATGGTGGAGAATGCGGGCATTAGTGGCTATTGGACTGTAACTACAGATAAACCGTTCTATGTGCATTGGCTCTTGTTAATGTCCTGGCTGAAAGCTCCTGTGCTGCTGAAGAGCCAAGAGACCAGCAATATGGAGGAGCTGCTGAATCAGTTGGTGCAGGCCAACATTAACCAACAACAGACCAAGACTTACCTCCAGAAGGCGCTGGAGTAGCAGCACCAAATGCAACAAGAGCAGTTAAATGCAATAAAAAAGTCCTTGGTTCGGCAGCCTCGAGACGCGGAGGACTGTGCACAAGGCTCTGCCAGTGCGCAGAAAGCCGTACAAAAGACTTTACTTAAAATGACTACTGATGATGATGTGGAAGCATGTTTGGCAGTATTTGAACGTATTGCAGAACGTGAGCGCCTACCGGTGGACAAATGGGCTGAAGTGGTCGCTCCATTCCTGATCGGAGATCCGCAAAAAGCATATTATGATCTAAGTGGAGCTGATGCTATGGACTATATTAAACTAAAAGGTGAAATCCTGGCAAGGCTGGGAGTAAACACATATGTACGGGCACAGAGGGTACATCTATGGACTTTTGTGGCACATCACCCAGCTCGTTCACAAATGCATGACCTCATCCATCTGGTGAATAAATGGCGCCCGCACAGATGGTGGAACGTGTTGTCCTAGACAAGTACCTGCGATCCTTACCGGCTAAGATCCAAAGGTGGGTCGGACAGGGTGACCCAACTAGCGCTGACCAGTTAGTGAAAATGGTCGAGCGTTACAGCGCTTCTGAAAGCCTACTCCAGTGGATGCTTTCGCCTTGCTGGGGTTCTAGGAAATCGCCTGAAAGTCCTGCTAAAACTACTCCTTTTTCAAAAGAAGAGAATGTTGCAACTAGGGGTAGCAGGTCCACAAAGGACTATGTTAGCGGTGTAATTTCTCAGCAACTCAACAGGCCCAGACTGAAGTCCCCAACTGGGAAGCAAGGGCCTATTCAGTGTTGGTGATGTCGTGGGCTCAGCCACGTAGCTGCTAACTGCCCATTAACTACAGAGCCGATGGACTATAACACTACAAGGTGTCTGTCATTATATGTACAGTCTGTGCTGCGGAGATCCTCACGGGAAATGAAAAACATGTGTGTTGCATTGAGGTCAACGGCTATAGTGTGAAAGCCATCTTAGACTCTGACAGTCAAGTAACCTTGGTACATGCTAGCTTGGTGGACCCTGGAGCAATAACAGATTCAACTGTGGGCATTAGTTCCATACATGGCGATGCTAAAAAACTACCCCACAGCCTGGGTAACTCTTGCCACACTCTTGGGGGCCAAAAGACATCAGGTGGTGATCGTAATGACTATGTTGCATAGTGTAATCCTGGGGAGAGACTTTCCCTTATTCTGGGACTTGTGCAACATTAAAAATGGCGTGAACACCCCGGTTGAAGAAAAACTGGTGAACGATACCCTGGGGCTTGCCCCTGAGCCACTGGAGCAAGATGATGGGGGACCCACCACAGGGGTAGCTCCAGAATCTGTACACTCTCCTCTGGGTGTGTTTGCAGGCGAGGCGGACACGCTAGAGGATGGTATAGAGATGCCAGGTCTTGAGGTGGCCCGTGATAATTTCGGGACTGCTCAACACCAAGATCCTACTACAAGGGCATGGGAAAATGTGAAGGTCTCCGAGGGAAACCCAGGGAAACCCAGGGGCTCAAAATGAGTTTCCACATGTGGCAGTGCAACAGGGCATGCTGTACCACATTGACAAGATGCGAGGAGTGGTGGTGGAACAGCTAGTGGTACCAAAATCTTTTCGTCAGGTGGTTTTAGACCTGGCACATAAACATCCCTTGGGGGGCCACCTGGCTAGAGAAAAGACAAAATACCGTATTCTGCAACGTTTCTTTTGGCTGGGTCAGATGGGAGATGTAACTCAGTACTGTCAGTCCTGTCCTACATGCCAGTTGACTGCACCTATGACACATTTTAGAAGCCCCTTTGTACCCTTGCCAATAATAGAGGTGCCCTTTGAGAGGATAGTAATGGATTTAGTCAGTCCATTAGTTAAATCTGCCAGGGGTCATCAATACATTTTGGTGGTACTGGATTACGCCACCCGTTATCCGGAGGCTGTACCCTTACGGAATGCCAATGCAAAAGCAATTTCAAAGGAGCTTTTAACATGTTTTCTCGCACAGGCATTCCAAAAGAGATACTTATGGATCAGGGGACCCCCTTTATGTCTCATATACTTAAAGAACTATGTAAATTACTAAAAATCTCCCACCTGCGTACCTCAGTGTATCACCCTCAAACTGACGGTCTGGTCGAGCGCTTTAATAAAACCCTAAAGAGGATGTTGAAAAGGGTGGTGGATAAGGACGTAAGGGATTGGGATGCTCTCCTGCTATATCTCTTGTTCGCCATACGAGAGGTACCCCAATCCTCCACGGGCTTTTCACCTTTTGAATTGGTCTATGGGCGGTGTCCCAGAAGACTGTTGGATATTGCCAAGGAGACTTGAGAGCAAGAGGTGACTCCTTACCGCAGTGTAGTTGAACATATAACAATCATGCAGGACAGAATTGCGGCAGTTATGCCAATAGTCAAAGAATGTTTGGAGCGCGCCCAACGCGCCCAAAGCAGGGTGTACAACCGGGCGGCTAAAACACGAGTTTTTCAACCTGGGGAGAGGGTGTTAGTGTTGGTACCTACTGTAGAAAATAATTTCTTGCAAAATGGCAGGGGGCATACGAGGTGCTGTAAAAAATAAGTGAAGTGAATTATAAGGTACACCAACCAGACAAGAGAAAACCCCAACAAATCTACCACATAAACTTGCTTAAGTTCCTGGTGGGACAGAGAGAGTCTGGTAGCAGAGACTACCCTTGATAGTGGGCCTCGAGTGGCACCAACATCTGAGGTAAGTGACCCCCAGATAGTACCACCAGAGGTGGCTATTGCAGACACGCTATCCAAGACCCAAATACAAGAAACCAAGGCGTTCATACAGAGAAACGCAGATATTTTTTCCGAACTACCCGGCCGTACTCACCTAATTAAACATGACATTGTCACCGACCCTCAGACACGAGTACGGTTAAAACGATATCGAATTCCATTGCCCAGGAAGTAAAGAAAATGCTGGCGCTCGGGGTTATTGCGGAGTCCCGGAGTGAGTGGGCTAGTCCTATCGTACTGGTGCCCAAGCCCGATGGGTCTATCCGGTTTTGTAATGATTTTCGCAAGTTAAATGAGGTATCGAAATTCGATGCCTACCCCATGCCAAGAGTTGATGAACTTATAGAGAGACTAGGTTCAGCCAGATACATATCCACTATTGACTTAACAAAAAGTTATTGGCAGATTCCCCTCACTGACTCGGCCAAAGAGAAAACTGCCTTTGTTATGCCACAGGGACTGTTCCAGTATCGGGATATGCCATTTGGGTTGCATGGAGCCCAAGCCACCTTCCAAAGACTAATGGATATCATCCTAAAGCCCCGTGTCCAGTATGCAGCCGCATATTTGGACGATATCATTATCTTTAGTGATAACTGGGAAACTCATTTGCCGAAGGTACAAGCTGTCTTGCACTCTCTAAGGGCTGCCAGGTTGACTGCCAATCCCAAGAAGTGTACATTGGGGTTGGAAGAAGCTCGCTATCTGGGATACATGATTGGTAGGGGAGTTATAAAACCTCAGGCTAAAAAAAGTGGACGCCATTCAGAATTGGCCACAACCAGTCACCAAAAGACAGGTCAGAGCCTTTTTGAGGATCATTGGTTATTACCAGCGGTTCATCAAAAATTTTGCTACTATCGCAGCCCCACTCACAGATCTTACCAAGGGGTCAACCTCTGTCTCAATAAAGTGGAACGCAGAAGCAGAGAACGTCTTTCAAGGGTTGAAAAAGGCTTTATGTGACCAACCAGTGTTGGTTACCCCAAACTTTAAACGGGAGTTTATTGTTCAAACAGATGCCTCTGGTGGGCCAACTAAGCAGAAAACTTAAGGAGGCAGAAAAAAAATACAGTGTGGTTGAGCGAGAAGCCTTAGCTGTGAAGTGGGCCCTGGAAACCCTGCGCTATTATTTACTAGGACGCCAATTTAGCCTAGTGACTAGAGTTGAGTGCGGTTCGCGGTTCTCCAGTTCGCGGCTCGAGTGATTTTGGGGGCTGTTCTAGATCGAACTAGAACTCGAGCTTTTTGCTAAAGCTCGATAGTTCTAGATACGTTCGAGAACGGTTCTAGCAGCAAAAAGACAAGCTAATTACTAGCTGGCTTTCCGCTGTAATAGTGTAAGTCACTCTGTGACTCACACTATTATGAAATTTCAGCGTATAGTGTGCGGGAACAGCGCATTCAGATCACTGCTGTTTGGATAATGTTTTTTTTTTCCTTGTCTTCCTTCCCTAAGCGCGCGCGTGTAGTGGGGCGGGCCAGAATGTCAGCCAATCCCAGACACACACACAGCTAAGTGGACTTTTAGCCAGAGAAGCAACGGCATGTGTGATAGGATGTCCATGTCACATGTCCATGCATTATAAAAACGGACATTTTCCTCCAGCACGCCATTATCTGCCTTCTGCGTCTTGGTTTCAGTCATCGCTGGTGTAGCTCCTGTCTTCGATACTGCTGTGTACGCTCTATACACAGAGCTATACAGAATAGGGATAGAAGTTTCTATTAGTCCTTTTAAGGGCTAACACCGGCAGGGTTAGAGCCATAGGTGACAGTCAGGTTACGTGAAAACAGATTTTAACAGCTACACAAGATGACAGCGTCTGTGTAGCTAAGGTCAGGGATTTCCTCGCTGCATTTCCCCATTAGGAGGGATAGAAAGGGAGGCTTCCTTTCCTCTACCCAGACCCACAACCCTGCCACTGTACCCTCCTGCCCTTTGCACACTCAAGCTCATTGTTACTAAGCCATTATACTAGCAAACACTGAGTAAACTTAGTGGCATCCTAAAAGTGGCTGTTGGACTTCCATTAGTGTCCCACTGGTGCAAAGATATTTGCAGCACCTCTGCATTGCACACTCAACCTCATTGTTACAAAGCCATTATAATACCAAACACTGAGTAAACTTAGTGGCATCCTAAAAGTGGCTGTTGGAATTCCATTAGTGTCCCACTGGTGCAAATCTATGTGCAGTACCTCTGCATTGCACACTCAAACTCATTGTTACTAAGCCATTATACTAGCAAACACTGAGTAAACTTAGTGGCATCCTAAAAGTGGCTAATGGACTCCCATTAGTGTCCCACTAGTGCAAAGATATTTTCAGCACCTCTGCATTGCACACTCAAGCTCCTTGTTACAAAGCCATTATAATACCAAACACTGAGGAAACTTAGTGGCATCCTAAAAGTGGCTGTTGGACTTCCATTAGTGTCCCACTGGTGCAAATCTATGTGCAGCACCTCTGCATTGCACACTCAAACTCATTGTTACTAAGCCATTATACTAGGAAACACTGAGTAAACTTAGTGGCATCCTAAAAGTGGCTGTTGGACTTCCATTAGTGTCCCACTAGTGCAAAGATATTTGCAGCACCTCTGCATTGCACACTCAAGCTCATTGTTACAAAGCCATTATAATACCAAACACTGAGGAAACTTAGTGGCATCCTAAAAGTGGCTGTTGGACTTCCATTAGTGTCCCACTGGTGCAAACCTATGTGCAGCACCTCTGCATTGCACACTCAAACTCATTGTTACTAAGCCATTATACTAGCAAACACTGAGTAAACTTAGTGGCATCCTAAAAGTGGCTATTCGACTTCCATTAGTGTCCCACTGGTGCAAATCTATGTGCAGCACCTCTGCATTGCACACTCAAACTCATTGTTACTAAGTCATTATACTAGCAAACTATGCTGCCAGTTTAAGGGCCGTAGTTGCATTGTCAGGGATAGTTATTGTTGTTTATTCTGCTGTTAATAAAGCTAGACCACCGCTGCAATCTACACCACCTCTCAATTTTTACTACCACATTTTAAGTGCACAATCTTGTCACAATCAAAATAAGTGGCAAAATGACAGATTCTGGTGGAAAGGGGAAGAGGCGTGTTGGAAAAGGAAAAAAAGGGTTTGTCCATAAGGAAGGTGGCAAAGCTCCATTAACATCTGCTGAAGATAGACCATCTTCCAGCAAAAGTAAGATGTCTACTACTCACCGTGGACATTCCGATGTGCTCCCTTTTTTACGGCCACGAACAACTGGAACAAAGGTAGATGATGGCCAAAAAAGGAAAATGCTTGAATGGATCTCAAGTGGTCCAACAAGTGCCCTCTCCTCCACCTCAACTACCGCATCCAAAAAACACCAGTCCTCTGAGTTGTCATCCCAATCACACTTGCTTTCTCCCAGCTCTGAAGTCTCCATCTGCCCTGCACAGTATGGTGGAACTGAGATGGCTGAGTCTGCAGAGCTGTTCAGTCACACTATAGCCTGGGAATCAGAGGTCTGCTCCCAAACTACAGTGAGTACAGACCAGGAAATGGTCTGCAGTGATGCGCAGAACCTTTGTGACTCTGATTCAGGCCGTGATGACCAAGTTTCTGAGCATAATGTTGACCCTTATTCACAAACTGAAACACCTGTGGTAATAGACAATGAGGAACATACTGATGACGATGAGACGCAGATACCAGATTGGGATGACAACTTAAATATTCGGTCAGGGCAAGAAGAGGCTCGGTCTGAGGGTGAGGGGAGTGCAAACACAACAATTGATGAGGAAGTTCTAGATCCCACCTACTGTCAACCCACAGTCAGGCCCTCGAGGAGGTCAACAGAGACGGTGGAGGAGGATGCAACTGACAACGAAGTTACCTTGCGCCTTCCTGGACAGAGTCGGAGTACTGGTAGCACGTCTACAACTGCATCCTCAGCCACCACTGTGCCTCTGAGCAGTAGTCAGGGTGGCTCAGCAGGTCACATGCCCTCTAAGCCTTGCCTAGCCTGGTCCTTTTTTGACATAGCAAAAGATCACCCAAATTATGTGATCTGTAAAATTTGTCGTGATTCTGTTAGTAGAGGGCAAAACCTCAGCAGTTTGACAACTTCTTCCATGAATCGTCACATGAATAAATATCATATGTCCCAGTGGGAAGCTCACCGTGCTGCAATGCGGCCTAGCAGAGCGAACCATCCACCACCTGCCCCTTCCAGTGCATCCGCGCGCTCTTCATCTTCTAGGACTGTGGGGACAGCTGTCACATCTGGTTTTCTACGCACAACTTCCACCACTGTAACCACAACAGGCAGTTTTCTTGGTAGGTCGTCAGTGGGTTTGGAAGGGGAATCAAGTGCGTTTGTACAGCTCTCTCAGACATCGATAGCACCAACGTTGGATGAAGGCAACATCATGTCTACGCCTGCACTTTCCTCACAAACCTGCATTTTTCCAGGGATACCCTACTCAACACCGTCTACACACAGCAGCCAGATCTCTGTCCCTCAGATGTGGACAAATAAAAGGCCATTTCCTGCGACCCATGACAAAGCTAAGAGGTTGACTTTATCCCTCTGTAAGCTCTTGGCTACCGAAATGCTGCCTTTCCACCTGGTGGACACACAGGATTTTAGAGACCTTATGTCTGTCGCTGTGCCCCAGTACCAGATGCCCAGTCGCCACTACTTCTCTAAGAAAGGTGTGCCTGCGCTACACCAGCATGTCGCACACAACATCACCGCTTCCTTGAGAAACTCTGTGTGTGAATGGGTGCATTTCACCACCGATACTTGGACCAGTAAGCATGGACAGGGACGTTACATGTCGCTGACTGGGCACTGGGTAACTATGGTGATAGATGGTGAAGGGTCTGCTGCACAAGTCTTGCCGTCCCCACGACTTTTGTGTCAATCCTCTGTCTGTCCAAGTTCCGCCACTGCTTCTGCCTCCTCCACCTCATCTGGGTCCTCCACCTCCGCCCCAAGCCTGCCTGGTCAGGCCACCAGCATTCTCACTGCGCAGAAGGAATCACGCACCCCTCATTACTATACTGGCAGCAGAGCGCAACGGCATCAGGCGGTCTTTAGCTTGACATGTCTTGAAAATAGGAGTCACACAGCGGATGAGTTGTGGGCAGCTCTGGAGACTGAGTTTAATAAATGGTTGTCTCCACTCAACCTGCAGCCTGGTAAGGCCGTGTGCGACAATGCTGCAAACCTGGGTGCGGCCCTTCGCCTGGGCAAGGTGACACACGTGCCTTGTATGGCTCACGTGTTGAACCTTGTTGTTCAGCAATTTTTAACACACTATCCCCGCCTAGATGGCCTTCTGAACAGGGCACGAAAACTGTCTGCTCACTTCCGCCATTCAACCATCGCTGCTGAGCGACTTGCATTGCTCCAGAAGTCTTTCGGCCTGCCGGTTCATCGCCTGAAATGCGATGTGGCGACACGCTGGAATTCGACTCTCCACGTGTTACAGCGACTGTGGCAGCACCGCCGAGCCCTGGTGCAATACGTCATGATGTATAGCCTGGGCTAACGAGATGCAGAGGTGGGGCAGATAACCCTGATGGAGTGGTCTCAGATCAAGGACCTATGCACCCTTCTGCACAGTTTCGACATGGCGACGAATATGTTTAGCGCTGACAATGCCATTATCAGCATGACAATTCCAGTCATTTACATGCTGGAGCACACGCTAAACACTATTCGGAGTCAGGGGATGGGACAACAGGAAGGGGAGGAACTACAGGAGGATTCATATGCACAAGACACAACAACATCACTAAGGTCCAGACGTTCATCATCACCAACGCGGCAGGCATGGGACCATGGGGGACAGGGATCAACAAGGGCGCATGGTAGCAGGCGAAATGTTGAGGAAGGTGCAGGAGAACATGAAGAAATGGAGGACGACCTGTCCATGGACGACTCAGCGGATGAGGGAGACCTTGGTCAAATTTCAGTTGAAAGAGGTTGAGGGGAGATATCAGAGGAAGAAAGAACGGTTAGCACCTCTATGCCACAAACACAGCGTGGACTTGGTCCGCATGGCTGCGCAAGACACATGAGTGCCTTCTTGCTGCACTACCTCCAACATGACCCTCGTATTGTCAAAATTAGAAGTGATGATGACTACTGGCTTGCCACACTATTAGATCACCGGTACAAGTCCAAATTTTGTGACATAATTCCAGCCATAGAAAGAAACGCACATATGCAGGAGTATCAGCAGAAGCTGTTACTCGATCTTAGCTCGGCTTTTCCACCAAACAACCGTGCAGGTGCAGGGAGTGAATCTCCCAGTTGTAACTTGACAACAATGGGACGGTCTCGTCATCTTCAACAGTCTACCCGTACCAGTAGCACCGTATCTGGAGCTGGTAACAGCAATTTTATTGAATCTTTTCATAATTTTTTTAGACCCTCCTTTGCAAGGCCACCAGAGACAACAAGTCTGACACATAGTCAACGGCTGGAGAGGATGATACAGGAGTATCTCCAAATGAACATCGATGCCATTACTTTGCAAATGGAGACTTGCTCATTTTGGGCTTCAAATCTTGAAAAATGGCCAGAGCTCTCCACTTACGCCTTGGAGATTTTGTCGTGTCCAGCTGCCAGCGTTGTCTCTGAACGTGTCTTCAGTGCTGCTGGGTGTGTGCTGACAGATAAGCGCACGCGTCTGTCCAGTGACAATGTGGACAGACTAACGTTCATCAAAATGAACAAGTCATGGATCCAAAAGGAATTTACTACCCCTGTGTCATCCTGGGGAGAGTAAATGCTTGTGTATTTTGAATGTGCTTGATGCAAATCTAGCTGTGAAGTGTACAACTAGGGCACAAGTGCTGCCACTGATGGGGTGTCTGTGTGGCCCAATTTTTGGAAAAAAGGGAGACTCTTCTTGGAGTAACCCTTGCTGTGTTTTTAAAAATGATCCAAGATGCACAGCGCTGGGATCAGGAAAGACTTTGCTACCTACCCCGGTGTCATCCTGGGGACGGTTAAGTATGGCGTATTTTTGAATGTGCTTGATGCAAATCTAGCTGTGAAGTGTACAACTGGGGCACAAGTGCTGCCACTGAAGGGGTGGGTGTGTGTGGGGCCCAATTTTTGGAAAAAATGGAGACTCCGCTTGGAGTAACCCTTGCTTACATTGTTTTTAAAAATGATCCAAGATGCACAGCGCTGGGATCAGGAAAGACTTTGCTACCTACCCCAGTGTCATCCTGGGGACGGTTAAGTATGGCGTATTTTTGAATGTGCTTGATGCAAATCTAGCTGTGAAGTGTACAACTGGGGCACAAGTGCTGCCACTGAAGGGGTGGGTGTGTGTGTGGCCCAATTTTTGGAAAAAAGGGAGACTCCGCTTGGAGTAACCCTTGCTTACATTGTTTTTAAAAATGATTCAAGATGCACAGCGCTGGGATCAGGAAAGACTTTGCTACCTACCCCAGTGTCATCCTGGGGACGGTTAAGTATGGCGTATTTTTGAATGTGCTTGATGCAAATCTAGCTGTGATGTGTACAACTGGGGCACAAGTGCTGCCACTGAAGGGGTGGGTGTGTGTGGGGCCCAATTTTTGGAAAAAAGGGAGACTCCGCTTGGAGTCACCTTGCGGTGTTTTACATGATTTTAGAAGGGCGTGCCATGCCTATATCTGTGTCTCCTCCTCTTTTTCCTTGTCCTGCTGTTTTGTTTTCGCATGAGTATATGTCCTTGTCACTTTCCCATGTGTTTGTGTTGTGTTGTGAGTTGTTTGTCACCTTTTGGACACCTTTGAGGGTGTTTTCTAGGTGTTTTTATGTGTTTGTGATTGCCTGCCATTGTTTCTTATGCGGTTCGAGTTCGGTTCGTCGAATGTTCGCCGAACCGAACTCGAACGAGACGCCCGTTCGGCGAACCGAACTCGAGCCGAACCGCGACCAGTTCGCTCATCTCTACTAGTAACGGACCATTCACCCCTGACATGAATGTCCCAGGCAAAAGAGGGCAATGCGCGGGTGACACGCTGGTTCTTGGCGTTACATATTTTAAATTTTCAGTGTAGCACAGAGCAGGCAAGGCGCATGGGAACGCAGACGCGTTGTCTAGAACGCACTGCTTGGTAAGTCATTGTGTCCGACCCAACGGGCTCGAACAGAGGGGGGATGAATGTGAGATGTCGAGAGGAGAAGTACTAGAGAACAGGTATGTTTCCCCTCGGTTCATTTCATATGTTCCCATGTACTGAATGTGGAGCAGTCAGCCCATGCAAATGGGCTGGGAAAAGCTGGGAAAGTCAGATCTGGCTCAGCAATAAGTTAGTCACTGAAGCCTGTTTATTTCAGTGTAGTTTTGGGCTCGGTTTTTCCTGGAGTAATCAGTAGGAATGGCAGTGGGACTGGTTGCTCCCTTCTCCACATTTAATCCAGGTTTTGATTCCTCACTGGATCAGCTGAAATAATCAGGAGGCATTCAGAACAAGGAGACTGCTGAGGAGAGTAGTACAGGCTCATAGCTGCTGGTGCTGAGACTCCATACCTCCACTTGCTGTGCTGAGGAACTGACACAGTAAGAGAATACTATTTTGTTTCTTACATAGGTTTATTTTGTAGTTAGCATTCTGTTAGTTAGTGGCCAGATGGCCTTAGACATTTATTTTCCTGTTTTAGCATGTGTAACACTGAGAGATAAGTGTACACAATAAAAAAATGGCAGTGGCCGTATCTGTGTGGAACCTGCCAGTCTGCCGCTGTCATCTGTGAATCCATAGCCACTTTCTTGGACCAAAGCAAAGATCCCAGCTGAGCTATATCCCCTGTCTCACTATATATATATATATATATATATATATATACAGTTAGGTCCAGAAATATTTGGACAGTGACACAATTTTCGCGAGTTGGGCTCTGCATGCCACCACATTGGATTTGAAATGAAACCTCTACAACAGAATTCAAGTGCAGATTGTAACGTTTAATTTGAAGGTTTGAACAAAAATATCTGATAGAAATTGTAGGAATTGTACACATTTCTTTACAAACACTCCACATTTTAGGAGGTCAAAAGCAATTGGACAAATAAACCAAACCCAAACAAAATATTTTTATTTTCAATATTTTGTTGCGAATCCTTTGGAGGCAATCACTGCCTTAAGTCTGGAACCCATGGACATCACCAAACGCTGGGTTTCCTCCTTTTTAATGCTTTGCCAGGCCTTTACAGCCGCAGCCTTCAGGTCTTGCTTGTTTGTGGGTCTTTCCGTCTTAAGTCTGGATTCGAGCAAGTGAAATGCATGCTCAATTGGGTTAAGATCTGGTGATTGACTTGGCCATTGCAGAATGTTCCACTTTTTTGCACTCATGAACTCCTGGGTAGCTTTGGCTGTATGCTTGGGGTCATTGTCCATCTGTACTATGAAGCGTCGTCCGATCAACTTTGCGGCATTTGGCTGAATCTGGGCTGAAAGTATATCCCGGTACACTTCAGAATTCATCCGGCTACTCTTGTCTGCTGTTATGTCTAGAGTTGAGCGCGGTTCGTAATTCGTGGTTCTCCAGTTCGCGGCTCGAGTGATTTTGGGGCATGTTCTAGATCGAACTAGAACTCGAGCTTTTTGCAAAAGCTCGATAGTTCTAGAAACGTTCGAGAACGGTTCTAGCAGCCAAAAAACAGCTAAATCCTAGCTTGGTTTCTGCTGTAATAGTGTAAGTCACTCTGTGAATCAAACTATTATCACATTTCAGTGTATAGTGTGCGTGAACAGCGCCTTCAGATCACTGCTGTTTCTATAATGGCGATCGCCATTTTTTTTTTTTTTTTTCTTGTCTTCCTTCCCTAAGCGCGCGCGTCTTGTGGGGCGGGCCAGCATGTCAGCCAATCACAGACACACACACACCTAAGTGGACTTTGAGCCAGAGAAGCAACGGCATGTGTGATAGGATCTGCATGTCACATGTCCCTGCATTATAAAACCGGACATTTTCTTCACGAACGCCATTATCTGCCTTCTGCGTCTTTGGTGTCAGACATCAGTGTCGCAGCTCCGTCCTCCTGAGTCCTATAGCCGATACAGCTGTATGCGCTGCATACACAGCGTTAGACAGCTTAGGGAGAGCACATTCTAGCAGTCCTTTTAAGGGCTCAAAGCGGCAGGGTCAGAGAGCCATAAGTGACAGGTCCTGCAAACAGCAACAGCGTCTGTGTAGCCCAGGTCAGGGATTTCCTCCCTGCATTTCACCATTAGGAGGGAATAGAAAGGCAGGCTTCCATTCCTCTACCCAGAGCACCACAATCCTGCCACTGTACCCTCTTGTCCTCTGCACACTCCAACTCATTCTAAGTAAGCCATTATACTAGCAAACATTCAGTGTACCTAGTGGCATCCTATACGTGGCTATTGGACTTTGCTATAGTCCCACTAGTGCCAAGACATTTGCAGCACGTCTGCCTGCGTTGCACACTCCAACTAATTATAACTAAGCCATTATACTAGCACACACTCAGTGTACCTAGTGGCATCCTATACGTGGCTATTGGACTTTGCTATAGTCCCACTAGTGCCAAGACATTTGCAGCACGTCTGCCTGCGTTGCACACTCCAACTAATTATAACTAAGCCATTATACTAGCACACACTCAGTGTACCTAGTGGCATCCTAAACGTGGCTATTGGACTTTGCTATAGTCCCACTAGTGCCAAGACATTTGCAGCACGTCTGCCTGCGTTGCACACTCCAACTAATTATAACTAAGCCATTATACTAGCACACACTCAGTGTACCTAGTGGCATCCTATACGTGGCTATTGGACTTTGCTATAGTCCCACTAGTGCCAAGACATTTGCAGCACGTCTGCCTGCGTTGCACACTCCAACTAATTATAACTAAGCCATTATACTAGCACACACTCAGTGTACCTAGTGGCATCCTATACGTGGCTATTGGACTTTGCTATAGTCCCACTAGTGCCAAGACATTTGCAGCACGTCTGCCTGCGTTGCACACTCCAACTAATTATAACTAAGCCATTATACTAGCACACACTCAGTGTACCTAGTGGCATCCTATACGTGGCTATTGGACTTTGCTATAGTCCCACTAGTGCCAAGACATTTGCAGCACGTCTGCCTGCGTTGCACACTCCAACTAATTATAACTAAGCCATTATACTAGCACACACTCAGTATACCTAGTGGCATCCTATACGTGGCTATTGGACTTTGCTATAGTCCCACTAGTGCCAAGACATTTGCAGCACGTCTGCCTGCGTTGCACACTCCAACTAATTATAACTAAGCCATTATACTAGCACACACTCAGTGTACCTAGTGGCATCCTATACGTGGCTATTGGACTTTGCTATAGTCCCACTAGTGCCAAGACATTTGCAGCACGTCTGCCTGCGTTGCACACTCCAACTAATTATAACTAAGCCATTATACTAGCACACACTCAGTGTACCTAGTGGCATCCTATACGTGGCTATTGGACTTTGCTATAGTCCCACTAGTGCCAAGACATTTGCAGCACGTCTGCCTGCGTTGCACACTCCAACTAATTATAACTAAGCCATTATACTAGCACACACTCAGTGTACCTAGTGGCATCCTATACGTGGCTATTGGACTTTGCTATAGTCCCACTAGTGCCAAGACATTTGCAGCACGTCTGCCTGCGTTTCACACTCCAACTAATTATAACTAAGCCATTATACTAGCACACACTCAGTGTACCTAGTGGCATCCTATACGTGGCTATTGGACTTTGCTATAGTCCCACTAGTGCCAAGACATTTGCAGCACGTCTGCCTGCGTTGCACACTCCAACTAATTATAACTAAGCCATTATACTAGCACACACTCAGTGTACCTAGTGGCATCCTATACGTGGCTATTGGACTTTGCTATAGTCCCACTAGTGCCAAGACATTTGCAGCACGTCTGCCTGCGTTGCACACTCCAACTAATTATAACTAAGCCATTATACTAGCACACACTCAGTGTACCTAGTGGCATCCTATACGTGGCTATTGGACTTTGCTATAGTCCCACTAGTGCCAAGACATTTGCAGCACGTCTGCCTGCGTTGCACACTCCAACTAATTATAACTAAGCCATTATACTAGCACACACTCAGTGTACCTAGTGGCATCCTATACGTGGCTATTGGACTTTGCTATAGTCCCACTAGTGCCAAGACATTTGCAGCACGTCTGCCTGCGTTGCACACTCCAACTAATTATAACTAAGCCATTATACTAGCACACACTCAGTGTACCTAGTGGCATCCTATACGTGGCTATTGGACTTTGCTATAGTCCCACTAGTGCCAAGACATTTGCAGCACGTCTGCCTGCGTTGCACACTCCAACTAATTATAACTAAGCCATTATACTAGCACACACTCAGTGTACCTAGTGGCATCCTATACGTGGCTATTGGACTTTGCTATAGTCCCACTAGTGCAAAGACATTAGCAGAGCACATCTGCCTGCATTGCACACTCCAAGTTTTTTAAACTAAGCAATTTTACTAGCAAACACTCAGTGTACCTAGTGGCATCCTATACGTGGCTATTGGACTTTGCTATAGTCCCACTAGTGCAAAGACATTTGCAGAGCACGTCTGCCTGCATTGCACACTACAACTTTTTTAAACTAAGCAATTTTACTAGCAAACACTCAGTGTACCTAGTGGCATCCTATACGTGGCTATTGGACTTTGCTATAGTCCCACTAGTGCCAAGACATTTGCAGAGCGCATCTGCCTGCGTTGCACACTCCAACTAATTATAACTAAGCCATTATACTTGCACACACTAAGTGTTTTTTAGTGGCATCCTATACGTGGCTATTGGACTTTGCTATAGTCCTACTAGTGCCAAGACATTTGCAGAGCGCATCTGCCTGCGTTGCACACTCCAACTAATTATAACTAAGCCATTATACTAGCACACACTCAGTGAACCTAGTGGCATCCTATACGTGGATATTGGACTTTGCTATAGTCCCACTAGTGCCAAGACATTTGCAGCACGTCTGCCTGCGTTGCACACTCCAACTAATTATAACTAAGCCATTATACTAGCACACACTCAGTGTACCTAGTGGCATCCTATACGTGGCTATTGGACTTTGCTATAGTCCCACTAGTGCCAAGACATTTGCAGCACGTCTGCCTGCGTTGCACACTCCAACTAATTATAACTAAGCCATTATACTAGCACACACTCAGTGTACCTAGTGGCATCCTATACGTGGCTATTGGACTTTGCTATAGTCCCACTAGTGCCAAGACATTTGCAGCACGTCTGCCTGCGTTGCACACTCCAACTAATTATAACTAAGCCATTATACTAGCACACACTCAGTGTACCTAGTGGCATCCTATACGTGGCTATTGGACTTTGCTATAGTCCTACTAGTGCCAAGACATTTGCAGAGCGCATCTGCCTGCGTTGCACACTCCAACGAATTATAACTAAGTTACATTGTCAGGGATATTTATTCTTTATTATTCTGCTGTTAATAAAGCTAGACCACCACTGCAATCTTCACCACCTCTCAATTTTTACTACCACATTTTCAGTCCACAATCTTGTCGCAATCAACATGAGTGGCAAAATGACAGATGCTGGTGGAAAGGGGAAGAGGCGTGGTGGAAAAGGCAAAAAAGGTTTTGTCAGTGGGGAAGGTGCCAAAGCTCCATTATCATCTGCTGAAGATAGACCATCTACTAGCAAAAGTAAGATGTCTACTACTTATTGTGGACAATCCGATGTGCTCCCTTTTTTACGGACACGAACAAGAGGAACAAAGGTAGATGATGGGCAAAAAAGGAAAATGCTTGAATGGATCTCAAGTGGTCCAACAAGTGCCCTCTCAGCCACTTCAAGTACCGCATCCAAAAAACACCATTCCTCTGAGTTGTCATCCCAATCACACTTGATTTCTCCCAGCTCTGAAGTCTCCATCAGCCCTGCACAGTATGGTGGAACTGAGATGGCTGAGTCTGCAGAGCTGTTCAGTCACACTATAGCCTGGGAATCAGAGGTCTGCTCCCAAGCTACAGTGAGTACAGAACAGGAAATGGTCTGCAGTGATGCCCAGAACCTTTGTGACTCAGATTCAGGCCGTGAGGACCAAGTTTCTGAGCATAATGTTGACCCTTTGTCACAAACTGTAACACCTGTGGTTATAGACAATGAGGAACATACTGATGAAGATGAGACGCAGATACCCGATTGGGATGACAACTTAAATATTCGGTCAGGGCAAGAAGAGGCTCGGTCTGAGGGGGAGGGGAGTGCGAACACAACAATTGATGATGACGTTCTAGATCCCACCTACTGTCAACCCCCAGTCAGGCACTCGAGGAGGTCAACAGAGGCGGTGGAGGAGGATGCAACCGACGACGAAGTTACCTTGCGCCTTCCTGGACAGAGTCGGAGCACTGGTAGCACGTCTACAACTGCATCCTCAGCCACCACTCTGCCTATGAGCATTATTCGGGGTGGATCAACAGGTCGCATGGCCTCTAAGCCTTGCCTAGCCTGGGCCTTTTTTCACATCGAAAAAGATCGCCCAACTCATGTGATATGTAACATTTGTCATGATTCTGTTAGTAGAGGTCAAAACCTCAGCAGTTTGACAACTTCTTCCATGAATCGTCACATGAATAAATATCATAAGTCCCGGTGGGAAGCTCACCGTGCTGCAATGCCGGCTAGCGGAGCGAACCATCCACCGCCCGCCCCTTCCAGTGCATCCGCGCGCTCTTCATCTTCTAGGACTGTGGGGACAGCTGTCACACCTGTTTTTCCACGCAAAACTTCCACCACTGTAACCGCAACAGGCAGTTTGCTTGTAAGGTCGTCAGTTGGTTTGGAAGGGGAAACAAGTGAGTGTGTACAGCTCTCTCAGACATCGATAGCACCAACGTTGGATGAAGGCAACATCATGTCTCCGCCTGCACTTTCCTCACAAACCTGCATTTTTCCAGGGACACCCTACTCAACACCGTCTACACACAGCAGCCAGATCTCTGTCCCTCAGATGTGGTCAAATAAAAGGCCACTTCCTCCGACCCATGACAAAGCTAAGAGGTTGACTCTATCCCTCTGTAAGCTGTTGGCTACCGAAATGCTGCCTTTCCGCCTAGTGGACACACAGGATTTTAGAGACCTTATGTCTGTCGCTGTGCCCCAGTACCAGATGCCTAGTCGCCACTACTTCTCTAAGAAAGGTGTGCCCGCGCTACACCAGCATGTCGCACACAACATCACCGCTTCCTTGAGAAACTCTGTGTGTGAACGGGTGCATTTCACCACCGATACTTGGACCAGTAAGCATGGACAGGGACGTTACATGTCGCTGACTGGGCACTGGGTAACTATGGTGATAGATGGTGAAGGGTCTGCTGCACAAGTCTTGCCGTCCCCACGACTTGTGTGTCAATCCTCTGTCTGTCCAAGTTCCGCCACAGCTTCTGCATCCTCCACCTCATCTGGGTCCTCCACCTCCGCCCCAAGCCTGCCTGGTCAGGCCACCAGCGTTCTCACTGCGCAGAAGGAATCACGCACGCCTCATTACTATGCTGGCAGCCGAGCGCAACGGCATCAGGCGGTCTTTAGCTTGACATGTCTTGGTAATAAGAGTCACACAGCTGAGGAGTTGTGGTCAGCTCTGCGGTCCGAGTTTAATAAATGGTTGTCTCCACTCAACCTGCAGCCTGGTAAGGCCGTGTGCGACAATGCTGCAAACCTGGGTGCGGCCCTTCGCCTGGGCAAGGTGACACACGTACCTTGTATGGCTCACGTGTTGAACCTTGTCGTGCAGCAATTTTTAACACACTATCCCGGCCTAGATGGCCTTCTGAACAGGGCACGAAAACTGTCTGCTCACTTCCGGCGTTCAAGCGCCGCAGCTGAGCGACTTGCATCGCTACAGAAGTCTTTCGGCCTGCCGGTTCATCGCCTGAAATGCGATGTGGCGACACGCTGGAATTCAACTCTCCACATGTTACAGCGACTGTGGCAGCACCGCAGAGCCCTGGTGCAATACGTCATGACGTATAGCCTGGGCCAACGAGATGCAGAGGTGGGGCAGATCACCCTGATGGAGTGGTCTCAGATCAAGGACCTATGCACCCTTCTGCACAGTTTCGACATGGCGACGAATATGTTTAGCTCTGACAATGCCATTATCAGCATGACGATTCCAGTCATTTACATGCTGGAGCACACGCTAAACACTATTCGGAGTCAGGGGGTGGGACAACATGAAGGGGAGGAACTACAGGAGGATTCATATGTGCAAGGGACAACAACATCACCAAGGTCCAGACGTTCATCATCACCAACGCAGCAGGCATGGGACCATGGGGA
Source organism: Anomaloglossus baeobatrachus (assembly GCF_048569485.1). Lineage (NCBI taxonomy): Eukaryota > Metazoa > Chordata > Amphibia > Anura > Aromobatidae > Anomaloglossus > Anomaloglossus baeobatrachus. Next base: position 74,877 of record NW_027443058.1, read on the forward strand.
ACAGGGATCGACAAGGGCGCATAGTAGCAGGCGAAATGTTGAGCAAGGTGCAGGAGAACATGAAGAAATGGAGGACGAACTGTCCATGGACATGGAAGACTCAGCGGATGAGGGAGACCTTGGTCAAATTTCAGTTGAAAGAGGTTGGGGGGAGATGTCAGAGGAAGAAAGAACGGGTAGCACCTCTATGCCACAAACACAGCGTGGACTTGGTCCGCATGGCTGCGCAAGACACATGAGTGCCTTTTTGTTGCACTACCTCCAACATGACAGTCGTATTGTCAAAATTAGAAGTGATGATGACTACTGGATTGCCACACTATTAGATCCCCGGTACAAGTCCCAATTTTGTGACATAATTCCAGCCATAGAAAGGGACGCACGTATGCAGGAGTATCAGCAGAAGCTGTTACTCGATCTTAGCTCGGCTTTTCCACCAAACAACCGTGCAGGTGCAGGGAGGGAATCTCCCAGTTGTAACTTGACAAACATGGGACGGTCTCGTCATCTTCACCAGTCTACCCGTACCAGTAGGACCGTATCTGGTGCCGGTAACAGCAATTTTATGGAATCTTTTCATAATTTTTTTAGACCCTCTTTTGCAAGGCCACCAGAGACAACAAGTCTGACACATACTCAACGGCTGGAGAGGATGATACAGGAGTATCTCCAAATGAACATCGATGCCATGACTGTGCAACTGGAGCCTTGCTCCTTTTGGGCTTCAAACATAGAAAAATGGCCAGAGCTCTCCAGTTACGCCTTGGAGATTTTGTCGTGTCCAGCTGCCAGCGTTGTCTCTGAACGTGTATTCAGTGCTGCTGGGTGTGTGCTGACAGATAAGCGCACGCGTCTGTCCAGTGACAATGTGGACAGACTGACGTTCATCAAAATGAACAAGTCATGGATCAAGAAGGAATTTACTACCCCTGTGTCATCCTGGGGAGAGTAAATGCTTGTGGATTTGGAATGTGCTTGATGCAAATCAAAACATCCTGTTTGCAACTAGGGCCCAAGTGCTGCCACTGATGGGGTGGGTGTCTGTGTGGCCCAATTTTTGGAAAAAAGGGAGACTCCGCTTGGAGTAACCCTTGCTTACATTGTTTTTAAAAGAAGCCAAGATGAACAAGTCATGGGTCAGCAAAGACTTTGCTACCTACCCCGGTGTCATCCTGGGGACGGTTAATTATGGGGTATTTTTGAATGTGATTGATGCAAATGTAGCTGTGAAGTGTACAACTAGGGCCCAAGTGCTGCCACTGATGGGGTGGGTGTCTGTGTGGCCCAATTTTTGGAAAAAAAGGGAGACTCCGCTTGGAGTAACCCTTGCTTGATGTGTTTTTAAAAGAAGCCAAGATGAACAGAGCTGGGATCAGGAAAGACTTTGCTACCTACCCCGGTGTCATCCTGGGGACGGATAAGAATGGCGTATTTTTGAATGTGCTTGATGCAAATCAAAACATCCTGTTTGCAACTAGGGCCCAAGTGCTGCCACTGATGGGGTGGGTGTCTGTGTGGCCCAATTTTTGGAAAAAAGGGAGACTCCGCTTGGAGTAACCCTTGCTTGATGTGTTTTTAAAAGAAGCCAAGATGAACAGAGCTGGGATCAGCAAAGACTTTGCTACCTACCCCGGTGTCATCCTGGGGACGGATAAGAATGGCGTATTTTTGAATGTGCTTGATGCAAATCAAAACATCCTGTTTGCAACTAGGGCCCAAGTGCTGCCACTGATGGGGTGGGTGTCTGTGTGGCCCAATTTTTGGAAAAAAAGGGAGACTCCGCTTGGAGTAACCCTTGCTTGATGTGTTTTTAAAAGAAGCCAAGATGAACAGAGCTGGGATCAGCAAAGACTTTGCTACCTACCCCGGTGTCATCCTGGGGACGGATAAGAATGGCGTATTTTTGAATGTGCTTGATGCAAATCAAAACATCCTGTTTGCAACTAGGGCCCAAGTGCTGCCACTGATGGGGTGGGTGTCTGTGTGGCCCAATTTTTGGAAAAAAAGGGAGACTCCGCTTGGAGTAACCCTTGCTTGATGTGTTTTTAAAAGAAGCCAAGATGAACAGAGCTGGGATCAGCAAAGACTTTGCTACCTACCCCGGTGTCATCCTGGGGACGGATAAGAATGGCGTATTTTTGAATGTGCTTGATGCAAATCAAAACATCCTGTTTGCAACTAGGGCCCAAGTGCTGCCACTGATGGGGTGGGTGTCTGTGTGGCCCAATTTTTGGAAAAAAAGGGAGACTCCGCTTGGAGTAACCCTTGCTTGATGTGTTTTTAAAAGAAGCCAAGATGAACAGAGCTGGGATCAGCAAAGACTTTGCTACCTACCCCGGTGTCATCCTGGGGACGGATAAGAATGGCGTATTTTTGAATGTGCTTGATGCAAATCAAAACATCCTGTTTGCAACTAGGGCCCAAGTGCTGCCACTGATGGGGTGGGTGTCTGTGTGGCCCAATTTTTGGAAAAAAGGGAGACTCCGCTTGGAGTAACCCTTGCTTGATGTGTTTTTAAAAGAAGCCAAGATGAACAGAGCTGGGATCAGGAAATACTTTGCTACCTACCCCGGTGTCATCCTGGGGACGGATAAGAATGGCGTATTTTTGAATGTGCTTGATGCAAATCAAAACATCCTGTTTGCAACTAGGGCCCAAGTGCTGCCACTGATGGGGTGGGTGTCTGTGTGGCCCAATTTTTGGAAAAAAAGGGAGACTCCGCTTGGAGTAACCCTTGCTTGATGTGTTTTTAAAAGAAGCCAAGATGAACAGAGCTGGGATCAGCAAAGACTTTGCTACCTACCCCGGTGTCATCCTGGGGACGGATAAGAATGGCGTATTTTTGAATGTGCTTGATGCAAATCAAAACATCCTGTTTGCAACTAGGGCCCAAGTGCTGCCACTGATGGGGTGGGTGTCTGTGTGGCCCAATTTTTGGAAAAAAGGGAGACTCCGCTTGGAGTAACCCTTGCTTGATGTGTTTTTAAAAGAAGCCAAGATGAACAGAGCTGGGATCAGGAAATACTTTGCTACCTACCCCGGTGTCATCCTGGGGACGGATAAGAATGGCGTATTTTTGAATGTGCTTGATGCAAATCAAAACATCCTGTTTGCAACTAGGGCCCAAGTGCTGCCACTGATGGGGTGGGTGTCTGTGTGGCCCAATTTTTGGAAAAAAAGGGAGACTCCGCTTGGAGTAACCCTTGCTTGATGTGTTTTTAAAAGAAGCCAAGATGAACAGAGCTGGGATCAGCAAAGACTTTGCTACCTACCCCGGTGTCATCCTGGGGACGGATAAGAATGGCGTATTTTTGAATGTGCTTGATGCAAATCAAAACATCCTGTTTGCAACTAGGGCCCAAGTGCTGCCACTGATGGGGTGGGTGTCTGTGTGGCCCAATTTTTGGAAAAAAGGGAGACTCCGCTTGGAGTAACCCTTGCTTGATGTGTTTTTAAAAGAAGCCAAGATGAACAGAGCTGGGATCAGGAAATACTTTGCTACCTACCCCGGTGTCATCCTGGGGACGGATAAGAATGGCGTATTTTTGAATGTGCTTGATGCAAATCAAAACATCCTGTTTGCAACTAGGGCCCAAGTGCTGCCACTGATGGGGTGGGTGTCTGTGTGGCCCAATTTTTGGAAAAAAAGGGAGACTCCGCTTGGAGTAACCCTTGCTTGATGTGTTTTTAAAAGAAGCCAAGATGAACAGAGCTGGGATCAGGAAAGACTTTGCTACCTACCCCGGTGTCATCCTGGGGACGGATAAGAATGGCGTATTTTTGAATGTGCTTGATGCAAATCAAAACATCCTGTTTGCAACTAGGGCCCAAGTGCTGCCACTGATGGGGTGGGTGTCTGTGTGGCCCAATTTTTGGAAAAAAGGGAGACTCCGCTTGGAGTAACCCTTGCTTGATGTGTTTTTAAAAGAAGCCAAGATGAACAGAGCTGGGATCAGGAAATACTTTGCTACCTACCCCGGTGTCATCCTGGGGACGGATAAGAATGGCGTATTTTTGAATGTGCTTGATGCAAATCAAAACATCCTGTTTGCAACTAGGGCCCAAGTGCTGCCACTGATGGGGTGGGTGTCTGTGTGGCCCAATTTTTGGAAAAAAAGGGAGACTCCGCTTGGAGTAACCCTTGCTTGATGTGTTTTTAAAAGAAGCCAAGATGAACAGAGCTGGGATCAGCAAAGACTTTGCTTCCTACCCCGGTGTCATCCTGGGGACGGATAAGAATGGCGTATTTTTGAATGTGCTTGATGCAAATCAAAACATCCTGTTTGCAACTAGGGCCCAAGTGCTGCCACTGATGGGGTGGGTGTCTGTGTGGCCCAATTTTTGGAAAAAAAGGGAGACTCCGCTTGGAGTAACCCTTGCTTGATGTGTTTTTAAAAGAAGCCAAGATGAACAGAGCTGGGATCAGCAAAGACTTTGCTACCTACCCTGGTGTCATCCTGGGGACGGATAAGAATGGCGTATTTTTGAATGTGCTTGATGCAAATCAAAACATCCTGTTTGCAACTAGGGCCCAAGTGCTGCCACTGATGGGGTGGGTGTCTGTGTGGCCCAATTTTTGGAAAAAAGGGAGACTCCGCTTGGAGTAACCCTTGCTTGATGTGTTTTTAAAAGAAGCCAAGATGAACAGAGCTGGGATCAGGAAATACTTTGCTACCTACCCCGGTGTCATCCTGGGGACGGATAAGAATGGCGTATTTTTGAATGTGCTTGATGCAAATCAAAACATCCTGTTTGCAACTAGGGCCCAAGTGCTGCCACTGATGGGGTGGGTGTCTGTGTGGCCCAATTTTTGGAAAAAAAGGGAGACTCCGCTTGGAGTAACCCTTGCTTGATGTGTTTTTAAAAGAAGCCAAGATGAACAGAGCTGGGATCAGCAAAGACTTTGCTACCTACCCCGTGTCATCCTGGGGACGGATAAGAATGGCATATTTTTGAATGTGCTTGATGCAAATCAAAACATCCTGTTTGCAACTAGGGCCCAAGTGCTGCCACTGATGGGGTGGGTGTCTGTGTGGCCCAATTTTTGGAAAAAAAAGGGAGACTCCGCTTGGAGTAACCCTTGCTTGATGTGTTTTTAAAAGAAGCCAAGATGAACAGAGCTGGGATCAGGAAAGACTTTGCTACCTACCCCGGTGTCATCCTGGGGACGGATAAGAATGGCGTATTTTTGAATGTGCTTGATGCAAATGTAGCTGTGAAGTGTACAACTGGGGCACAACTGCTGCCACTGAAGGGGTGGGTGTGTGTGTGGCCCAATTTTTGGAAAAAATGGAGACTCCGCTTGGAGTCACCTTGCGGTGTTTTACATGATTTTAGAAGGGCGTGCCATGCCTATATCTGTGTGTCCTCCTCTTTTTCCTTGTCCAGCTGTTTTGTTTTCGCATGAGTATATGTCCTTGTCACTTTCCAATGTGTTTGAGTTGTTTGTCACCTTTAGGACACCTTTGAGGGTGTTTTCTAGGTGTTTTTCTGTGTTTGTGATTGCCTGCCATTGTTTCCTATGCAGTTCGAGTTCGGTTCGTCGAACGTTCGACGAACCGAACTCGAACGGGAGGTCCGTTCGGCGAACCAACCTCGAGCCGAACCGCGACCGGTTCGCTCATCTCTAGTTATGTCATCAATAAACACAAGTGACCCAGTGCCATTGAAAGCCATGCATGCCCATGCCATCACGTTGCCTCCACCATGTTTTATAGAGGATGTGGCGTGCCTTGGATCATGTGCCGTTCCCTTTCTTCTCCAAACTTTTTTCTTCCCATCATTCTGGTACAGGTTGATCTTGGTCTCATCTGTCCATAGAATACTTTTCCAGAACTGAGCTGGCTTAATGAGGTGTTTCTCAGCAAATTTAACTCTGGCCTGTCTATTTTTGGAATTGATGAATGGTTTGCATCTATATGTGAACCCTTTGTATTTACTTTCATGGAGTCTTCTCTTTACTGTTGACTTACAGACAGATACACCTACTTCACTGAGAGTGTTCTGGACTTCAGTTGATGTTGTGAACGGGTTCTTCTTCACCAAAGAAAGTATGCGGCGATCATCCACCACTGTTGTCATCCGTGGACGCCCAGGCCTTTTTGAGTTCCCAAGCTCACCAGTCAATTCCTTTTTTCTAAGAATGTACCCGACTGTTGATTTTGCTACTCCAAGCATGTCTGCTATCTCTCTGATGGATTTTTTCTTTTTTTTTTCAGCCTCAGGATGTTCTGCTTCACCTCAATTGAGAGTTCCTTAGACCGCATGTTGTCTGGTCACAGCAACAGCTTCCAAATGCAAAACCACACACCTGTAATCAACCCCAGACCTTTTAACTACTTCATTGATTACAGGTTAACGAGGGAGACGCCTTCAGAGTTAATTGCAGCCCTTAGAGTCCCTTGTCCAATTACTTTTCGTCCCTTTAAAAAGAGGAGGCTATGCATTACAGAGCTATGATTCCTAAACCCTTTCTCCGATTTGGATGTGAAAACGCTCATATTGCAGCTGGGAGTGTGCACTTTCAGCCCATATTATATATATAATTGTATTTCTGAACATGTTTTTGTAAACAGCTAAAATAACAAAACTTGTGTCACTGTCCAAATATTTCTGGACCTAACTGTATATTTATTTACAGCCAGCCCTTGCACTTTATTTACCCCGCGACCATCATTTTGTTAATTTCGACAGCCCTATGATTGTTACTTCTGTTATTATCTACATCCAAATCTAAAGAATTAGCCAATCTGGCTTTATCTGTTCACTATACTCCTAGGATTTGTGTTGTGAATATCAGTTATACTTTTGCTTCTGTGAGGCTCCCTCTTGTGGCCAGGAATGGTTTGGACAGAGACCAAGTGTGCTGGAGCAATGGGCGTTTCAATTGCTAACTCTCTGCCTATTTAAGCTTTTGCTTCATGGCTGTCTGGGTCGGTTATCATTTGTTCTTTACTTCACCAGCCTTTTCATTTTGCTCCAGACCACATCTACCCCAGATAAGTGCTTGTTTCTTTCTTAAGTTGTTTTGTTCTTTTCTGGGTTGTCAATTATTGTGGTTGTTGTCAGTTTATTTTCAAGCAGGAATCTTCCATCTCTGTTGCTTAGCTGGGAAGCTCCCTTGTTATGATCCGGAACCATGGAAGATCACCACAAATCATTGGCAAAAAGGTGACAAGAGCATTGGCAACTAATCTGGCCGCCATCCCCTTACTAACCAACACAACTAGAAGTAGCCGAGGGGTGAACTAACATCCTGTGCACCGTGAACCCAGCCGGAGAACTAACTATCCTAAAGGTAGGAAAGATGAATAACTCTCTGCCTCAGAAAATAGACAAGAATAGCAAGCCCCCCACATTCAAAGACTGCGGTGATATAGGAAAAACACAATACACAGTGTGAGACTGTGACCGGGGTTATCTATGACGGCCGGTATGTCTCGCCCCGGTTGTGCTCACTCCATGATAGAAAGTAAATCCACTCTAGGGTTAATGCTGTTTCCCTACAGGCTGAAGGAAGGGTTAAATGGAAACAGGAACGAGGGGCAGGTGTGCCGGGTGTGAGGGAGTGATCACAACTCCCTGAGTCTCTGCTGGAGAGACATGTATATTGCTGTGGATTTTTGTTTGGACATTAAACACCGTGTGCTGTGAACCTATATGCCTGGATCCCGTGTCTTCTGCTGCGCAGCCGACCGCGCTACCTCACATATGGTGGAGAATCGGCGGGCATGCCAGCCCGGTGAGGTGTACTTCCTTTTCTGGTGATCCGGTAGCACATGTCCTGGATTCAAGCAGCTATACTACGGCCCAAACCCAGCGACGCCATGGAGGACATACTAAGGCATTTGGCTCAGGCTAATGCACAGCAGCAGCAGGCTAATGCACAACAACAAGAGGCTAATGCACAGCAACAACAGGTGAATACCCACCTGCTCCGGACGTTGGAGCAACAGCAGCAACAGCACCAGCAATCCTTGAAATTGCAGGAAAAAAGGCACCAAGAACAGATGGTTCTCCTGGCCAAGTCAATCCGTGCCGGACCGGCAGCAACAACCCCGGGACCGGGTGACGACGGCAGCGTCCGGAAAGCGGTGAGACAAGCGTTGCAAAAGATGACCCCGGGGGATGATGTGGAAGCGTTCCTGGCAGTGTTTGAGCGGGTGGCCGAGCGGGAAAAGCTGCCGACCCCCCAGTGGGCTGAGGTATTGTCGCCCTATCTGACGGGGGAACCCCAAAAAGCGTACCTGGACCTCGGTACCGAGGACGCCATTGACTATGTGACCCTGAAAGCCGAAATACTGGCTCGGTTGGGGGTGAATACCTATGTACGGGCTCAGCGGGTAAATCAGTGGTTCTATGAGGAAGCCCTACAATCCTGAATCCGGGACACCTGCCGTAGGGGTCCCCATGATAGGGACAGAATGTGAACCCGATAGGTCGCCCCTAGAGGTATTGGCAGGAGAGGCTGAGACGGTCGAGCCCATCCCGGACTTGGAGGCATCCCCGGATGCGTTTGGGACAGCCCAACTCCAGGACCCTACGTTAATACATGCCCGGAATAGGGTGTTAGTAATTGACGGGGTGGCCCAGCTGCCCGGTGCCCAGGTAAGGTACCCCCATTTCGCTCTTAAACAGGATTTACTCTACCGGGTAGATGAAATACGGGACGTGGGGGTGGAGCAGTTGGTGGTGCCCCAGCCGTATCGCCGGCGGGTCCTCGACTTGGCTCATAAACATCTGATGAGTGGCCACCTAGGGGTCAAGAAAACGCAGGAGCGAATATTGCAACGGTTCTATTGGCCCGGGGTCTTTGGGGAGGTAAAACGGTTCTGCGAAACCTGCCCGGAGTGTCAGCTTACCGCACCACTGGTCCACTTTCGCAGTCCGTTGGTGCCGTTACCCATTATAGAAGTCCCTTTTGAACGGATAGGGATGGATCTGGTGGGGCCCCTCGTAAAGTCTGCTCGAGGGCACCAACACATCCTAGTGATCGTTGACTATGCCACCCGGTATCCAGAGGCGATACCTCTCAGACATACTGCGGCGAAGCTTATAGCTCGGGAGTTGTTTTCTGTGTTCTGCCGGGTGGGGTTGCCCAAGGAGATCCTTACGGATCAGGGGACCCCATTCATGTCTAAAGTGACCAAAGAACTATGCCGGCTACTCCAGATCAAGCAGTTGCGTACGTCTGTGTATCATCCTCAGACGGATGGGTTAGTAGAACGATTCAATAAAACCCTGAAAACCATGCTAAAAAGGGTGATCTCCAAAGATGGGAAGGACTGGGATATGATGCTTCCCTATTTGATGTTTGCCATCCGAGAGGTGCCACAGGCATCCACGGGGTTTTCGCCTTTTGAATTGTTATACGGGCGACATCCCCGGGGATTGTTGGACCTGGCAAAGGAAACATGGGAGCAAGAGCCCACCCCCCATAAAAGTGTGATTGAACACATTTTAGGAATGCAGAACCGCATAAGCGCGGTCATGCCAATTGTGAAGGAGCATTTACAGGAGGCTCAGGCCGCGCAAAGCGGCCGCTATAATAGACAAGCCACCGTGCGGACCTTTAAACCCGGGGATCGGGTGTTGGTATTAATCCCCACGGCGGAGAGTAAATTCCTGGCTCAGTGGCAAGGCCCCTACGAGATAAAGGAAAAAGTTGGGGTGGTCAACTATAAAGTATTGCAGCCCGGTAGGCGGAAACCTGAACAAATATACCATGTCAACCTATTAAAACCGTGGCAGGAACGGGAAAGCCTGATGGTTGAGTTTCCCCCATCTCCCTCCTCTTCGGGTCGTTCACTCCCGGCTTCAGCGACCTCCGGAGAGGACGAACCGGAAGTAAGGATCGGAGAAGCCCTCACCAAGCAACAGAGGCGAGAGGCCAGACGGCTGGTTCAGCAGAACCCCGATGTCTTCTCCGAGTTGCCGGGTAGGACCAGTCTGATACGACATGACATTGTCACCGAGCCCCACCTGAAGGTACGCCTGAAGTCATACCGCGTGCCGGAGGCTCGAAGACAAGCCATATCAGAAGAAGTGAAGACAATGCTACGCCTGGGGGTCATCGAAAAATCCCGGAGTGAATGGGCTAGTCCCATTGTCCTAATACCAAAACCCGATGGCTCCTTAAGGTTCTGCAATGACTTCCGGAGATTGAACGAAATATCCAAGTTCGATCTCTACCCCATGCCCCGGGTGGATGAGCTGATTGATAGGCTGGGACAGGCGCGATATTTTACCACGCTCGACCTGACCAAGGGGTACTGGCAGGTGCCACTGACGGAGTCCGCCAAGGAGAAAACCGCTTTTGTTACGCCGGAGGGTCTCTTCCACTATGTTGTCTTGCCTTTTGGGTTACATGGCGCTCCGGCCACGTTCCAGAGGTTGATGGACTTAGTGCTGGAACCCCACCAGGCGTATGCATCAGCGTACCTTGATGACATCATTATTTACAGCCCCGATTGGCAGACCCACTTGGAACAGGTACAAGCGGTGGTGGACGCGCTTCGAACAGCCGGATTGACAGCCAATCCCAAGAAATGTGCGTTGGGACTCACGGAAGCCCGCTACTTGGGCTACGTGATAGGCCAAGGAGTGATTAAGCCCCAAATTAACAAGGTTGAGGCGATCCAGAAGTGGCCTAGACCCCTGACCACAAAGCAGGTTAGGGCCTTCCTGGGTATCGTGGGGTACTACAGGAGGTTTGTAAGAGATTTTGCGGGACTATCAGCCCCCTTGACGGACCTTCTCAAAGGCAAGAAGTCCGTCATGGTGCGCTGGACTCCGCAGGCCGAGGACTCCTTCCGGGCCCTGAAGGGGGTCCTGTGCGGACAACCCGTTCTGGTCAACCCTGATTTCCGGAAGGAGTTCATAGTACAGACTGACGCCTCTGAGGTCGGCCTGGGGGCAGTGCTGTCTCAGGTGGTTCAGGGGGAGGAACACCCCGTCACCTTCTTGAGTAGGAAGCTCACCCCTCCCGAGCGGAATTATAGCGTAGTGGAGAAGGAGTGCCTGGCGATTAAATGGGCCTTGGAGTCCCTACGCTATTACCTGCTGGGACGGCAGTTTCGCTTGGTGACTGATCACTCTCCGCTGGTCTAGATGAGGTCCGCCAAGGAACGGAATGCCCGGGTTACCCGGTGGTTCCTTTCTCTGCAGAACTTCCGGTTTACGGTTGAACACCGGGCCGGTAGGTTGCAGGTCAACGCCGATGCCTTGTCCCGCGGCCCGTGTTTGATGGCGGGAGTTCAACCCCGCACGCTTGAACTGAGGGGGGGGGTATGTGAGACTGTGACCGGGGTTATCTATGACGGCCGGTATGTCTCGCCCCGGTCGTGCTCACTCCATGATAGAAAGTAAATCCACTCTAGGGTTAATGCTGTTTCCCTACAGGCTGAAGGAAGGGTTAAATGGAAACAGGAACGAGGGGCAGGTGTGCCGGGTGTGAGGGAGTGATCACAACTCCCTGAGTCTCTGCTGGAGAGACATGTATATTGCTGTGGATTTTTGTTTGGACATTAAACACCGTGTGCTGTGAACCTATATGCCTGGATCCCGTGTCTTCTGCTGCGCAGCCGACCGCGCTACCTCACAACAGGTAGATGACAGGATTAGCAAAAGGTGAGGCCCCCGCTGACTAAAATAGGAAAGGACAGGAAAGGGACTGATGGTAGCCAGAGAAAAACCCTGCAAAATACCAACTTCCTGATAGTACAAAAAGGCCCTCAGATCGCTCGATCTGAACTCCGTCCTATACCAGGTGCCCTTGTCATACCAATGAACAGAAAACAAGAATTATAACAAATTCAACAAGCCATAAACACATGGACCCAAAGGAGCTATACTCCACATAGAACTGCAGGGAGTTCCTCAACAATCCACTGAGGGGGGAAATCCCTGGAAGGAAATAAACTGAAACCAACCACAACAAATGACAAACCCAGATAAGCAAAAGAACCAGGCAATAAATAAAGAGCAAGAACTTATCTGGAGTGGATGTGATGTAGAGCAGGATTATGCAGGCTAGAGATACAAAGAACAACTGACATCCGGCAACAGCCTGCAATCAGACCAGGACTTAAATAAGCAGAGAGTTAGGAAAGGAAACACCCACTGCACAACACACCTGGTCTCTGTCCAAACCCTTCCTGGCCACCAGAGGGAGCCTCCCAGCAGCCAAGACATAACTAACATTCACAACACTCCCTGCAGCTATGTTTGGAGTTTTTGCTCCTATAAGTCCATGTGTTTGTTGCTTCTTGAATTTGTAATTGTTCCTGTTTTATGTTCATTGGTTTGACAAGAGCGCCTGATATAGGACGGAGTGCAGATCGTGCGATCTGAGGACCTTTTTGTACTATCAGGTATTTGGATTTTTGTAGGGTTTTTCTCTGATCACCATCAGCTTCTTTCCTATCCTTTCCTATTTAGTTAGTGGGGCCTCACCTTTGCTAATCCTATCATCCATCTGTGTATTGTATTTTCCTATATCTTTGAATGTGGGGGGTTTGCTATACCTTTTGCGGACTATTTCTGAGGCAGAGAGTTATTCATCCTTCCTTCCTATAGGATACTTAGTTTTCTGGCTGGGTTCGCGGTGCATAGGATGTTAGTTTACCCCTCAGCTACTTCTAGTGTTGATGGTTTAGTAAGAGGATGGCAGCCAGATTAGTTGCCAATGCGCTTGTCACCTTTTTGCCAATGATCTATTGTGATCTTCCATGGTTCCGGATCATAACAGATTTGTATAATTTAACCCAATTTAGAGTGTGTTAACCCTCCACATCCTTGTGTGTTTTGTACACTGTAACACTGCATTTTTATTGTGTTTTTGTATGTCTATCACTTACTGTATAAATTTTTCTAAAAATAAAGTATTTCTATATTTCATATGCGGAATTACTCTGTCATGCTGCCACCAGGGGGAGCCAGAGCTCTGCAGCAGAAGACACTACACAGAGCAACGAGAACCAGTAAGTAAATACACAGTGTTCTCATACACTGCCTCACAGCACAGGTGAGAAGCAGAGATGCAGGGCATGCGAGGAATAGTCAGGCAGGCTGGGTCAAACACCGTACGGGCAAAAGCAGGACCGGAGGAACGAGCAGAAGCAGAGTCAAAGTCAGGTCAAGGTCAGTACCGGAGGAAGCAACCGAGTGGAGAAATAGGAGAGGGGACAGAGGACAGGAAGGACGACCAGGGGACAGAACACAGACAAGGGCACGGGGGCACAGGAACAGACAGATCAGGATTAGAGTTGAGCGCGGTTCGTGGTTCTCCAGTTCGCGGTTAGAGTGATTTGGGGGGTGTTCTAGATCGAACTAGAACTTGAGCTTTTTGGTAAAAGTTCGGCAGTTCGAGTTACGTTTGAGAATGGTTCGATCAGCAAAAAGCAGGGCTTTTTACAGCTACAGTGTGCAGGGAGCCATCGCTGGCAGCCTGCGGTAAGCTGGTAACCAAGATAAATATCGGGTATCCAAGCAAAGTGCTTTGTTTAGTAGCCCAAAATTTATCTTAGTTACATGTGCAGGGAGCCGACACTTCCCCGCTGGGCTCCGCCCCCTCCTGCACTCGGCATGTACACACACACACTCACACTCACCAGTCCCCAGCCATGCAGTGCCCGGCACTGATGTCTTCAGCCCCACATGGCCCCGCTAGGCTCCACCCACTTTGCACTCCGCTGCCCGCACACATGGCCCCGCTAGGCTCCACCCACTTGCACTCCGCACACATTACCCTGCTTGGCTCCACCCACCTGGCACTCTGCCCACATTACCCTGCTTGGCTCCACCCACCTGGCACTCTGCACACATTACCCACTTGGCTCCGCCCACCTGGCACTCTGCACACATTACCCCGCTTTACTCCACCCACCTGGCACTCTGCACACATTACCCCGCTTGGCTCCCCCCACCTGGGACTCTGCACACATTACCCCACTTGGCTCCGCCCACCTGGCACTCTGCACACATTACCCCGCTTGGCTCCACCCACCTGCACTCCGCACACATGGTTCTGCTTGGCTCCGCCCACCTGGCACTCTGCACACATTACCCCACTTGGCTCCACCCACCTGGGACTCTGCACACATTACATAGCTTGGTTCCACCCACCTGCACTCCGCACACATTACCCCGCTTGGCTCTACCCACCTGCACTCCGCACACATTACCCTGCTTGGCTCTGCCCACCTGGCACTCTGCACACATTACCCCGCTTGGCTCCACCCACCTGGAACTTTGCACACATTACCCCGCTTGGCTCCGCCCACCTGGCACTCTGCACACATTACCCCGCTTGGCTCCACCAACCTGGCACTCTGCACACATTACACTGTTTGTCTCCACCCACCTGGCACTCTGCACACATTACCCCGCTTGGCTTCACCAACCTGGCACTCTGCACACATTACACCGTTTGGCTCCACCCACCTGGCACTCTGCACACATTACCCCGCTTGGCTCCACCCACCTGGCACTATGCACACATTACCCCGCTTAGCTCCGCCCACCTGGCACTCTTCACACATTACCCTACTTGGCTCCACCCACCTGTCACTCTGCACACATTACCCCGCTTAGCTCCACCCACCTCGCACTCCGCACACATTACTCCGCTCAGCTTACCTGCGGTGATGAAGTCCCGCCCTCCCGACCTTCGCGCTGTCACTGTCCTCCATGGCCGCCGCTTGTCACATCTCCTCTCGCTGCCGACCAGAGACTGTCACCAGCGGTGACGTCACAGGCTCCCACGATACTTGGCTGTGAAGGTCATTGAAGTCAGTGACAGGTCTGCTATCAGCAGTGCAGGAGATCGTCACCGCAGGTAATGTACCTCGCTCCTGACAGCAGCACTTGTCATGCCCTGCAGTGACCTGGGCTGACCTGTTGATGTTAGCTCAGGTCACTGCATTGCTCTCCCAGCCAATGTGGAACATTCTGTTCTTCATTGAATGGGACAGTGACTATGGTATGGATCGTCATGGGAACCCCTTGGATTACAGCAGACCTGGATTTGTTTTTCTTTCTAATAAATTGGTGAAAGAGGGAATGTTTTGGGCAGTGTTTTTTCAAATAAAAATGTGTTTGTCGTCTATTTTTTTTTTTTTATTACTGACTGGGTTGGTGATGTCGGGTATCTGATAGACGCCTGACCTCACGAACCCCAGGGCTTGATGCCAGGTGACAATACACATCTGGTATCAACCCCATATATTACCCCATTTGCCACCGCACCAGGGCACGGGATGAGCTGGGGCGAAGCACCAGGATTGGCGCATCTAATAGATGCGCCACTTCTGGGGCGGCTGCGGCCTGCTATTTTTAGGCTGGGGAGAGTCCAATAATCATGGACCTCCCTAGTCTGAGAATATCAGACCCCAGCTGTCCGCTTTACCTTGGCTGATGATCCAATTTTGGGGGGACCCCCACGTCTTTTTTTTTTTTAGTTATTTATTTAATTTAAAATAACAGAGTGGAGTGCCCTCAGTTTTGGATTACCAGCCAAGGTGAAGCTGCCAGCTGTGGTCTGCAGGCTGCAGCCGTCTGCTTTACCCTAGCTGGCTACAAAAATAGGGGGAACCCCACGTCATTTTTTTAATTTTTTTCGCTAAATACAAGGCTAAGCACCCCTTAGTGCCACATGAAAGGCACCAAAGGGTGCAAAATTACAAAATGCAGGCGAGTGGGACATTATGTGTCTTTCTGCCATTATAATGACAGAAAAGACTGATATGAAGTGTACAAGCAAAAGAAAATCACCAGAGCGCTCTACACTGTGAAAAGCAGTAGAAAATGGCACTGGAGTGAACATCTCATGTAGGTTGAAGCTATGGATCTGTACTGCCCTGGGGGCTCGGCTGCTCTCCGCCGAGCCGCTCGGATCCGAGCTCGGGTTGTCGGTGGCTCAAGCGCCTCCGGACTGGGGGCCACGTCGCTCTGGAAAGGGGGGGTAGGTTTGGTTGTTTGGTTTGGGGTGGACCGGTTTCACGGCCCGGTAACAGTTCGTGACGCCACCCACGGGTCGTGGTGAGGTGATAGGCACCACCGCTGCGGTCAGGGTGCGGGGGCTCGTCCGGGATCGGTGGTGGGTCGCAGCTAGGTGTTGACCCCTCCGTGGGTAGGGGGTTTGTTGGTCCTGGGGCCAGGTGGCAGGAGCGGGGGGTTGCAGGACGCAGGGGCACGCATGCGGCGCGGTGCCTGATGGCACTGGTGTACTCACGATTAAACCACACAGAGTCAATGGTAAACCAAGTTCAGTGTAGATCGGTGCCCGCAGCCGGCTGCGTGTGTCCCCAGTGAGGTTGGTGATGTCGCCTTTCTCCTGCACCTTTAAATTTGCTACAGTGACTCCTATGCTTCAGCAACGGTAGTCCACTCCCCGGCTTTTGGGTACCGGAGGAGCCCTTTTACCCGCAGGCGCTAGCCCTTTGGATCTCTGGCCCTTGGCGGTGGCTCTTATCCGGAATCGGTGGGCTGTTGCCGTCTATCGGGACTTTGGGTGGGAATGAACCCCTGAGGTCCAGACCGCAATCAGTAGATTTGTCTGAGCCCGGTTGCTTCTGGGCTAGAACGGGGTCTGAGTACCCTGCCTGGTGCTCCGGTTGACTTGTTAGCTCCCCGATTCGGGTACGAAGGGTCACCACCCTCTTCTCGGTCCCTACGGTTCCGCAGTTCAGTCCCTGACCGGACTCCTGCAGACGGCCATCACCGTCTTGCCTGCCTGACAGTTCCAAGGGGTCCTAGGCTCCGCCCTAGGCCCCTGACTCTCAGCTCGCCACTTTTACTCCTCTCACTACTCCTCTCCCCACTCGACTCACTTGTCCTTTCCCTGCCTCAGGCCAGCAGACTCCTCGGACGGCGTGACTATCCGCCTGGCTCCGCCCAACTGGTGTGCCTGACTAGACCTGAGGGAGGCGGTCAGGACTTGTTGGCTGCTGGTGCCTCACTGGGGTGGGGGTGTGTGTGGTGTTGTGTGTTGTTACCTGTGACCCCTGGGGGTCCAGGGCGTCACAGATCCTGGGTAAATTTATGTATTTTACCTCCTTCAGTTTTTTTGCAGTATGCAAACAAACGGAAGGCACACGGATGACATACGGACCGTATATGGAACAGAAACGGATGCCACACGGATGCACCTGTAAAAAAAACAAACTGTTTTTTGTGGACCGCGAAAACGGATCGGTCGTGTGAATGAAGCGCTATTCTGGTCTGCCGTTTATAAACAGCAGGCAGAAATAAGTGAATAGCGCCCCCTAGCGTCAGAAAATCTCCGTGGTTTCAGGGGGTAGCTGAGACCCTGGAGATCATGATTTAGGCCGTTTTTTCCGGTCCCCGCTCACGTGATCACCAGTATACACCGTATACCGATGATCACGTTACAGTAAATGACAGCGTCGGTAAAAAATTATTTATCTCCCATCTGGCATGAACAAACATGTCAGATGGGAGATAAATCTCCTCCCCGGTCCCCCGGTGTCGCCAAAGTGTCTCCCCCCGACCCCTCCCGGAAATCCAAGATGGCCGCGCGCACAGCAGTGCGCCAGACGCATTCACCCTACTCCTCTGATTTCTGTCACATGTGCCATGACACATGCGACAGAAAACTCCTCTCCAGGCCCTGCCAGGTCACCCTCTATAACCCCACCGGTGTTCCCCGGTGTCCCACGGTATCTGTGGAGTGTTAATCTCCGGCGGCCCTCTCCTTCACAATAGACGCTGCCGCATGCACAGAGCGGCTGTCAGCTCAGCTTCCTGTGGTCAGACACAGTGAGTGGTGGTTATACATCTGTAAGCTAAATGGGCGGCACGGTGGCTCAGTGGTTAGCACTGCAGTCTTGCAGCGCTGACGTCCTGGGTTCAATTCCCACCAAGGACACCATCTGCAATGAGTTTGTATGTTCTCCCCATGTTTGCGTGGGTTTCCTCCGAGTACCCAAAGACATACAGATAGGGAATTTAGATTGTGAGCCCCAATGGGGACAGTGTTCCCAATGTATGTAAAGCACTATGGAATTAATAGCGCTATATAAATGAATTATTATTATTATTATTGCAATGCCCTGCTCATGAGGTAAGGAACATAGTTGATCAGGAGAGCTATACTACATTTCCAAATGGAGGTATGTGCTATTTCTGTTGCCCTGCTGAACGACTACCAAACATGAGAGTCCGTTATACGCCAGAAGAAAACACATCTAAATAGCGAGCTCTGTTGTTTAGTATTCATTCAGCTGGATAACTGGACTTAAAGGGGTATTCCATCTCCAAGATCCTATCCCCAATATATAGTAGGTGGAATAGCAGTAATATCAGCAAATACCAATATTTGGAAATGTAGAATAGTTCTCCTGATTAGGCATGCCCTTACCTCATGAGCAGGGCATTGCAGCTTTGATAGCAACCGTTACGACATGGACTCTGCTGCTGTGGACCCAGGGAGAGTGGGTGCAGATTCATTGCACCCACACTCCTCACATGGAGGGTCTGCACTCCTAGAAAATGGGGGATACGTTCACCGAGCGTGTCCCCCCATATTCTAGATGGTCGAGAGTCGTTGTGGGACCCCCTTATTTATTTTCTTACAAAAAATTGGTGAAAGAGGGAATGTTTTGGGGAGTGTTTTTTCAAATAATTTTTTTTTGTCTATTTTTTTGTTAGTACTGACAGTTTGTGATGTCGGGTATCTGACAGACGCCATGACATCACAAACTGCTGGGCTTGATGTCAGGTGACCTTACAGCTAGTAGCAACCCCATTTATTACCCCATTTGCCACTGCACCAGGGCACGGGATGAGCTGGGGTGAAGCGCCAGGATTGGCGCATCTAGTGGATGCGCCACTTCTGGGGCGCCTGCGGCCTGCTATTTTTAGGCTGTGAAGGGCCAATAACTATGGACCTTCCCATCCTGAGAATACCAGACCACAGCTGTCCACTTTACCTTGGCTGGTGATCCAATTTGGGGGGACCCTACTTTTTTTTTGTAATTATTATTATTTATAAAATAATTATAAAAAAGAGCCTGGGGTGACCTCCACATTGGATCACCAACCACGGTAAAGCTGCCAGCTGTGGTTTTCAGGCTACAGCCGTCTACTTTACCCTAGCTGGCTATCAAAAATGGGGGGACCCCCACGGCCAGGATTAAAATAAACAATACCCTCACCGACCCTCTTGACATTAAAAATGGCACAAGGCAGGGTTGCCCCTTATCCCCCCTACTCTTTGTCTTGGTCATGGAGCCATTGCTAACCTCCATTCAACAGGACCGGGACATTGAGGGGTTTAATCTGCAGGGAGTTCACCACAAGTCCGCCGCCTTTGCCGACGACTTGTTGGTGGTAATGTCCAGGCCGGAGAGGGGTTTCCCTGCCTTTATGAAATTATTAGAGGAATATGGCCGCTGGTCTAACTTCAAAATTAACCTATCCAAATCAGAAGCGTTAAGCATTAATATCGCCAGCAAAGTTACTAAATCTCTCCAAAACAAGTTCCCTTTTCGATGGCCAAATAGTCACATAACATACTTAGGCATTAAGTTGGGGAAAACCTTCAAGTCCCTATTTGATCTCAACTACAAGCCCCTTCTTCCTAAACTTACCGCACAAATAGCCTCGTGGAAGGCTCCCTTCCTTTCGTGGATGGGTCGGAAAAATTTAATTAAAAGCATTATACTTCCAAAGTTTATTTACCTTTTTCAAATGCTACCCATACCAATTCCCACAGCTTTTCTCTCTCAGTGTAAAGGCTACTTTACACACTGCGATATCGGTCCCGATATCGCTAGTGTGGGTACCCGCCCCCATCTGTTGCGCGACACGGGCATATCGCTGCCCGTGCCGCACAACATCGCCCACAGCCGTCACACATACTTACCTGTCCGGCGACGTCGCTGTGACCGGCGAACCACCTCCTTTCTAAGGGGGCGGTCCGTGCGGCGTCACAGCGACGTCACTGAAACGTCACTGAACCGCCGCCCAATAGCAGCGGAGGGGCGGAGATGAGCGGGACGTAACATCCTGCCCACCTCCTTCCTTCCTCATAGCGCCCGGGAGGCTGGTAGGGAGAGCTTCCTCGCTCCTGCGGCGTCACACGCAGCGATGTGTGCTGCCGCAGGAGCGACGAACAACCTCGTTACTGCTGCAGTAACGATAATTGGGAATGGACCCCCGTGTCGCCGATTAGCGATTTTGCATGGTTTTGCAACGATGCAAAATCGCTTATCGATGTCACACGCAACGGCATCGCTAATGCGGCCGGATGTGCGTCACAAAATCCGTGACCCCAACGACTCCACATTAGCGATGTCGTAGCGTGTAAAGCCCGCTTTACTCTTTAATCTCCAACTACGTCTGGAACAAACATAAACCGAGAATCAACTTTCAAACATTGAACCTCCCAAGGGACAGGGGGGGCATGGGATTACCCAATATTTCGTTATATTACCAAGCCGCCGTCCTTTCCAGAACGGTAGACTGGATCAGACGCCCACCGACTAAATTGTGGATATCTATAGAAGAATACCTAGCCCCCACCCCTCTACGAGCTATGCTACTTTCCCCTGCAAACCAGAGGGATAAAAGATCCTTCACAAATGAGCTTACGAGAACTCTCTTGCACAAATGGAAGGAAAACAGAGAGATATTGGCCCCGCCTCTCTCCCCTTTAACCCAAGTTTCCGACATATTAGATGCCGATGTAAACCAAGCCGCGTCCACGAAATCCACATTTCTGACCAATGTGAATGTTCTGTTAGCTGATCTTTTGGTGGACGGCTCTTTGATATCTGAACAGGAGATGGGTATGAACCTAGGCCTCTCTAAGCTCACATTTCTTCATCATACAAAGTTAAAACATGTGATTCATCCATTATTACCTCATACTCATCTCGACAGACCTTTAACTGCATTTGAATCTTTTTGCATGCAAGCCCGGGCTCCCAGGAAAATTCTTTCTAACCTGTACCATACCCTGCTTACAAAAAAACTGGTGGTAAAGAGAGCATATATACTAAGATGGGAAAGGGACCTGAGTACTACATTTACCGATTTACAAACGAGCCAAATTTACAATGCCTCACATGGTCCGTCATGTTGTGTGAGAGTTCAAGAGAATTCATTTAAAGTGATTGCGAGATGGTACATTGTCCCCACCTCGTCTAGTACATGGAGCTCTTCCAACTCAGATCAATGCTGGCGATGCGGGAGGGACAAGGGAACATATTTACATGTGTGGTGGACTTGTCCGATTATCCAGACCTTCTGGCGGATGGCATCACAGTTAATATTTGACCTCACAGGCAAACAGGGGGTTCTGGAACCTGGACAAATGCTTCTGAACTTCCCAATCTGGCCTAAAGATAAAGCTTCTTCAAAACTGGCGTCATTTGTAGGCTCAGCCTGTAAACTTCTCATAGCCCAATTGTGGCGCACAACGAAAATTCCCACTCTCACGCAGCTCTTGCTGAAGATCGATCAATTATATCACGTTGAAGAATTCTCAGCCCTTTCACGTCAAAATATGCTCTCTTTCCTTCAAGTCTGGAAGGCTTGGCAGGCCTATAAGTCTAAACCTCAATTTTCAATAGTGACTTCGCAGACGGCAGCATAGGGGATTGTAAGTCACCCTTCCCCCCACCAATGAGATGAATGACAGCTGTCTAACCATCCTTGCCACAGATTGAATGGATCTAAGACCAAAATCCTCTCCTTTCTTCTCTCCTTTCTATCTCTTTCCCCTTTCCTTTCGTCTCTTGAACCCTCTAACTCTAATCCCGTAACTGAATTTCATGCGATAAAAATTCGCTCTCCTGGATTCTAGCTCCCCCCCTACTTCTAGTTTCTATGATACTTGTTGTTAAAAATTGTTGCATATTAATACAGAAACCAGGCAACTAATTTAATTCGGGCTTTCCCACTACCCGATGGTTAAGTTTATTATTTGGAAAGCTCAGACAACACATAAGTAATCTGAGTCATAGAGTTAAAATGGGAAGCGTCGGATGCAAATGTAATTGTATTAGTCAAGACTGTGATTTCTGATGATTGTGTATTTTTATTTTCTTTTGCTTCAATAAACAAAACATTAAAACAAACAAAAATGGGGGGACCCCACGTCATTTTTTTTAAACTATTTTTTTAATGGGCTTCCCTGTATTTTGATTGCCAGCCAAGGTAACGCCAGGCAGATGGGCTGGCAACCTGTAGCTGTCTGCTTTATCTGCGCTGAGAATCAAAAATACCGCGGAGCGCTACGTCATTTTTTTAATGATTTATTTTTACAGTTCTGTCATGTCAGGCAATCAAAATACACGGAAGCACTTTTTTTTTTAGTTATTTAAATAAATAATTAAAAAAAAAAAATATGGGCTCCCGCTGCATTTTTTGTATTGCTAGCTATGGGTAATCCAAGCAGCTACTGGCTGCCAACCCCCACTGCTTGGTGTTACCTTCACTGGCAATGGAAAATCCAGAAAAGCATTTTTTTACTTTTTTTGCCAAAAAACTAAAAAAAAAAAAAATGACGTGAGCTTCTCCATCTTTTTGTATGCTAGCCAGGTACAGCAGGCAGGTACGGCTGCCCCCAACCCCCAGCTGCCTATTTGTACCCGGCTGGGAATTTAAAATATAGGGAAACCCTTTTTTTAATTATTTCATGAATTTCATGAAATAATTAAAAAACAAATGACATGGGCTTCTCCCCATTTTTGTGTCCAGCCAGGTACAACTAGGCAGCTGGGGATTGGAATCCGCAGCACAGGTTAGCCCGAGGTTTCTGGGCGCCTCTGCTGCGAATTGCAATCCGCAGCCGCCCCAGAAAATGGCGCTTTCATAGAAGCGCCATTATCTGGCGCTGTAGCCAACTCTTCCAGCAGCCCTGAAGCCGGGTGGCTTGCTGAGTAATCATCATGAGTTAATACTGGCTTTGTATTACTAGCTAGTATTAAGCCAGAGATTCTTAATATCAGGCAAGTTTGACCCGGCCATTAAGAATCTATAATAAAGGGTTAAAAAAAAGACACCACGCACAGTTAAAATACTTTAATAGAAATAAATACACAGACACATTACAGACTCCATGTGTATTACTCCCTTTTATCCCTCCACGATCCATGGTCTTCTGTCTTCTTTCTCCTTCAACACATTCAGCTCTGCTACATCAGCAGCGGTGCATGTGAGAAAGGACGCTGCTTCCCGTGCAGCCTGAGTGATCAGAGGCTCCGTGCTGAATAGCGGTGATGTCACCATTGACAGGCGAGTTGCTATAGCAACGGTGATCTCCGTTATTAACCGGCTGTGGCAGCCGGTGAATAAGGGAACAGAGAAGCAGACCGGGAAACCGACCGTGTGCCAGAGCATCTCACCAGTACACGGAGATACACAAACAATCACCGCGTACTGGAGAGATGCACTGACAGGACCTAGGACAGGCCATGACGTCTAGCCATGTGACCAGTCTGTAGCCAATGAGATAACAGACACGTGACTGGTCACATGCTATTTTGACAACATCACGTAGGTCCTGTCATCACTGCTGGTTACCGGGAAGACGCAGCGATTATCGGGAGGAATAGCGGCAGGAGACAGAGTGCAGGACGCATCCCGGGGACCGGTAAGTGATATGGCAATGTTTATTAACTGTATGTGTACATTTATAACGTGTTTTTATGTGTTTGTGATTGCCTCCCATTGTTTCCTATGGGGTTCGAGCGGTTCGCCGAACCAGTTCGCCGAACCGAACTCGAACGAGACCTCCGTTCGGCGAACCAAGCTCGAGCCGAACCGCGACCGGTTCGCTCATCTCTAATCAGGATATCACTCACAGGACCAGCAATCACAGGCAAAGCAGTGCTAAGCTTATAGCCGGCACTGGTTCACTGGAAATGTCAGCTTTTAAGGCATCCAAGGTCCGGAAGTGAGGCCCGAGAGAAGGCTCCACCCCCTAGCCATGTGGACGGGGAGGCGAACCATGACAGTACCCCCTCCTCAAGGGGGGGGCACCGGACCCCCAGGATATTTCCGGTGGAAAGCCGCAATCAACCGATCGGCCCGCACGGATCGAGCCGGCACCCAGGTCCTGTCATCCGGACCGTAACCCTTCCAATGGATCAGATACTGGAGGGAACTAGGAACCCAACGAGAATCGATAATATGCTGGATCTCGTACTCCTCCTCACCGTCCACAAATATTGGAGCCGGGGGCGTCTGAGAATCCACCACAGATAGAACAAATGGATTAAGCAAGGAGGTATGAAATACGTTAGGAATACGCAAGGTCTGGGGCAGTTGTAACCGAAAGACCACCGGGTTGATCACTTCAATGATCTCATAGGGTCCTATAAACTTAGGACCCAACTTAGCAGACGGAACCCTAAGCCTAATATTCCGAGTGGACAGCCACACTTTGTCCCCCACTTGAAAGGGGGGTCCCAGAGAACGGCATTTGTCCGCTTGGCGTTTCTGGGACTGTTGAGCGTCTCGATACACCGTCGTACCTCCTTCCACACCTCCCCCAGATGCTGAACGACTGACTCGGCCCCTGGACACCCTGAATCCATTCTAGAGAAGGTCCCGAAGTGAGGGTGAAACCCGTAATTACAGAAGAAGGGAGAAGTCCCCGTAGACTGATGGACTCTGCTATTGAATGCAAACTCCGCAAGGGGCAAAAACGTACACCAATCCTCCTGCTGAGCAGAAACCAAGCACTGCAGGATTTGCTCAAGGGTCTGATTCGTCCTCTCCATCTGCCCATTGGACTCGGGATGATAGGCGGACGAGAAGGACAACTCAATTCCCAACCGCCTGCACAAGGCCCTCCAAAACCGAGAAATGAATTGTACCCACCTGTCAGACACAACATTCAGGGGCAACCCATGGAACTGAACCACCTGGTCAATAAAGTGGTTGGCAAGGGCCGCAGCATTAGGTAGACCGGAGAGGGGAACAAAATGTGCCTGTTTACTAAAACGATCCACCACCACCCACATCACAGTCATACCATTTGAGACAGGGAGGTCCGTAATGAAATCCATGGACAAGTGGGTCCATGGTCTTTCAGGAACAGGTAATAGAACCAGTTCCCCGGCCAGCCGGTTACGACATACCTTAGCACGGGCACATGTAGCACAGGCAGACACAAACCCAGCAACATCTGAGTGAAGAGATGGCCACCAAAACAGTCGAGCAACAGCCTTGCGAGTGGCTGTAATTCCAGGATGGCCGCTAAGTACGAACTCATGGAAATCTTGAAGTACTCGTATCCGGAGGTGCAAAGGGACAAACAGTTTAGTGTCTGGAGCGGAAGATGGAGCTGAGCCTCCCTGACCTCAGCCTCTAACTTGGATGACAAGGTAGCGACCACCACCCCTCGCGGAAGAATGGAGGAAGGATGCTCGGGAGGTGACACCAGGTCCAAACTACGGGACAGTGCATCTGCCCTCACGTTTTTAGACCCCGGCTGAAAAGTAATACAAAAATGTAATCTAGAAAAAAAAAAGAGCCCACCTCGCTTGTCGAGGCGTCAATCTCTTGGCGGACTCAATATACGCAAGGTTTTTATGATCAGTGATGACAGTAATACGGTGAACAGCACCCTCCAAAAAATGCCTCCATTCTTCAAATGCCAACTTTACCGCCAATAATTCACGGTTACCCACATCATAATGCCTCTCAGCCGGAGTGACTTTCTTGGAGAAGAATGCACATGGTCGCAGATTAGTCAGAGTAGCAGGGCCCTGAGAGAGAACAGTTCCCACCCCCACCTCTGAGGCGTCCACCTCCACAATAAACGGCGCCTCGAGGTCAGGCTGTACCAGGACCGGGGCGGACATGAACCGGTCCTTTAACTCAAGAAAAGCCTGGACAGCCGTTTGTGACCAGTTCTGCAGATCTGCCCCTTTCCGTGTAAGGTCAGTCAATGGCTTGGCAATTTGAGAAAACCCCTTAATGAACCTTCGATAATAATTTGCGAAACCCAAAAAGCGTTGTAGCGCCTTGATATCCCTGGGTTGCACCCAATCCACGATAGCCTGCACCTTTCCTGGGTCCATTTTAAACCCATCACGAGAAAGGAGTAAAAACAAAAAAGGCTATTTCCTGAACAGAGAAAACACATTTTTCAAGCTTGGCAAACAGATGGTTATCACGTAATCTCTGTAATACTGAGCGAACATGCGTAATATGCGTATCCCTATCGGCAGAATAAATCAAAATGTCATCGAGATAGATGACCACAAAACGACCAAGAAAATCAAAGAAGATATCATTGATGAAATTTTGAAACACCGCAGGAGCATTTGTTAGACCAAAAGGCATCACCAAATTCTCAAATAACCCCTCTGACGTCAGAAAGGCCGTTTTCCACTCATCCCCTTCTCTAATACGGATAAGATTATAGGCCCCCCTGAGGTCTAGTTTGGTAAACCACCGGGTTTCAGAGAGTTGGTTGTAGACATTAGGGATGAGTGGAGGTGGATACGTTTTTTTCACAGTAATTTTGTTCAATTCTCGGAAATCGAGATATGGCCTTAATCCTCCGTCCTTCATCTTTACAAAAAAGAACCCAGTGGCCACAGGGGAAGAAGAAGGATGGATATGCCCTTTACGTATATTATCAGATATGTATGATTTCATAGCAGCCCATTCTGGACCCGAGAGGTGATATAAACGGGCCTTGGGCAATTTGGTAATGGGAAGCAAATCGATGGCACAGTCATATGGGCGATGAGGCGGAAAAACCTCGGCCTCTGTTTCCGAGAATACGTCTCCGTAGTCCCTCAGGTATTCCGGAAGACCCTCAGGACTTACGGAGAACACAAGTACAGATTGTAAACACCTTTTATGACAAGCAGGACTCCATTTGACTATGGTACGACACTCCCAATCAATAACGGGATTATGTAACATTAACCATGGATACCCCAACACTAATCCAGCAGGGAGATTGGCCATTACAAAACAAGAAATAGTTTCAGAATGCTGAGACCCGATCACCAGAGTAAATTTTTCTGTAGCAAACCGAATGAGGTTTTGAGGCAGCAGTGTTTTATCAATTGCCAGGAGTTGAATGGGTCCTTCTAACCTCACTGTCCCTAACTCTAATCTTTGGACCAACTCAGAGTCAATGAAGTTCATAGCGGACCCACAGTCAACAAAGGCAGTAGCAGACCAGACCGACTCCTTGACCCAGAGGTCAACATTCAGAAGTATCTTATTGGAGGAGAGGAAAGGTATCTGATAGTCTGGGCAACTTCCTCGACCGTTACCCAGACTTAGAAATTTCCCGACGACTGTTTAGCAAAGGGGCAAGCCGGGCAGTGTTTCCTCCAGTGTCCATGGTGTCCACAATAGAAGCACAGCTTGAGATCATGGCATCTTCTCCTCTCCTTCTCATCCAGACTGATGGCTCCAACTTCCATGTGTTCCGTAGCCGGCAACAAAGAAAGTGCCCTAGGTAGAGGGGGCGGAATCTCACGCATGGTGCCCCTTCTTTCCCGTAATCTGCGGTCCATACGAACGGCCTCCGTCATCGCATCATCCAAGGTGCTGAGAGGATGGTGCAGAGCCAAGGCATCTTTCAGTGAGTCTGAAAGACCTCTCCGGAATTGGCACCTAAGTGCAGAATCATTCCACCGTACCTCAGTGGACCACTGCCGAAACTCAGAACAATATAGCTCAGCAATGTGGTTTCCCTGAGTGAGACACATGATCCTGTCCTCAGCCACCCATACACGGTCTGGTTCATCATATATCACCCCGAGGGAGTCAAAGAAGAGGTCAACCGAATGCCGTTCCGGGGCCGAAGGGGGTAGTGAAAATGTCCAGGTCTGGGGAACCCCTCTAAGCAATGACATGATGATCCCCACCAGCTGGGTCTCATTCCCCGAGGACCGAGGCTGGAGAGTGAAAAGGAGCCTGCAACTCTCCCTAAATGTCCAAAATAGGTTTTTCTCCCCCAAGAATTTATCGGGAAGCATTACCGTGGGTTCGGGGGAGGTCAGTTGGACATCAGTGGGACTATGCTGTCCTACGGTTTGTGAGGTAGCTGCTGTGGAGACACGGGGCTCAGTGGGTGCTCTCGTCCACTAAAACCCGCCGCCTTTAGAAAGACAGCGTGGCTCAGGGCTCATCCCAACTGAACGCCGGCCTCCTTAACCGTGGGCGTAACACTACTCAGACAACACAGGGTGGGGGAACCACAATAATTAGACTTTATTGGATCCCTAAACAATTAACGGCACATAACACATAACCAGCAAAACACAAAAGTAACAGGCAACAGAGTCTCACCCTTCCGCTGGCTCACCAAGGATTTAGAATGTCCTTGCCTCAGAGGTTCCAGGGCCGCTTACTCCAATCCAGCAGCACCCCGCTTTTGGCGGGCACCCACCGAGAAAGGAATAATGCCAGATTTAGGAAGCTGTCTGAGGTCTGAAAAGTCTGTAACAGGTGACTGAACTGTCCCAACCTGAGTGTCCTCCTTAGGTAGTCCTGGTATGATGATACAATCCTGGCAGCCGGAGTCGAAATCCCTAGGCTGTGGATATGGTCTCCAACCGGAACCGGAGTCCCTAGATTGAAGCCATAAGATTTCCTGATCCTCTAGTCAGCTCCGAAGAGCTTAGACTGGATCGATCAGCATCCATCAACCTGGTGGCTTAAAGAAGTCCCTTTGTATAGCCACAGCCTTCCACTTAGATACACTGCGTCCTCATCGATTGGTTGGACAAGAGTGCCTCTCCCATTGGATGAATCTCAAGCTGCATGGACAATGTTCATCCAAATGATGTCTACAGAAAGACTGAAGATATCTACATGGAGTCTGCAAGTCACAGACTCAACAATGGCTACTAAGGTAATCACATTAGCAATACACAACTACAATACAATGGTTACTGGAAAAGTCTGGAGAACAATACGTCTGGCTTTCAGTGGCCAACACAATTACATTGAGTCAACAAGAGTCTTGTAAAAACAATGAGGGACTTCTCCCCCATCTATAAACAATCTATCATGCTGTCTGGCTGAATTTTAAGAAACTTTAACCCATGAGAGTCCATGTCGTCACAGCTGCCACTGAGGTGGTCCTCGCAGAAGCGGAGACCTCACTCTGCAGCATATTGTGTGAAGGTACCAGGGTGCGATGCTCTGCAGCCAAATCCTACACCAGCTGCGTAAGGTTGGCTACTTGCTCGCACAAAGTACTGAGTGGATCCATTACAGTCTTTTAGCCTGCAAAGTTGGATCCCACTACCAAGAAATAAATGTCTTTTTTTTTTCTCTTTCTCCTATGGGAGATAAAGTCTATTGAGGCCGGCTATACTGTCATGCTGCCACCAGGGGGAGCCAGAGCTCTGCAGCAGAAGACACTACACAGAGCAACGAGAACCAGGAAGTAAATACACAGCGTTCTCATACACTGCCTCACAGCACAGCTGAGAAACAGAGCTGCAGGGCATGCGAGGAATAGTCAGGTAGGCTGGGTCGATCACCGTACGGGAAAAAGCAGAAGCGGAGTCAAAGTCAGGCCAAGGTCAGTACCGGAGGAAGCAACTGAGTGGGGAAATAGGAGAGGGGACAGAGGACAGGAGGGACGACCAGGGGATGGAACACAGACAAGGGCACGGGGGCACAGGAACAGATAGATCAGGATATCACTCACAGGACCAGCAATCACAGGCAAAGCAGTGCTAAGCTTATAGCCGGCACTGGTTCACTGGAAATGTCAGCTTTTAAGGCACCCAGGGTCCGGAAGTGAGGCCCGAGAGAAGGCTCGGCCCCCTAGCCATGTGGACAGGGAGGCAAACCATGGCATACTCCTAGTCCTGTTTTTGTGAATGGTATGAGTTATATGGAGTTAGCATAAAATGCACAATACAATGAAAATCTGGATATATTTGTCGCTAAGTTCCTGTGATTGTGCATTTAACATTTTTTCATCTGAGCAAATCCTTTTGCTTCTCAGGAATTGCCCGATGGGAATAGTTGACTTGGGGTGTGACAAGGTGGCATGAAGGAGCGTGTGCGTGAAAAAGAGAAATAGATAAAAAAAAATCACTTGTAGTATTGATCTGTATGTCCAAAAAGTAAACCAAATCAACTTTATTGGAGAGATAACCAAATATTTATACAAACTCTCATCTTTTGTTGGGTTGGGGTCGGTCACAGCTTAAAATTAACCATTATAATTATGCAACCGAATATACCATTTCAAACGAGGCGTAATGCCACTCCTGGTGCAATCAGCCTTCACTTAACATCCACCATTTTCAACCACTGACCGCTGTGACTTAAAACAATATAACATACAATAAAGGGGAGGAAGGGTGGGACAGCAGCACACTGTGTCCAGGGTGGCCAGCAGCACAGCAGCGTCCAGGTCTCAGGGTGAGGAGAGGCCGAATCCAGGAAGTAAGGGGAATTATATAGGGGAACCAATACTAAGGAAAACAGTGAGATTGGACACCTTAAAGGGGGCAGGGTTCGGGCATGGGAGACGGATTTTAACCCCTTACATACCGGGCTCAGAAGTCAGGGTACATTCAGTGCAGCCCCACTGACCTGCCCTGCAGACTGCTGAGACCCCACCACTGCACCAATCTTCCATGCCCAAATAAAACACACAATTGTAGTAAACCAAATCAACTTTATTGGAGAGATAACCAAATATTTATACAAACTCATCTTTTGTTGGGTCAGTCACAGCTTAAAATTAACCGTTGTAATTATGCAACCGAATATACAAATATTTCAATCGAGGCGTAATGCCAGCCCGGACTCCCGGTGCAATCAGCCTTTGCTTAACATCCACCATTTTCAACCACTGACCGCCACGGAGGAGCAAAAGTTGCTAGACTGCGCTCCGACCCCCACCCATAAAAAAGAAGGCCTGCTCAATGCCTTCTTGAAGGCCTAATAAAATAGCTGCCTGTGCCTGATGGAGTTTTACCATGTCGGACCTCATGGGACAGGAACAGAGCTCATCACCGAATACGAAAAGCTTGGGCGATACCGCACCATCTATGAAGAAAGGACAAAATTAGTGAAGCAATAAATGAAGTCTACCATAACGCACAAAACAAGAGGAACGCCAACTACCGATGTGTTGAAAATCAGGGTTGGCAAACCAGCCCGTGCAGCCTCGGTAGCAGCACCCATCCTAAAAGAATGTGTACCAAACTCGAAAGGGTTAGGCCAAGAAAACCAAAGACACTTACGAAAAAAGGAACAAGAACTGGAACTTTTCACAGCTAGGGACTATCCTCTAGAGGTAGAAGGAAACACCGGAGCTGAGCACCGCATATAGTTAACCAAAGCAATACCTGCCAGACGGATCCGTTCCTGGTCTTACAAACCCAAACACGCAAACCGCCCGAAGACCACCGGAACTGTGCTTTGCAAAAACAACTTCTCACCGATTCGCAAAGCGTCAAAAAAGGCCAAGCCAAAGGAAAACGCAAAAAGAACCGATTCAAAAGTGGGCAAACAAAATTACATGCACAATCAATTGCCACCATGTAACGCTATGGACAGATCCAAAAACCCCTGGGAAATGAAAGCAAGCTTTTTCAGGTGGGAGGTGAAAAAACCATTGCTTTGGAATCAATTTCAATACCCAAGAAGGGTAACTAAAAGTAAAGCCAAAGCGCAGCTGAGCAACAGCCTCTTTATTGGGGTACCGTTCGAGCCACGGTCCCATCGCGAGAACACCCACTGGCGTCCTTATCCAGCGTGTTTGATAGTTTCTCTGGCAATGTTGTGGACGAACTAAGGCACTGGGTTGCTGCATGTGCTCCGCCACAAGCGGAGCACTTATGCCTGAATTTACATAGGCCAAAGAAGCGGCAGTGGCCTTCGTTAAATAACCAACACGTGCCAGGTCTATGAACGGCCACTGATAGGGGACGGCAGAGATGCTAAGGTGAAAGGGGTCATAAGTGTTCTGGGCCAGCATTAAACGCAGCCAAGTGCCAAGTGTCCGTGGCTTTAAATTCCCAACCCAACTGGGGTTGAAGGGCCAAACGATGATGAAAATCCTCGTCGTAACGCCACCAAGCTGATCCCCCATGTGACTTGTAGGAATTATAAATGGTGTCGAGATATATAAACATCTCAGAACAGCGCTCAGGGTGCTTCTGTCCCATGACACATCCCATAACAAAAAATGCCTGAAGCCAGTTGTTAATGGGCTTAGCCACTTTTGGCCTCCTCTCGAAAGGACGATCAGATGAGCTCCGTTCCTTGTCAACTAACTGTACGTTAATTGGTTGAAACTAAAGACCATACATCAACATAATCATTCGCCCATATTTTTTGGACAGTCTCAGCATCCAAATGGGATCCCAAAGGGGCAATACCGCACTAGAAAGCATCTCTGTGAATGTCAGCACGAGGCGGGAGGTCAGACTGTGTAGGAGGTTAACCAGCTAAAGAAGGGTTAATTACTATATCCCCTGCCTGTAAATTAGCTAACAGTGTCTGAATAGTCGCTGCCATGCCCGCACTACCCCCCTCACGCCCCCAAGTATTGGTACTCACCAGCATCCGGAAGGGGAGCGACAGCAGGCTCCTGGAGAGGATCAACAAACGTCTCCCTCTGAGGAGGTCAGGAACGACGGCGATGATGCCCATGGGGTACACATTTGCAGCCCCCTGCACCAAAGATGGCAGGTGAGGAGCTGCAACTGAGCAAAGGGGCCAGAAGGGCTTATTACTGCCCCAGCACCCAGGGGTGCATCCTGCTGGAGAAACTGAGGGGGCACCATGCCTGCAGACCCCTGGTTCATAGTGTCATGGTGTCCCCCTGTTATTCTTAGTGACGGTGGTGGCTGTTTAACTAGCGGTTTGGGGACGCAGGGGTTAACTAATACCGGCCACGGCTCCACACTGCCGGAGGAACAGTGTCGGTGTGCGGCAGCCACGGCCAGAAGCTGGGAGGGAGTGAGGAGCTGAGAGGGAGTGAGGGGTGAGGGATCTGCATGAGTTGATGGTACATCAGGGTTAATAGCTACCGGGAGGAAATTAGTGGGGCTAGTCGGGAGGCGCGCACACGACAAGTACGCATGTGTGGTGCCCCAGCAGTCTGGTTGCCACAGCAGTGTTGCCCTCCT
The DNA here is from genome assembly GCF_048569485.1 of Anomaloglossus baeobatrachus. Lineage (NCBI taxonomy): Eukaryota > Metazoa > Chordata > Amphibia > Anura > Aromobatidae > Anomaloglossus > Anomaloglossus baeobatrachus. Next base: position 107,993 of record NW_027443058.1, read on the forward strand.
CAAAAGGTTTAATGCTGAGCCTGGAGATAGTTGAGGAAATCCATTAGCCAGTAAGTACCATCATCTGTTACGGGGGGACCGGCAGATTAGGACTAGGGGGTATATATCCTAATCGCCAGTCGGGGCCCACCGTGCTCCAGATGACAAAGGAGCTGCTGGCACCTGAGGGTTAGGCGGAGACTATAGAGCTGGATGGCTCTGAGATAACCCAGGAACTCTGGGAACCGGTCACGTGTGTTGGGACACGTCAGACCGGACGACAACCCGATTAGCGTTTTGGTGCACCTAGCGCTACACCAACCACGTGTGCAGGAAACACGTCAGGCCGGGTGGTAACCAGGTAGCATTGACCGGAAGACCGCCACGAAAGCGCCCTGTCGGCCACGTGTGTAGGACACGTCAGGCCGAGCGGTCCTCCGATTAGCGTTTCTGGCCACCTCTCTCTCGACTGGCCACATGTGTGTAGGACACGTCAGGCCAGATGGGTTTACCAGTAGCGTTGACCGGGAAGCCGAGGAGGATAAGGAACACCCTGTTAACTCCACAGGGGTCCTGGGGTACGCTGTCCGTGCGCGTAGGGGACACAACCGGACAGGTGGCGCAGCAGGTGCGTTGTCCGTGTGCGTAGGGGGCACAATCGGACAGGTGGCGCAGCAGGTGCGTTGTCCGTGTGCATAGGAGACACAATCGGACAGGTGGCGCAGCAGGTGCGTTGTCCGTGTGCGTAGGGGGCACAATCGGACAGGAAGCACAGCAGCCGCAACCCAGTTAATGCCACTGGGCTGCTATAGCAAGACTGGAACGGCAGGAGGGAAGCACGGCGCCTGACCCTGATGTGCCGAGCCACGAATCTTGGCGTGACAGGCACCGTTCGCCTAACCCTACCTACCGCTTCCCAACATAGGCTTATGCCGCAATGAGGCTCTAACATGGAGTTGTGCTCTGACTGAGCAAAAGTGAAGACTGCGCACCTCCATGTTGTCTCCAGCCCCTTTTATAACCTGGGTCCACCCCAAACCCAGGGTGGAACCACCAAGGTCTAATAGCAGAGTGCCGTGTCATCAGTGACGTCACATGCGACCTATCCGGAACCGCCACGTCATTGATTACCTCATGGCAGCCACGCCCCAAACACTTCAACAGTCATCGTCTGACGACCAATACTGAGGTGCCAGGTCATAGGGGCGGGCCTCTGCGAGCCAGTCCGGAGTTGCCACGTCATCAGGACACCTGACACCCTCTGCCCTATCAGGGCCTGCCACCTCACGGACATGCTCAGTGAGGTCCTTACCGGACCTAGCCTCTGATGCACTAAGTGCCTGAGCATGCCCAGTAGCCTGAGCAACAGGCTCAGAAAGCAGACTATCAGTTTGAGCATGCTCAGTAGGCACATCCCAGAACTTAGACACAGCACGAAGTCCAAGTACCTGTGCAAAGAGGCTGTTAGGGTTAATTGTGGGAGCATGCTCAGTAGCCTGAACTGAGGACTTAGTCTCAGACATAACACAATCAGGCTGAGCATGCTCACTAGGCAAAACACCGGGCTTAAACTCTGGCTGGGGTAAATCGGCGCACGCATGCGCACTAGCCGCCTCTCCACACTTAGACGTGGTGGAAGGAACAGCCAACTGGAGGCACGGCCAAGAACGGCAACCGGCGCCTGGGCGCAACAGGAACCGCAGCAGGCTGCTTGCGGCTATGGCGGCGCCGGTTCGTAACATCATCCAACACAGTTTCTCTCCCAGAGCAGCAGAGGGAGCTCTTAATCTGGAGTTCCAGGGAGGATCCCTTAAGCTCTGACCTAGGGGAGGAGTTAGTTAGTCTGTGAGGAGAGTTCAATGAAAGAGGAACTCGAGTAGTGTGGTGTGTGAGCTGGGAGCGGAGCCAGATTGCTCGGCCCAGGAAAACACAGGCCACAGAGAGGCAAAAGAGGAGAAGAACATTGGGGAGTGGAGCGCAGCCAGCTCACCGCGACGTGATCGCTAGAAAACTTGAATATCGGAGTTCAGGGCCACTCGAGTACTCGAGTACCGATGGTCGCATCTGGAGGACGAGAGGACTGCAGGTCTCTGTCCACCCCACACCCGGAGGTGCAGCTGTAAAGTCAGGACCTGGAGCCCGGATAGACAGAACGGCACCTGTAATCGTCCACGCAGCCCGCCATATGGGAAAGTAATAAATTACCTCAGAGCAGCAGAACGGGTCTCAGTATACTGAAACAGTGGGACCCCAGTTACACAAACAGAGCATAGGGAGCAGGCCTCATTAATCATCTGGCCAGTGTGAGACCCCCGTCTGCTTCCAGGCCACTGGATCACCATTACCACCTGTAACAGGCTCCCAGGACTTCCCCAGTTGCCAAAGACAAGTAAAGGAGAAACCCACACCACTGAATTAATCAGCAACTAAGGGAGGCAGATTGCAGATTTAAATCTGCCTCCCAGAGCTCATGTGACTCTCTGAGGCAACGCCCATTAGCAGGAGAGGAGGAGAGTGGAATGGAGGGAATCACCAACCATCTGACTGTCAGAGGATACAGCATCTCGTATCCACTGGCAACAGCTCACACTAGGGGACCCAGCATCCCAGGGCCCCTGAGTGACAACATTGCTCCCAGGGTACGACGTGCTCGGTCAGAACCTGCACTAGTGCAAGCTCCGGGGAGCCAGAGTACACGTAGGAGCACGACGGACCCACTCAGGTGCAGAACCACCAGACCTGACAGTACCCCCCTCTTGAGGAGAGACCTCCTAACTCTCAGCACCCAGTTTGCCAGGAAACCTTTTATGGAAGTCAGCAATAAGTTTATTAGCGTGGATATCTCACCTCGGAACCCACGACCTCTCCTCTGGACCATATCCCTTTCAGTAGATCACATTTTGGACCCAATTCTGTACCTTTCTGGAATCAACACTCTGCTCGACTTCAAACTCCTCCTGACAATTCACAAGGACCGGGCATGGGGGAAGGTGAGGTGTGATCTGTCTTTTAGCCTTCTTAAGAAGGGACCTATAAAAGATATTAGGGATTCAGATACTGGCAGGGAGCTTTACTCTAAAGGTGACTGGATTGACCACCTCCAGGATGGGAAAAGGCCCAATAAATTGAGGCCCAAGCTTGGGACAGGGTACCTTGTGCTTAAGGTTTTTTTGTGGATACCCACACCAGATTCCCAACTACCAGCTTCTCCTCCTGAGACCGGTGCCTATCCACCGCATCCTTCTGTGATGTAGACGCTTTCTCAAGCTGTCTGCAAATCCCCTCCAAGTTTTTAACCTATTGGTGGTCTCAGACACCCCAGAACTCACTTCCCACCCCCGGAAAAACACTGGAGACCTGGGATCAAAACCAAAGTTGCAAAAGAGGTACACAAAGACTCATGATGCCTAATATTGAGTGCAAACTCCGCTAAAGGTAAATAAACCCCCTGATTATTGGAACAGAAGTAACTCATGTCTCTAATGACTGGTTAGTCCACTCTGAAAGGGTATGGGGATGATATGCTCAGGAGAATGATTAATTCTGTTCTAATCCGACTACAGAAAGCCTTCAAAAACGTGGAGATAAACTGTGAACCTTGATCACAATATTAACAGGAACACCGTGCAACCTGATCACATTATTGATCCACCATGTCCTGAGCTGATGGTAATTGACTCAGAGGAATAAGATGGCACTGGCGAGAGAAGCAGTCAACAATTACTCAGATGACAGTCATTCCCTTTAGAGGCCGGAAGATCAGTAAGGAAATCCATTGGGCAGACTATGGAACTTTACTCCTGGCACACACCTCACAGGCTTGAACAAAGGCCTCAACATCCAGGCCTAGCGCGGGCCACCAATACACCTGTTTAACCAAATGCATGGTACTCTTAACCCCCATGTAACCGGCCAATGCAGAATTGTGACAGTTCTGAATAAAACGGAGTCTGAAGCTAACAGGCTCAAACAATCTGTCCCATGGGGTATCAGAGGGGGCCAAATGCTGTGACTTCAAAATCTCCCATTCCACATTAGTGATAGCAACTACCATCACTGGGGAAAAAGTGCGACAGGGGAACCTCCTCCCATTGGACAGGACAGGAAAAAATGAGAACGTGAAAAAAATAAGGCCCATCTAGCCTGCCTTGGGTTAGGCCTCTTGGCATTTTCTAAATAAATTACATTTTTATGGTCCGTGAGTATCACAAAAGAGTGTCTAGTCCCCTCCAAAAATTGTCTCCACTCTTCAAGAGCCCATTTAATGGCTAGCAATTCCCGGATACCAACATAACAATTTAACTCGATGGATGAAAATTTTCTCAAAAAGAAGGCGCAGGGCTGAAGGTGAGTGAGAGCCGCAGACCCCTGGGATAGTACTGCATTTTCTGAAACATCTATCTCCACTAGAAATGGTCTATCGAAGTCAGGCTAAACTAGAACCAGAACACAGGTAAATGCCTCCTTGAGGCAGGAAAATGCCCTAGTAGCCACAGGCCCGCATTTACAAACATCCGCTTCCTTTTGGGTAAGGTCAGTAAGGGGTTTGACAAGTTTAGAAAAACCCTTATTAAACCTCCTATAGTAATTAGCAAACCTCAAAAATCTTTGAAGGGCTTTCAGGTTTTTGTGTTGGACCCAATCCTGTACAGCCTGGCGCTTAGCAGGGTTCATGCGGAATCCAGTGGATGATAAAATTACAAATCTCCTCAACCTCGAAGGAGCCCTTGGGTACGTTCACATATAGATTATTCTCCTTAAGCCTGTTAAAGGGAACATGTCAGGTGCAGTATGCAACCATAACCACAAGCAGTTCTGGGTGCATACTGCTAATCCCTGTCTAACTGTCCCTGTAAACACTAGCATAGTGTGAGATGCCGAGGGGAGAAGTACTAGAGAACAGGTATGTTTCCCCTCAGTTCATTTCATATGCCTCCATGTACTGATTGTGGAGCAGTCAGCCCATGCAAATAGGCTGGCAAAAGCTGGGAAAGTCAGATCTGGCTCAGCAATAAGTTAGTCACTGAAGGCTGTTTATTTCAGTGTAATTTTGGGCTCGATTTTTCCTGGAGTAATCAGTAGGAATGGCAGTGGGACTGGTTGCTCCCTTCTCCACATTAAGTCCAGGTTTTGATTCCTCAGCAGATCAGCTGAAATAATCAGGAGGCATTCAGTAGACTGAGACTGCTGAGGAGAGCAGTACAGGCTCATGGCTGCTGATGCTGAGACTCAATACCTCCGCTTGCTGTGCTGAGGAACCGACACAGTAAGAGAATACTGTTTTGTTTGTTACATAGGTTTATTTTATAGTTAGCATTCTGTTGTTAGTTAGTGGCCAGACAGCCTTAGACATTTGTGATGCCCTGGCAAAACCAGGTAGTCACAGATGACTGTACCCCCCAAAAAGGGTACAGGAATCGCCTCCTGCTTGGGAATCTACACCACACTTTCCACACATGGGAACACCAGCCACAAATCCTAGTCGCCCCCCATGACAACCAGGACACACCAGTGGGCGGGACCAGGCGGATGGGAACGCCCACCTAGGGGTCTTGAGGTGACACGGGGCGGGAACCAGTTAGTTCAGTAGGAGTGGAGTTGAAGTAGAGTGGAGTGAAGTTGGGATTCGGTAACAGGAGCTGAAGTGCAGTGTGGTCAGGGTTGGAGCCCTTGGACCACGGGAGGACCGACTAGGTGGCAGACTGCATTTTAGGGCCACAGGCGACGGAGATCCGGTCACGGGAGACCTGAAGTGGATTGGGGCAGGGTTGTAGCCCGCCGGTACCGACGACGGGAATCTGGTCCGGAGGTTGTGCACGGGCGGGGTACCTGGACCCTAGGACGAGGCAAACTTCAAGCCCCTTGTTAATTGACCAGCGGGACAAGGTACCAGGCCTTGTTCCCGAACAGAGCAGCCCAGATAGAGCAGACCGGAAGCGCAACTCGGGGGACATGGTGTCCGCCAAGAACCGATTGAAGTCCCACGGGTCAGCGTCTGCGGGCAACGGCTTCTTCTGTGTCCAAAGCTGCAGGGGAGCAGATTTCTCCTGTTCCAGGCGGGTTAATCCACACACCACAACACACAAGTGCAGGAGGAAGGGCCCCTACATTGCTAACCTGGGTGCGGGACCAGCACACCCCTCCAGAGGCAACCGGCATCCGTCCTTGGTTTACAGTACAGACTCTGTGTGGATTATTCATAATCGTGACTACAGCACTGTCACCCGGTCCAACCTGCCGACAACGTCCCAGCCCTGCTCCTTACGCCACAACCGGGCCTCGGGACTACACCTCCCCTACCCATGGAGGGGATTCCACCTTGCTTCCCCACTCCATCAGCCCCGGGCCACCCCAAACCAGGCAGCGGGGTTGCCACCATCCCATCACCGCAATCCACGGGTGGTGTCACAGACAATTTCCCCTGTAAATACCTCCCCTTTTCACTGTGTGAGAGGATGGGCGGATGCACGAGCCACGGGTCCGGCCACCACTTGAGCCCAGGATATGATCCCTGATCCGAGCGCCCCTCAAGCAGCCCCGGTCGCCGCAGCGGAGGCGGCACCCGTCCGCGACAACACAAAACCTGGAGTCACAAATATGATTCTTACCCCATCGGTAGATGCCGTGCGCCTTGCTTCAAAATCCATGAAACGTTCCAAAATCTTGAACTGCTGCCATCTTGCTGCCATCTTTGGCGCCAAAACAACAACAGTGTCATCTTCTTCCCCAAAAAAGGCGCGAAGCCGAAGCCCCGCCCCCTAATAATGCGGGCGGAACCAAGTGACTCCCAAAGCAGGAAGTCGCAAAGGACAGTGGGTCTCGCGAGACTGCTGTTGAAAACCAAGGGGGAGCGGCATGTAAACCAAGAGGATAAAGGGCAGGGACACCAGGACTTTGCCAAATCCCATTCCTGGACAAGCAAGCGGCAGGATGTCTCAGGGGTCCAACAACCAGAATGTGGAGAGGCCCGTTCCCGGGACCGCCGACTGGATTGAAGCGCAGACGGAGAGGATGTGCCGAAGAATCCAGGCCCAGGCACATTTCATCATGATGCGGTGAACCACCGAAATTAATGGCTGCAGCTGTCTGGGATGGAGATGGCCTCGGAGGAGCGAGTAAGCAGTGACCCATGCCCCCATGTTCCTCAGGAACTGGACATCTCAGCTGAGGGGTCTGGCCTGCCTCCGTCCGCCACGTTGCCTCCCTCGCCGCCCGTGTCCGTGGCCAGCCCCTGATCGGCCCGCTACCCTCAGCACCGGCAGCGGAACCCGTCTTGTGTCAGAAGGAGGCCCCAGCAATGGGGACCTCGGACCTTGCCTGCACCACCGACCCAGCACCCATCTCGGCCCCGAGCCAGGCCGCAACCCTGACGACATCCCATCTGGCCCAGAGCCAGGCCGCAGCCCCGATAACGTCATCCCCGGAAGTCCGCCTGTCTGCGACAGAGATAGCGACGGCTCCAGCAGTCCGCCCGGCTGCAACAGAGATGATGACGGCTCTGGCAGTCCGCCCGGCCGCAGCGGAGGCGGAGCCTGACCAGAAGTCTGTCTGGCCCACGGTGCCGGCCGCTCCAAAATATTCTGTCCCGGCTGTGGAACAGCGGGCATGCACCTGCTGAGAGGAGGAGCAGGCCACTGAGCGATGGGGCCCACGGCAGAGAGAGAGTCCGGTCATCGCCGGCGCCGAGGGCATCCGAGTGGGCCTGACACCCGAGCAGGAGGCAGAGCACGGAACCCGTGCCCCGTATTGGGAGCGGCAGCAACGGTAGCTACGCCAGGAAATAGCCGCCCGTGAGAACTGTAAGGCTGAGGTGCTGGCCCGCACCTATAAAGAAAAGGACAACCTGCGTCAAGCCATCTTCTGGGTCAGGGGCCCGACATACCATGGGCAGCTCCACTACTTTGACCCCCAGAAGGGATTGGGTCTCATTTATGAACCTGGACTAGAAGCAGAGATATTTGTGTCCCGGAGGGATGTGGTCCCTCACCTGCCTACCGGCCACCCAGACCGAAATCTGGAGGCAGGGGACATGGTAAGCTACACCCGGCATTGCGGAGAGCGAGGGTGGTTTGCCCTTGATGTGAAGAAGTGTGTGGTAGTCAACGAAACCCCTGCCTCGCCTCCCACCGTTTCTTGTATGAAGAAAAGAAGTAAGGTAGCTGTTCCCGGCTGCCTTTCTCCTACAGTTGTTTGAAAACAAAGTTTTATTTCAGCCAGTTAACAGTTAAAAATGGACCATGGTGTCAGGAGTGGCGACATCACCCCAAAAACTTTCTTGGGTCAAGTAAATAACCCCCCCATCTACCTTCTTGTTACTGACCGCCAGGAGGCGGCACCCGCTGGAGAGGTCGGTTGGAGGAAGGGCCTGCGGTGGAGTCGGCCAAGGCCCAGTCACCACGGAAACCGCTGACTACCCTGCAGGCGAAAGGGTTCCGGCCCAAGGGACTCTTTGGGGTGATACAGGGTGCGGAACTTTGACCCGGACACAGACACTCACCAAAACCCGGAATGGTGTAGAACACCCGACAAGCGGTGACACCAAGGGAGGGTACAGGTGTTTTGGGTGGCGGAACAAAGGAAAAAGGGGTAGATGGACATCGTTAAAGTAACGTTTAAGATATGTGCCTTCCATGAAGGGAAGAAATGTTCTAAGGTTCTACCGTTCCAATGTTATTTATGTTTTACCTTTTTTTCTAGATGTTGAAAAAAATTAATACTGGTGCTGGACAGCCCGCGGACGGGCTGTTTTACCAAGGGGGAGTGTGACGCCCTGGCAAAACCAGGTAGTCACAGATGACTGTACCCCCCAAAAAGGGTACAGGAATCACCTCCTCCTTGGGAATCTACACCACACTTTCCACACATGGGAACACCAGCTACAAATGCTAGTTGCCTCCCCATGACAACCAGGACACACCAGTGGGCGGGACCAGGCGGATGGGAACGCCCACCTAGGGGTCTTGAGGTGACACGGGGCGGGAACCAGTTAGTTCAGTAGGAGTGGAGTTGAAGTAGAGTGGAGTGAAGTTGGGAGTCGGTGACAGGAGCTGAAGTGCAGTGTGGTCAGGGTTGGAGCCCTTGGACCACGGGAGGACCGACTAGGTCGCAGACAGCATTGTAGGGCCACAGGCGATGGAGATTCGGTCGCGGGAGACCTGAAGTGGACTGGGGCAGGGTTGTAGCCCGCCAGTACCAACAACGGGAATCCGGTCTGGAGGCCATGCACGGGCGGGGTACCTGGACCCTAAGACGAGGCAAGCTTCAAGCCCCTTGTTAATTGACTAGTGGGACAAGGTATCAGGCCTTGTTCCCGAAGAAAGCAGCCCATATAGAGCAGACCGGAAGCCCAACACGGGGGACAGGGTGTCCGCCAAGAACCCATTGAAGTCCCACGGGTCAGCGTGTGTGGGCAATGGCTCCCTCTGCATCCAAAGCTGCAGGGGAGTGGATTTCTCCCGTTCCAGGCGGGTTAATCCACACACGACAAGACACAAGTGCAGGAGGAAGGGCCCCTACATTGCTAACCCGTGTGCGGGACCAGCACACCCCTCCAGAGGCAACCGGCATCCGGCCTTGGTTTACAGTACAGACTCTGTGTGGATTATTCGTAATCGTGAGTACACCGGTGTCACCCGGTCCAAACTGCCGACAACGTCCCAGCCCTGCTCCTTACGCCACAACCGGGCCATGGGACTACACCTCCCCTACCCGTGGAGGGGATTCCACCTTGCTGCCCCGCTCCATCAGCCCCGGGCACCCCCATACCAGGCAGCAGCTGTGCCACCATCCCATCATCGCAATCCACAGGTGGCATCACAGACAATCTCACCTGTAAATACCTCCCCTTTTCACTGTGTGCGTGGACGGGCGGTTGCACGAGCCCCGGGTCCGGCCACCACTCGAGCCCAGGACATGATCCCGGATCCAAGCACCCCTCGAGCAGCCCCGGTCGCCGCAGCGGAGGCGACACCCGTCCGCGACACATTTATTTTCCTGTTTTTGAATGTGTAACACTGAGAGATAAGGGCGCTTTCACACTTGCGTCATTTGGCATCCGTCACAGTGCGTTGTGTGACGCATTAGATGGATGCCTTGCAAATAGTGTGATAATAAAGGCAACGTATTCCTGTGAAATAACGCGTTGCGTTAAGTTGGTTTTTTTAGCCGAGAGAGAGAGACCACAGGCAGGCACTACAGCCTCCATCATCACAGCACATGCAGGCAATACAGCCCCTATCATCACTGCACACGCAGGCACTACAGCCCCAATCATCACAGCACACGAAGGCACTACAGACCCCATCATCACAGCACACGCAGGCACTACAGCCCCCATCATCATAGCACACGCAGGCATTACAGCCCCCATCATCACAGCACACGCAGGCACTACAGCCCCCATCATCACAGCACACGCAGGCACTACAGCCCCCATCATCACAGAACACGCAGGCACTACAGCATCCATCATCACAGCACATGCAGGCACTACAGCCCCCATCCTCACCGCACACACCCCGACACTACTGCACCCATCATCACCGTTCACACCTTGACACTACTGCACCCATCATCACCACTCACACCCCGACACTACTGCACCCATCATCACCGCACACACCCTGACACTACTGCGCCCATCATCACCGCACACACCCCGACACTACTGCACCCATCATCACAGCTCACACCCCGACACTACTGCACCCATCATCACAGCTCACACCCCGACACTACTGCACCCATCATCACCGCACACACCCCGGCACTACCGCACCCATCATCACCGCTCACACCCCGACACTACCGCACCCATTATCGCAGCACATACCCCGGCACTACCGCACCCATCATTACCGCACACACCCCGGCACTACTGCACGCATCAGCACAGCTCACACCCAGACTCTACTGCACCCATTATCACAGCTCACACCCAGACACTACTGCACCCATTATCACAGCTCACACCCCGACACTACTGCACCCATCATCACCGCACACATGCAGGCACTACCGCACCAATCATCACCGCTCACACCCTGACACTACCGCACTCATCATCACCACACACCCCCCGACACTGCTGCACCCATCATCACCGCACACGCGCAGGCACTACCGCACCCATCATCACAGCTCACACCCCGACACTACCGCACCCATCATCACTGCACACGCAGGCACTAACTCACCCATCATCTCCACACACGCCGGCACTATCTCTGTGACGTCCCCGCTGACAGCACGACTCCCTTCAGTTGCTGCGTGGAGCTCACAGTGAGCGGCAGTGTTCTACTGCCGCTCCTGTCAGTTTCATGTAGCAGAGCTGGATGCATCGCGGGACCTCATGGATTACGTCGGACATGGAAAGGTATTTGGGGATTTTAATAAAGTGGTGAAAGAGGGTGTTTTTTTTGTCTTTTATTCCAAATAAAGTATTTTTTCGGGTGTATGTGTTTATTTACTTTCACTTACAGGTTAATCATTGTATAGGTATCTCGGGGAGACGCCTGCCATGATTAACCTAGGACTTAGTGGCAGTTATGGAGTGCCATTAACTCCTTATTACCCCGATTGCCATCGCACCAGGGCAATTCGGGATGAGCCGGGTAGAGTCCCGGGACTGTCGCATCTAATGGATTCAGCAATTCCATGTCGCTGCTGTCTGATATTTTTAGGCTGGGGGGCTCCCCATCCTGAGAATAACAGCCTTCAGACGTGTGGCTTTATCTTGGCTGGTATCAAAATTAGGGGGGACCGCACGCCGTTTTTTTTCAATTATTTTATTTATTGTACTGCACGATATAGACTCGCCCACTGGCGGCTGTTGATTGGTTGCAGTGAGACAGCTGTCACTCAGCATGGGGGCGTGTCTGACTGCAACCAATCATAGGCGCCAGTGGGCAAGGGAAGCAGAGAATACGAGATTGAATAATGAGCGGCCGGCATTTTCAAAAGCAGGAGAAGCTGCCAGAGCAGTGTGACAGCTGTGCAGCACCGCACCGGTGATCGATGAGTAGGATTAAGGGAGGAGAGAGACCAGGAGTGATTTTAAACGATTTAGATCGTTCTGCTGGACATGCTGAGCATGCGCAGTAGAATGTGACGGGATCCATCAGCGGATTCCGCCGCTTAGTGCATTGCGGAGGAATCCGCCCCCGTAGACAATCATTAGACACATTGGCGGATTCTAAAGGGATCCATCAGGGTGCGATATTTTAACGACCCAAAAAACGCTACATGCAGCATTCCCTCCGCCCGACGCTGCGTCAAAATAATGACTCAGCGTCGTCCAGCGGATGCAACGCAGACACTTGTGTTACAGTGCGTCGGCAATATAAGTCAATGGAGAATAGCGCAGTGCGTTAACGGACTACACTATTCTCCATAGGGGAGGATTGCGCTGAACGCAAGTGTGAAAGCGCCCTAAGTGTACACAATAAACACAGCAGTGGTCATACCTGTGTAGAACCTGCCAGTCTGCCGCTGTCATCTGTGACTCCATAGCTACTCGCTTGGACCAAAGCAAAGATCCCAGCTGAGCTATACAAATCTCACAAATGGTGTCTCGAATGCGGGCATTAGTGGCTATTGGACTGTGACTGCAGATAAACCGCTCTATGGGCATTGTCTCTTGTTGATGTCCTGGCTGAAAGCTTCTGTGCTGCTGAAGAGCCAAGAGACCAGCAATATGGAGGAGCTGCTGAAACAGTTGGTGCAGGTCAACATTAACCAACAACAGGCCAATATCCAGCAACAACAGACCAATACTTACCTCCAGAAGGCGCTGGAGCAGCAGCACCAAATGCACCAAGAGCAGTTAAATGCAATAAAGGAGTCTTTGGTTTAGCAGCCACGAGACGCGGAGGATCGTGCACAAAGCTCTGCCAGTGCGCAGAAAGCCGTACAAAAGACATTACTTAAAATGACTGCTGCTGATGTAGTGGAAGCATAGCTGGCAATGCTTGAATGTATTGCAGAACGTGAACGCTTACCGGTGGACAAATGGGCTGAAGTAGTTGCTCCATTCCTGATCGGAGATCCGCAAAAGGCATATTATGATCTAAGTGGAGCTGATGCTATGGACTATATTAAACTAAAAGGCGAAATCCTGGCAAGGCTGGGAGTAAACACACATGTACGGGCACAGAGGGTACATCTATGGACTTTTGTGGCACATCAGCCAGCTCGTTCACAAATGCATGACATCATCCATCTGGTGAAAAAATGGCTGCAACTAGAAACTCTGACGCCAGCACAGATGGTGGAATGTGTTGTCCTAGACAAGTACCTGCGATCCTAACCGGCTAAGATCCAGAGGTGGGTCAGACAAGGTGGCCCAACCAGCGCTGACCAGTTGGTGAACATGGTCGAGCATTACAGCGCTTCTGAAAGCCTACTCCAGGGGATGCTTTCACCTTGCTGGGGTTCTAGGAAATCGCCTGAAAGTCCTGCTAAAACTACTCCTTTCTCAAAAGAATAAAATGTTGCAACTAGGGGTAGCAGGTCCCCAAAGGACTATGATAGCGGTGTGGTTTCTCAGCAAGTCAGCAGGCCCAGACTGAGGTCCCCAACTCAGAGGCAAGGGCCTATACAGTGTTGGTGATGTTGTGGGCTCGGCCACGTAGCTGTTAACTGCTCATTAACTACAGAGCCGATGGACTGTAACACTGCAAGGTGTCTGTCATTATATGTACGGTCAGTCTGTGCTGCGGAGATCCTCACGGGAAATGAACAACATGTGTGTTGCATTGAGGTCAATGGCTATAGTGTCAATGCCATCTTAGACTCTGGCAGTCAAGTAACCTTGGTACATGCTAGCTTGGTGGACCCTGGAGCAATAACAGATTCAACTGTGGGCATTAGTTGCATACATGGCGATACTAAAAACTACCCCACAGCCTGTGTAACTCTTGCCACACCTTTGGGGGCCAAAAGACATCAGGCGGTAATCGTAAAGACAATGTGGCATAGTGTAATCCTGGGGAGAGACTATCCCTTATTCTGGGACTTGTGGAACGTTAAAAATGGTGTGAACACCCTGGTTGAAGAAAAACTGGTGAATGATACCCTGGGACTAGCCTCTGAGCCACTGGAGCAAGATGATGGGGGGCACACTACAGGGGTAGCTCCAGAATCTGTAGACTCTCTGTGGCTGTGTTTGCGGGCGAGGCGGACAAGCTAGAGGATGTTATAGAGATGCCAGGTCTTGAGGTGGCCCGTGATAATTTGGGGACCGCTCAACACCAAACCCAGTGTACCCAGGGGCTCAAAATGAGTTTCCACATATGGAAGTGCAACAGGGCATGCTGTACCACATTGACAAGATGCGAGGAGTGGTGGTGGAACAGCTAGTGGTACCAAAATCTTTTCGTCAGGTGGTTTTAGACCTGGCACATAAACATCCCTTGGGGGGCCACCTGGCTGGAGAAAAGACAAAAGACCGTATTCTGCAACGTTTCTTTTGGCCGGGTCTGGTGGGAGATGTAACTGAGTACTGTCAGTCCTGTCCTATATGCCAGTTGACTGCGCCTATGACACATTTTAGAAGCCCCCTTGTACCCTTGCCAATAATAGAGGTGCCCTTTGAGAGAATAGCAATGGATATAGTCGGTCCATTAGTTAAATCTGCCAGGGGTCATCCATACATTTTGGTGGTACTGGATTACGTCACCCGTTATCCAGAGGCTGTACCGTTACGAAATGCAAAAGCAATTTCAAAGGACCTTTTAACATGTTTTCTCGCACAGGCATTCTGAAAGAGATACTTACAGATCAGGGGACCCCCTTTTTGTCTCATATACTCAAAGAACTATGAAAATTTTTAAAAATATCCCACCTGCGTACCTCAGTGTATCACCCTCAGACTGACGGTCTGGTCGAGCGCTTTATTAAAACCCTAAAGGGGATGTTGAAAAGGGTGGTGGATAAAGACGGGAGGGATTGAGATGCTCTCCTGCCATATCTCTTCTTCGCCATACGAGAGGTATCCCAATCCTCCACGGGCCTTTCACCTTTTGAATTGGTCTATAGGCGGTGTCCCAGAGGCCTGTTGGATATTGCCAAGGAGATTTGGGAGCAAGAGGTGACTCCTTACTGCAGTGTAGTTGAACATATAACACTCATGCAGGACAGAATTGCGGCAGTTATGCCAATAGTCAAAGAATGTTTGGAGCGCGCACAACATGCCCAAAGCAGGGTGTACAACCGGGCAGCTAAAACACGAGTTTTTCAACCCGGGGATCGGGTGTTAGTGTTGGTACCTACTGTAGAAGATAAATTTTATGCAAAAATGGCAGGGGTCATATGAGGAGCTGAAAAGAATAGGTGAAGTGAATTATAAGGTACACCAACCAGACAAGAGAAAACCCCAACAAATCTACCACATAAAGTTGCTTAAGTTCTGGCGGGACAGGGAGAGTTTGGTAGTGGGGACTACCCTTGATAGTGGTCCTCGAGTGGCACCAATATCTGAGGTAAGTGACCCCCAGATAGTACCGCCAGAGGTGGGTATTGCAGACACGCTATCCAAGACCCAAATACAAGAAACCAAGGAGTTCGTACAGAGAAATGCAGATATTTTTTCAGAACTACCCGGCCATGCTCACCTAATTAAACATGACATTGTCACCGACCCTCAGACATGAGTACGGTTAAAACCATATCGAATTCCTGAGGCTCAAAGACAAGCCATTGCCCAGGAAGTAAAGAAAATGCTGGTGCTCGGGTTATTGAGGAGTCCCGGAGTGAGTGGGCTAGTCCTATCCTGCTGGTGCCCAAGCCCGATGGGACTAGCCGGAATTGTAATGATTTTCGTAAGTTAAATGAGGTATCAAAATTCGATGCCTACTCCATGCCAAGAGTTGATGAACTTATAGAGAGACTAGGTTCAGCCAGATACATATCCACTATTGACTTAACAAAAGGTTATTGGCAGATTCCCCTCACTGACTCGGCCAAAGAGAAAACTGCCTTTGTTATGCCACAGGGACTGTTCCAGTATCGGGATATGCCATTTGGGTTGCATGGAGCCCAAGCCACCTTCCAAAGACTAATGGATATCATCCTAAAGCCCCGTGTCCAGTATGCAGCCGCATATTTGGACGATATCATTATCTTTAGTGATAACTGGGAAACTCATTTGCCGAAGGTACAAGCTGTCTTGCACTCTCTAAGGGCTGCCAGGTTGACTGCCAATCCCAAGAAGTGTACATTGGGGTTGGAAGAAGCTCGCTATCTGGGATACATGATTGGTAGGGGAGTTATAAAACCTCAGGCTAAAAAAAGTGGACGCCATTCAGAATTGGCCACAACCAGTCACCAAAAGACAGGTCAGAGCCTTTTTGGGGATTGTTGGTTATTACCAGCGGTTCATCAAAAATGTTGCTACCATCGCAGCCCCACTCACAGATCTTACCAAGGGGTCAAACTCTGTCTCAATAAAGTGGAATGCAGAAGCAGAGGAAGCCTTTCAACGGTTGAAAAAGGCTTTATGTGACCAACCAGTGTCGGTTACTCCAAACTTTAAATGGAAGGTGTCGTGCCCAAAAAAAAACCTGAAAAAATGTAAAGTATTAATGTTTTAATGTTTTGTTTAAATATTATTATTTGTTTTTAATTGAGCAAAGTATAAAAAGAAAATAAAAAGTTTGATATTTTCCACTGTTAAACACTAGGGGAAGCAGCTGCTGAAATCCTACAGAAATCCCACTGTAGAAAAAGCCTGGATTACAGCTGCAGTAAAAGTGGGCAGAATCTGCTCTCTTGTGTGTGATATCACCTCCCCCTCCCAATCCGGACGTTTCCAACAGATAAGAGAGAATGTAGTGTAGGGACACCGTGCAGAGCCATTTTGTTGGTGACCACAACTGTCTAAAGTGTCACCAAGGACAGCTGCATAGTGCTCCCCACATAACGCTCTGCACGCCCAAGTCCAGCAATGCTCTGCCACATGCACGCCTACCCGCAATGCTCTGCCACACGGACGCACACAGTGTGTGTGTACACTGTGTATATACTGTGTGTGTGACAGCACCCAGCATGAGGGCAGCGGAGCCAGCTTGTGTATATACTATATACCGTGTACTGTGTTATATACTATATACTGTGTGTATATACTATATACCGTGTGTACAGTGTGTATATACTGTGTGTGTGACCGAGCAGCATGAGGGAGGCGGAGCCAGCGTGTGTATATAATATATACCGTGTATTGAGTGTATATACTAAACACTGTTTGTATATACTATATACCGTGTGTACACTGTGTATTTACTGTGTGTGTGACCGAGCAGCATGACTGTGCAATGCTCTGCATTCAGAACCACCTGAAATGCTCTGCCACACGCCCGCAATGCTCTGCCACGCACGCACACACAATGCTCTGCCACATGCACACACACAATGCTCTGCCACGCACGCACACACAATACTCTGCCACGCACGCACACACAATACTTTGCCATGCACGCACACACAAAATGCTCTGCACCATGCATGCACAAAATGCTCTGCCACATGCACGCACAAAATGCTCTGCCACATGCACGCACACACAATGCTCTGCCAGGCACGCACAAAATGCTCTGCCATGCACGCTGACACAATGCTCTGCCATGCACGCTGACACAATGCACTGCCACGCACACACACACAATGCACTGCCACACGCATGCGCACACAAAATGCTCTGCCACACGCACGCACAAAATGGTCTGCCCCATGCAGGCACAAAATGCTCTGCCACATGCACGCACACACAATGCTCTGCCAGGCACACACACACAATGCTCTGCCAGGCACGCACACACAATGCTCTGCCATGCACGCTGACACAATGCTCTGCCATGCACGCTGACACAATGCACTGCCACGCACACACACACAATGCACTGCCACACGCCTGCGCACACAAAATGCTCTGCCACACGCACGCACAAAATGGTCTGCCCCATGCAGGCACAAAATGCTCTGCCACATGCACGCACACACAATGCTCTGCCAGGCACACACACACAATGCTCTGCCAGGCACGCACACACAATGCTCTGCCATGCACGCTGACACAATGCTCTGCCATGCACGCTGACACAATGCACTGCCACGCACGCACACACAATGCACTGCCACACGCATGCGCACACAAAATGCTCTGCCACATGCATGCGCACACAAAATGCTCTGCCACACGCACGCACACACAATGCTCTGCCAGGCACACACACAATGCTCTGCCATGCACGCACACATAATGCTCTGCCATGCACGCACACACAATGCACTGCTACATGCACACACAAAATGCTCTGCCACATGCACGTGTCGCGGGCGGAGGAGGGGACGCCGCGCTCTCCCTACTGCTCGGGTCCGGCTGCCACTGCTGCTGCGGCCTCTGCTGCTCGGTGGCTCGAGCGATGGGCCGGATCCCGGGGACTCGAGCGGCGCTCCTCGCCCGTGAGTGAAAAGGGGATTGGGTGTTTTGGGATAGTTTATTGTCCGTGACGCCACCCACGGTTGTGGTGATTTGTTAACACCACCGCTGCTCTGTATGGGGAGCCCGGGAGTGATGATATGGAGCAGCCAGTTGTTGATGTGCCCCTCCGTGGGTAGGGGTTGTGGTGCTCCCGGGGCCCAGTGATGGGATTGGAATGGTGGACAGGCGGGTCTGGGGCCTGTGGAGGTGCAGGGGCGCAGGGGCAGCGCTGTGCCGCACGGCACGGAGGTACTCACTCAGCCAGTAAACACGACACAGTTCTCGGTAAACAAACGGCTGGTTGGACGGGTCCCTCGGACGGCTACGGTGCTGCGGCTCCCTGCAGTTAGCGATGACGGTCTCTTCCCTGCACCTATGTAAAGTCTCTTTGGTAGCGATGGGTCCCCACCGGTTACCCGCTCCCCGGCTTCAATCTGGGCCGGAGGAGCCTCTCTCTTGCCCGCAGGCGCTGGCCCTGGGAAACTGGTGCCTTGGCGGTGGCGGTGTCTCCCCTCAATGGTCGGACTGTTGCCTTCAATCGGGACTTGGTTGTTAGGAGACAGAGGTCCCCTTCACTGACGGATTTGGCAAATTATGGCGACTCCTAGCCTTGCCGGGATCCGAAAGGCCCCTGCCCTGGTGCTGACTGTTCTTCGTATACTGCTCCGGTACCGCCGGGTCACTACCCGTCCGCGGTCCTTCCAGCAACCTCCGAGCAGTCCCCCTGCAGACTATCACCGCCGTCTGCTGACCTTGCTGTCACAGTCCGGGGCACACACCCGGACCAACTTCAGGCTTTACAAACTGTTTCTTTTCACTTTACTTCAGCTTCTCTCCTAAGCTCCTCTACCACTTCACCTCCTTCTACTTTCACTTCCTAAACTCAACTGTTCTCCACTTGCTTCCTCACTCAAGCTCTGCCTGAGCTAAACTGCCTGGTTCTTCCCGCCTCCAGGGCTGTGAACTCCTCGGTGGGCGGAGCCAACCGCCTGGCCCACCCCCTGGTGTGGACATCAGCCCCTGGAGGAGGGCAACAAGGATTTTGGGTTAGCTAGGTGTACCTGCAGGGAATGTGGGGTGCATGTGGTGTTGTGACCTGTGACCCCTGGCTTGCCCAGGGCGTCACATTCCCCCTTAGCAAAACGCAGACTGTCCTCGGGCTGCCCGTCCAACACCGGTTTTATTTTCCTTTTGTTTTTTTCTGTAAAAGATAGGGAAAACGGTAACATATTTACATTTATAATTTATGGCATCATCCCACATCGGGAGGTTCAGTGCTTAAAAGTTGCAAACTTTAAAACGGTTAACGGTTACGGTCTCCGCTCTCTCCCACCCAAGTAACCTGGCCCTGATGCTGCCCCTAAAGCCCAGGCAGCACCCCTTGACCCTAGTCCAGCACAAGTTACCCGAGCGGGATCTGTCCTTCCCCTCCAGAGGGTAGCCACCGGTTCCTGTGGTGGCTGGGCCCCAGCCTGCTCTGCTGTGGGCCCTCCCTCCAACCTGCCTCTCCGGAGGCGGTAATTGCGGAAACGGTACCAGTAACTCAATTTATTTACAAGCCACTTAACGTTTGTGGTTGCCCTGCAAGTTCACGGGCTTGTCCATGAGCAGTTCCTCATGCAAACTTTCAAACGGTCCCCACGGGGACAACGGTGCCGGCAACGGCCGGTTTCCAAATCACAGTTTGCAGACAATCAGGTTACTGTTCGGTTATCAATTTCTCATTTTTCGTCAAACTTTCAAACAAACACACTTAAAACACACCTGTTTTCTTTCCCCTCCCCCTTTTAAAGAACGGTTTCCCTGTACCTAAGTGGGGGCCTACCTAGGTTGGGACGGGTGGACCTCCGGGGTCCGGTGTCAGTGAGGCTAGGCAGTGGGGCAGAGGGAACAATCGGTTCCTCCTCCCGGCTATCGTGTGGGGCAGGCGGAGGCATAGGGGAGCTGGGCACAGGTTCATCCCTGGGCACTGGCACTAGTTCTGGCTCACGGTTGACCGCTTCCACCACTTCTTCATCCACAGGTTGTGGGAACAGTATCACTGGAAGAATCACCGCGCCGTTCTGTGTAGGCCAGTCTGCTGGGAAGTCACCCATCACAGTGTGGATCACCTCTTTTGCCTTCTCTGCTGGTGGAGGAGCTGGTACTTCAGCCATCGCCCTCAATGCTGGTGGGCACCTTTTCAGATGGTCCCGGGAAACCGTGGCCAAGGTGCCCCCTTGGTCACGACTGATCTGGTAGGCCTTTCCATCTTCCCATCCTGTGGGTTGGATGACGTATGGGATTTGTTCCCATTGATCATCCAGCTTCTGGGTTTTTTTCTTCCGCTTTAACACCACATCTCCAGGCTGGAAAGGGCCCGCAGACGCTTTCTGATTGAAGCGCTGCTCCTGTTGTTCTCGACTCCGACTTAGGTTCTTCTCCACATACTCCTGAATCTGTCGGTACTGCACCCTCCGCCGGGTGTCCCATTCAGCCGTTGAGGGGAGTGTCTCTGGGGCTTCCAGTCCCATTTCCAGGTCCACCGGCAGTCGGCCAGGCCGAGCCCTCATCAGATACGCTGGGGTGCACTTCGTTGAGCTAGACGGGATATTGTTGTACATATCGACCAAGTCAGGCAGGTTCCGCTCCTCCAACGGCAACGTTTTGAGGAGGCCAAGGACCAGATGGTTCATCTTCTCACACATACCGTTGTTCTGGGCATGGTAAGGTGTGGTCCGGATCTTCTTGCAGCCGTACAGCTGACAGAACTCCTGGAACAGCTCCGCCTCAAAGGCTGGACCTTGGTCGGTAAGCACCTTCTCAGGGTATCCATGGGGTCGACAGAAGTAAGCTTGGAACGCTCTAGCGGCGGTACGGCCGGTTAAGTCCTTGACCGGGACAACCACCAGGAACCGAGAGTAATGATCTACTATGGTCAGAGCGTAAGTGTACCCACTTCGGCTGGGGGTGAGCTTTACATGGTCCAAGGCGACCAGCTCCAGCGGTTGGTGTGTAACGATCGGGCGTAGGGGAGCCTTCTGGCTGGCTTCATCCTTCCTCCTCAACGTACAAGGACCGCACTCTCGACACCAGGCCTCTACCGACTCCCGCATCCCACTCCAATAGAACCGCTCCATCAACAGCATCTCCAGCTTCTTCCACCCGAAGTGGCCGGCACCATCATGGTACGCCTTGCCCTGCAGAACAGTGGGTACATCAGCTAGGGGAATAACCAACTGGTGGATTTTCTCATGGGTCTTCGGGTTGATCAGCTCACGGTACAACCTCCCCTGATGTAGACACAGCCGGGTCCGTTCCTTCCACAAGCGTTGGGCTTCAGCTGGGGCGGCAGGGTCCATCCCAGCAGCGCCTTGCAGCGGGCGCCTGATTTTGAGCTTCCTGCCACTCCTGACTGTGCAGCGGATCCAGGTTCACCCGTTGTTGGTGGACATGTACCTTCTCAGTTGGTGGCCGGTGGCATGCAGGCAACTCGATCTCCTCGAGGTCATCATCCTCGCACCCACCTTCTGACAAGTTGGGCATCCGAGAGAGGGCATCAGCATTAATGTTGACACGACCGGCCCTGTATTTGATGGTGAAGTCATAGTTGGCTAGTCTGGCCACCCACCGCTGCTCCAACGCGCCCAGCTTGGCCGTGTCCAGGTGAGTCAACGGATTGTTATCCGTGAAGGCGGTGAACTTGGCTGCGGCCAAGTAGTGGCGGAACCGCTCGGTGATAGCCCACACCAGTGCCAGGAGCTCGAGCTTGAAGGAGCTGTAGTTCTCAGGGTTCCTTTCAGTCGGCCGGAGTTTTCGACTAGCATATGCAATCACCTTCTCCTTTCCTTCCTGGACCTGGGACAGGACTGCCCCCCAAACCCACATTGCTGGCGTCTGTGTAGAGGATGAATGGGCAGCCGTAGTCAGGGTACGCTAGGACCTCTTCTCCAGTCAAGGCCGCTTTCAGCTGACGGAAGGATTCCTCATGCCTGTCCTCCCACACCAGTGGGGCTCCGATGGGTCTACCACCTTTGGTCTGTCCCACAAGGAGGTCTTGCATGGGAGCAACCATCTTCGTGTACCCCTTGATGAAGCGCCGGTAGTATCCCACCAGACCCAAAAACTGCCTTACTTCCCTCACGGTGGTTGGTCTTGGCCAGTCCCGGATGGCAGTGATCTTCTCAGGGTCGGGGGCGACACCTTCCGCACTCACCACATGCCCCAGGTATTGCATTCTGGGTTTCAGCAGGTGGCACTTGGAGGGCTTCAACTTCATCCCGTATTTGGCAAGGGACGCGAACACCTCGGCTAGGTGCTCCAGATGGGCTTCATACGTCTGAGAGTACACAATCACATCATCCAGGTATAACAGGACGGTCTCGAAGTTCAGATGTCCCAGACAGCACTCCATCAGCCGTTGGAAGGTTCCAGGGGCATTGCACAGCCCAAACGGCATACTATTGAATTCACAGAGCCCCATTGGGGTGGTGAAAGCGGTTTTCTCCCGGTCTTCCGGGGCCACTGCCACTTGCCAGTACCCACTGGTGAGGTCAAGGGTAGAGAAGTAATTTGCGGTTCTCAGTGCGGCCAAAGACTCTTCAATACGGGGCAGTGGGTAGGCATCTTTATGTGTTATCTGATTAATCTTCCGGTAGTCCACACACATCCGCATGGTACCATCCTTCTTCTTGACCAGTACCAACGGAGCGGCCCAGGGACTACAGCTGTCCCGAATAACCCCTGCCTCCTTCATATTCCTCAACATATCTTTGGCACACTGGTAATGCGCAGGGGGAATAGGCCTGAACCTCTCTTTGATAGGGGGGTGTTCACCGGTGGAGATGTGGTGTTGGACCCCTTTGATCTGCCCAAAGTCTAGTGGATGTTTGCTGAAAACCTGTTCATACTCCCGCACCACCCTGTATACCCCTGCTTTGTGATGTGTAGGGGTATCATCAGTGCCCACGTGTAGCTGTTGGTGCCACTCATTTACCTCCCCATGAGGCGGGGGAGTGCTGGTAGTAGGTGGGGAGACTGAGGGAATGGCCTCGTGGATGGTGTGGGGATCCAGGGTGAGCAGCTTGGCAATGGTGGCATACCGGGGAAGCCTGACTTCTTCCTCCCCACAGTTCAGCACCCTCACGGGCACTCTCCCCTTCTTTACGTCTACCACCCCTCGGGCGTCCATTCCAGTGGGCCAGTGCTCGGAGGGTATGGGCTCCATCATGGCAGGGTAGTCACGCCCCTGAGGCCCTACACCAAATCATCATCTCACTCCTAGGGGGCACAATCAACGGAGCAACATCCATCACTCTCACTCCACCAATCTCTCCTCCTGTTGAGTTTACATGCTGGCGGTACATCAAGGCTCGGATCTCACGCTGCACAGCTCTCTGTCGGCTCCCCGCCGCCGTGGCGGCCAGCTGTTGCAGTAGCGCCAACACATCACCCATACAGTGCTCCATCACATTGGTTCCTAGCACTATCTTCGGGTTATGATCACTGGGTTCATTCATGATCACAATCATACCCTGGTGTTGCAGTTCAGCTTGCCCCACTGTCATAGCCACCTGTTTATACCCCACTTGGGTCAATGGGAGTCCATTAGCAGCAATTAGCGTTATACTAGTATCTGGGGGTGCCAGCTCGTCTATCCCCCAATACCGCTGGTACAATGTGTATGGTATGGTGGTTACCTGTGATCCAGTGTCCAAGAGAGCCATCACCGGTATGCCGTCCACAGCCACGGGGATGATGGGCCGGGCCCCGATATACCGGTCCCGCCAGTCTGGGGGGCCACGGGGTTCTACTCCTGAGGACTGGCCCGGGGCCCCAGGGGTTGCTCGTTTAATGGGCACTGTCGGAAGTAATGCCCAGGCTTACGGCACTTGTAGCAGGTTGGAGGTCTGCTCCGCGGGTTGTTAGCACATCTCCGCTGCATCCAGGGGACATCCTCAGGGATGTCGGCAAGCTGTATCTGTGCTGGAGGCTGAGATCTGGTCAAAGGTTGGAGTGCAGCAAGAATCTTGGCGAGGTCTCCGTCCATGCGACGGACCTGGGCTGCCAGTTCCTCCATCGTGCTGCTTGGGGCTGTAGGTATTGGAGAGGTTGGTAGGGCAGGGGCCACCACAACGGGGGCCATCTCAATGGGCCACGGGGCTGGCTCCAAGATTTCTGAAGCTGGGGGCTGCAGTGCCTTAATGGCCCGTTCCTTCAACACGGCAAAGTCCACATCAGGGTGTTCTAGGGCCCAGAGCCGGAGTTGTTTGCGATCCTCAGGGGATCTCATCCCCTGCACAAATTGCTCTACTAACATCTTGTTGCTGTCCGCCTCATTGATAGGCTTCACCCGCTTTAGCGTGCGGAGGGCGGTTTGCAGACGTAAAGCATAGTCCCGAATGCTATCCACAGCCCGTTGCCGGCACTGGTAAAACTGCATCCTCAGCTCAGCTTCAGTCCGGGTCTCAAAGGCAGTCTGTAGCTTCTCAAAGATGGTGGCTACAGAGAGCCGGTCCCCCTCGGCCCAGGTCTCCGCTTCCTGCTCAGCCGCACCGGTTAACTGGCCCAGCACTACCGCTGCACGTTGCTTATCGGTCAGGGGGTACAGTTCTAGCAACAGGTTCAGCTTTTTCCGGAAGACCTGTAAAGCATCAGGTTTCCCGTCATACTGCGGTAGCCAGGTAGCTCCGGGCGCATAGGGCAAGGAGAACGGCATCACCTGAGCGAGCGCGGGGGCCGCGGCACCTCCCGCCAGCGCGGCCGGGACCTGGGCAGGCCCATTCCCATCCACGGGTGCCACTGCGGCTGCGACCACCGCTCCTCCAGAGGCTCCGTCGGGCGCAGACATCTTGTTTCCGTCCCCCTTAGCCTCTTTCCGGCCCCTCCTCTATCGGGGTGGGGTTTTGGCCTCTGCTACTCGAGAAGACGCTCGAGCGGGAACTTTTCGCGCCAAAGATGGCAACTTCCGAAATTTTCCGGCCGGACATTTCCGGCGGTCACAAGGCGCACCTCTACCCAACGGCAGAGCGGTAAGATCCTGTTCGTGACGCCAAGTTGTCGCGGGCGGAGGAGGGGACGCCGCGCTCTCCCTACTGCTCGGGTTCGGCTGCCGCTGCTGCTGCGGCCTCTGCTGCTCGGTGGCTCGAGCGATGGGCCGGATCCCAGGGACTCGAGCGGCGCTCCTCGCCCGTGAGCGGAAAGGGGATTGGGTGTTTTGGGATAGTTTATTGTCCGTGACACCACCCACGGTTGTGGTGATTTGTTAACACCACCGCTGCTCTGTATGGGGAGCCCGGGAGTGATGATATGGAGCAGCCAGTTGTTGATGTGCCCCTCCGTGGGTAGGGGTTGTGGTGCTCCCGGGGCCCAGTGATGGGATTGGAATGGTGGACAGGCGGGTCGGGGCCTGTGGAGGTTCAGGGGCAGCGCTGTGCCACACGGCACGGAGGTACTCACTCAGCCAGTAAACACGACTGTCAGGTTTCCAGGTTTTCCAGTTCTCTTTTGAATGAGCTTGCCCTCAGTTAACATGGAGTTTAAGGTTCTGTTGCCCTACTTCCTGTCCAGCTGCTTAAAAGGCCGCCTCTCAGCCCAGTCCAGTGCCTGAGTATACTGCTTGCTGTGTGCTCCTGCTTTGCTGTTTCTACTTCCTGATTGCCTTGGATTCTCCTGAAACTCTACCGACCGACTCTGGACCATACCCGGTTTTCTTCAAGCTGTGCCCGGACTCCGTCTGCCGTCTTTGATCAGCACTCTGCCCGGTTCGTAACCACTCTGGACAATCATCCCGTACGGACACTCCTGGACTATACCACTTGCCCCTTGTGTACCGGCTGCCGCACATTTAGGCCTTCCAGGGTTGATTGCCGGACAGTCCCTGTACAGGGGTTCGCTCTGGTGGTCTCCCTGGGGGAGTCCGGTGCGTGGCCCCGGGAATCCCCTTCGCTCCGTTTTGTGTGTTGTTTTACTGTGTTTATTCCCGTTGTGTATCTACCGTGGTGACATATTATATAACATCTTGTACCAAGAACTCGTCTCTGTTGTCATTGCCCTAACGCAATCGAAATCCTCAGAACATACAGTAGTATTACATTATACTCAGGCCATAAGAGGATTTCGCTGGGGCAATGACTGAGACACGAGTAGATCAGCTCTTTTCCATGATCAACTCCTTGCAGCAGGAGATGGAGGCGGTGCAAACTAAACTCAGAGATGTGGAGGCACAGCTGGGCCATGATCACCAGGTACTGGGTCCGGCTATTCAGGATTTGCAAGTCAGAGTGGAGGCTCAGGAAGCCGTCCCCACTACGTCCGTATCAGCTGCCGGTATGCCTAGGTTACCCCCATTCCGTTTCAATGGTGATCGTAGTCAGTTTCGTGGATTTGTGAACCAATGTATACTGTTTTTTGATGTACATGCTGATTATTACCGTTCTGACCGGTCCAAAGTGTTATGTATAATCATGTTATTAACCTCACGAGCACTGGCTTGGGCTAATCCTATGATAGAGAATCGGGACATCCGTTTAAATCACCTGGATGACTTTCTGAACGCAATGGCGCAAATGTTTGATGATCCGAATCGCCGTGCTACCGCTGAATCGGCTCTCCTTTCCTTACGTCAGGGAAAGCGTTCTGTCGTTGAATACGCCACTGAGTTCAAGAGGTTAGTGGTAGACACCGACTGGGGAAACAATGCATTATTGTCTGTATTCAGAAAAGGTTTGTCCAGTACCATCAAGGACGAGTTAGCTCGTTCCGAATCTCCAGGGGATTTTGAACTGTTTCTCCAGCACTGTGTGCGTATTGATACCCGCTTGACGGAGCGTAGACAGGAAAAATGGGCAGCTGTAAACCGTGTAAACAACTTTGCGTTTCCTTCTAGAGAACCCGCTCTCAGGACACCACGGGAGGCCGAGGACGTTCCTATGCAAGTGGACTCTCTGCAAAAGCGAGAGACCAACGAACGTCGCGAACACCGGCTCCGTGAGCGTTTGTGTTTCTATTGCGGTCAATCGGATCATTTCTTGATCGACTGCCCGAAACGTCCGAATCGCCCAAATAAGGTATTGGCAGCCATGGCAGAGTGTGACAACACGGACGCAGAGTCCGATATCTCTGAGGCAAGTGGGCACTTGGATGCGGTATTTCCCTTGACTGTAATGTCAACCTCACCGAAGGACTCAGAAGGGAAATATACCCATTGCTCGCTCCCCATTCAGATCCGGTGGGAGGGGCATCTAATACCTACCTCTGCAATGATAGATTCTGGGGCAGGGGGAAATTTCATGGACTCCTCTTTTGCCAGGAAACACGGTATCCGGACTCAGCAAAGATCCTCACCGGTTACCATGGAGACGGTAGACGGATCTCCGTTAAGCTCTGGACCAGTGGATCAGGAAACAGTACCGCTAGAATGCGTGATGAAGCCAGGTCAGCAGGAGACCCTTGTTTTCATGATAATTTCTTCTCCTCATTTTCCGATTATTTTAGGTATTCCGTGGCTACGGTCTACGAATCCGGTCATCGATTGGGAAACTAAGGAAATAACCTTCCCACCGCAGAGTGGTCCGACCATTAGTCCAACTGTTCCGGTTCCAGTAACACCGAATGCGGAGGGCACTGTACAGGTACCTGTTCTACCCCCGGTTTATGATGACTTTGCTGACATATGCGACAAAAGAAAAGCCGATCGGCTTCCCCCGCATAGACCGTATGATTGCCCCATAGACTTACTTCCAGGGGCGGAGATTCCGTTTGGCCATGTCTACCCGTTGGCGGCACCTGAGCTAGAAGCACTAAAAGAATACATTGATGAGAGCCTAGCCAAGGGATTTATTCGCCCGTCTACCTCACCAGCAGGGGCACCCATCTTTTTCGTGAAAAAGAAAGAGGGGACTCTGAGACCCTGTATTGACTACCGGGAACTGAATAAAATAACCATCCGGAACCGGTATCCGTTACCGTTGATTCCTGAGCTATTGGAGAGGGTCCAACAGGCAAAAATATTCACCAAATTGGATCTCCGTGGGGCATATAATCTACTTCGCATACGTCCCGGAGACGAGTGGAAGACCGCGTTCCGATGTCGGTATGGACATTTTGAGTACCTAGTGATGCCTTTTGGACTTTGTAACGCTCCCGCGGCTTTCCAACATCTAGTTAACGATATTTTTAGGGATATCATGGACCAATTCATGGTGATTTATCTGGACGATATCCTAATCTTTTCTGATTCCTTACAGGAACACCAGGAGCACGTCAAGACCGTACTTACCCGGCTGAGGGAAAATCACCTGTACATTAAACTGGAGAAATGCGAATTCCATTGCTCACAGATACAATTCTTAGGGTATGTCATCTCTCCTCAGGGACTGAACATGGAGTCTGGCAAGATACAAGCAATTCTGGACTGGCCGGAACCGGGTAACGTCAAAGAGGTACAACGCTTTGTCGGTTTTGCCAACTTTTACCGACGTTTTATCCGTAATTTTTCAGAGATCGTTCGTCCCATCACTCTGTTAACCAAGAAAGGACAGAAGTTTGTGTGGTCCGCCCAGGCCCAGGAAGCCTTCCATCGTCTCAAGGTTTGTTTTACCTCAGCGCCTATATTGGTACATCCGAATCCCGCACTTCCCTTTATCGTGGAAGTCGACGCTTCCGACTACGCATTAGGGGCCATCCTTTCTCAAAGGACTGGGGACAAGAGTCTCTTACATTCGTGTGCTTTCTTTTCCCGCCGGTTGTCCCCTGCAGAAAGGAACTATGACATTGCGGACAAGGAATTGTTAGCGATTATTTCCGCTTTCAAGGAATGGAGACACCACTTACAGGGAGCCGCGCAGCAAGTGATAGTACTCACAGATCATCGTAATCTGGAATTTCTTAAGTCTGCCAGGTGCCTGTCTCCACGGCAAGCCCGTTGGAGCCTATTTCTTAACCAATTCAATTTTGTCGTTACATACCGTCCAGGTTCACGTAATGGGAAAGCCGATGCCTTGTCCCGAATCCACGCCGTGGACTCCGTGCCTGGAACCCCGTCTCAGACCGTGTTATCGGATGCCAATTTCGTTGGAGTAATCCAGGACCAGGACTTGTGGAAGGACATCAAGCTGGCCTATGATGGTGACGTATTTCTTGCTGCCCCCCCGAATGATGTAACTCTTGTTCTTCGGAATGGTGTGTGGTTGAGAGAGCGACGCATTTATGTCCCGGAGGCCGTAAGACTTCGGGTTCTCAAGTTGGTCCATGACTCCGTGTTGGCTGGTCATAGGGGGGTACAGAAGACGCAGGAATTTCTGAGCCGTTTTTTCTGGTGGCCTACCTGTCTAAAGGATGTAAAGGACTATGTCCACTCATGCATGGTTTGTGCCCGGTGCAAGGTCCCTCGTGTGGCTCCTACGGGACTCCTCCAACCGTTACCCGTGCCATCTCGCCCTTGGGGGTCTATCTCCATGGATTTTATTGTGGAGTTGCCAGTCTCAGGCGGGCACAATACCATCTTAGTGGTGGTGGATCGATTGACTAAAGCTGCTCACTTCATTCCGTGTACCGGTCTTCCCTCAGCCGCAGAGACAGTGGATTTGGTTATCCAGAACGTATTCCGATTGCATGGGGTACCAGACGAGATCATCTCTGACCGGGGCGTGCAGTTCACGTCTAGGTTCTGGAAGGGCTTTTGTACGGCACTCCAGATTGATGTCTGTTTGTCTTCTGCATACCATCCTCAGACAAATGGGCAAACCGAACGGACGAATCAAACCCTGGAACAATACCTTCGATGTTATGTCAGCCATCTCCAAGACGATTGGTTGAAGATGCTTCCGTTGGCGGAGTTCTCCTATAACAACACTCAGAGCAGCTCCACTAAGGTAACGCCCTTTTTTGCTAACTTGGGTTATCATCCGAATGTTTTGCCTAGGTCACCGGTTGCGGTTTCGGTGCCGGCGGTGGAGGACAGATTGACAGAGCTTCGACAGAATCTGGAGGTTCTAAAGGACACTGTGGCTACGGCCCAGGAGCGTTACAAGAGGTCGGCAGACACTCACCGGAAACCGGCACCCATGTACAAGGTAGGGGACTCTGTATGGTTATCCACCAAAAACCTGAGATTGGGTGTTCCTTCGCAGAAGCTGGGACAAAAATTCATCGGTCCGTTTAAGATCACCGGGATCGTGAGCCCTGTGGCCTGTCGGCTACGGTTGCCGCACCATCTAAAGGTACACCCGGTCTTTCATGTGTCTCTCCTCAAACCTGTCTCCCCTAATACGTTTCGTGGTCGTGTTGTGCCTCCTCCTCCGCCTGTGATGGTCGACGGCGAGGAGCAGTTCGTGGTTGAGGACATTATTGACTCCCGGCTCCATCGTCGTCGGCTTCAATATCTGGTACGTTGGCAGGGGTACGCCCCCGAGGACGATTCCTGGGAACCGGTGGGTAACATTCGGGCACTCCGGAAGATCGCTCAGTTTCATCGACGGTTCCCGGACAAGCCGGGCCCTGATCCGTCCTGAGGCCGTCTCTGGGGGGGGGGGGAGTAATGTCAGGTTTCCAGGTTTTCCAGTTCTCTTTTGAATGAGCTTGCCCTCAGTTAACATGGAGTTTAAGGTTCTGTTGCCCTACTTCCTGTCCAGCTGCTTAAAAGGCCGCCTCTCAGCCCAGTCCAGTGCCTGAGTATACTGCTTGCTGTGTGCTCCTGCTTTGCTGTTTCTACTTCCTGATTGCCTTGGATTCTCCTGAAACTCTACCGACCGACTCTGGACCATACCCGGTTTTCTTCAAGCTGTGCCCGGACTCCGTCTGCCGTCTTTGATCAGCACTCTGCCCGGTTCGTAACCACTCTGGACAATCATCCCGTACGGACACTCCTGGACTATACCACTTGCCCCTTGTGTACCGGCTGCCGCACATTTAGGCCTTCCGGGGTTGATTGCCGGACAGTCCCTGTACAGGGGTTCGCTCTGGTGGTCTCCCTGGGGGAGTCCGGTGCGTGGCCCCGGG
Source organism: Anomaloglossus baeobatrachus (assembly GCF_048569485.1). Classification (NCBI taxonomy): domain Eukaryota; kingdom Metazoa; phylum Chordata; class Amphibia; order Anura; family Aromobatidae; genus Anomaloglossus; species Anomaloglossus baeobatrachus. Next base: position 139,425 of record NW_027443058.1, read on the forward strand.
AATCCCCTTCGCTCCGTTTTGTGTGTTGTTTTACTGTGTTTATTCCTGTTGTGTATCTACCGTGGTGACATATTATATAACATCTTGTACCAAAAACTCGTCTCTGTTGTCATTGCCCTAACGCAATCGAAATCCTCAGAACATACAGTAGTATTACAACGACACAGTTCTCGGTAAACAAATGGCTGGTTGGACGGGTCCCTCGGACGACTACGGTGCTGCGGCTCCCTGCAGTTAGCGATGACGGTCTCTTCCCTGCACCTATGTAAAGTCTCTTTGGTAGCGATGGGTCCCCACCGGTTACCCGCTCCCCGGCTTCAATCTGGGCCGGAGGAGCCTCTCTCTTGCCCGCAGGCGCTGGCCCTGGGAAACTGGTGCCTTGGCGGTGGCGGTGTCTCCCCTCAATGGTCGGACTGTTGCCTTCAATCGGGACTTGGTTGTTAGGAGACAGAGGTCCCCTTCACTGACGGATTTGGCAAATTATGGCGACTCCTAGCCTTGCCGTGATCCGAAAGGCCCCTGCCCTGGTGCTGACTGTTCTTCGTATACTGCTCCGGTACCGCCGGGTCACTACCCGTCCGCGGTCCTTCCAGCAACCTCCGAGCAGTCCCCCTGCAGACTATCACCGCCGTCTGCTGACCTTGCTGTCACAGTCCGGGGCACACACCCGGACCAACTTCAGGCTTTACAAACTGTTTCTTTTCACTTTACTTCAGCTTCTCTCCTAAGCTCCTCTACCACTTCACCTCCTACTTTCACTTCCTAAACTCAACTGTTCTCCACTTGCTTCCTCACTCAAGCTCTGCCTGAGCTAAACTGCCTGGTTCTTCCCGCCTCCAGGGCTGTGAACTCCTCGGTGGGCGGAGCCAACTGCCTGGCCCACCCCCTGGTGTGGACATCAGCCCCTGGAGGAGGGCAACAAGGATTTTGGGTTAGCTAGGTGTACCTGCAGGGAATGTGGGGTGCATGTGGTGTTGTGACCTGTGACCCCTGGCTTGCCCAGGGCGTCACACACGCACATAATGCTCTGCCACATGCACGCACACACAATGCTCTGCCAGGCACGCACACACAATGCTCTGCCAGGCACGCTGACACAATGCTCTGCCAGGCACACTGACACAATGCACTGCCACGCACGCACACACAATGCACTGCCACTCGCATGTGCACACAAAATGCTCTGCCACACGTAGGCACAAAATGCTCTGCCCCATCCACGCACAAAATGCTCTGCCACATGCACGCACACACAATGCTCTGCCAGGCATGCACAAAATGCTCTGCCACATGCACACACACAATGCTCTGCCATGCATGCTGACACAATGCTCTGCCACGCACGTGTCGCGGGCGGAGGAGGGGACGCCGCGCTCTCCCTACTGCTCGGGTCCGGCTGCCGCTGCTGCTGCTCGGTGGCTCGAGCGATGGGCCGGATCCCGGGGACTCGAGCGGCGCTCCTCGCCCGTGAGTGAAAGGGGATTGGGTTTTGGGATAGTCTATTGTCCGTGACGCCACCCACGGTTGTGGTGATTTGTTGACACCACCGCTGCTCTGTATGGGGATCCCGGGAAGGATGGTATGGAGCAGCCAGTTGTTGTGTTGCCCCTCCGTGGGTAGGGGTTGGTGATCCCGGGGCCCAGTGATGAGGTGGGTGAAGCAGGGCTTGGTGGGTGCAGGGATGCGGGGGGCAGCGCTGTGCCTTGCGGCACTGTGGTACTCACTCAGCCTGAGACGATGACACAGTTTTCGGTAAAACACACGGCTGGAAAGACGGTTCCCACGGACGGCTGCACTTGCTTTCCCCAGTAGGTGACGGTGACGGTCCCTCTGTCCTGCACCTATGATGATAATGGTTGCGATGGGTTCCCACCGGTAACCCGCTCCCCGGCTTGGATATGGGCCGGAGGAGCCCTACTTTGCCCGCAGGCGCTGGCCCTGAGAAACTGGTGCCCTGGCGGTGGCGGTATCTCTCCGTTACGGTTGGACTGTTGCCTTGAATCGGGACTTGGTTGTTAGGAGACAGACGTCCCCTTCACTGACGGATTTGGCAAATTATGGCGACTCCTAGCCTTGCCGGGATCCGAAAGGCCCCTGCCCTGGTGCTGACTGTTCTTCGTATACTGCTCCAGACCGCTGGGCCACCACCCGTCCGCGGTCCCTTCCAGCAACCTCCGAGCAGTCCCCCTGCAGACTATCACCGTCGTCTGCTGACCTTGCTGTCACTGTCCGGGGCACACACCCGGACCAACTTCAGGCTTTACTACTCTCACTTTTCACTTTACTTCAGCTTTTCTCTTTAGCTCCACTACCACTTCACTTCCTTCTACTTTCACTTCCTTTTCTTAACTGCCTGTTTCTTCCCGCCTCCAGGGCTGTGAACTCCTCGGTGGGTGGAGCCAACCACCTGGCCCACCCCCTGGTGTGAACATCAGCCCCTAGAGGAAAGCAACAAGGATTTTGGGTTAGCCTTGGTGTTCCTAACTCGGGTGTAGGGTGTGGTGGTGCTGTGACCTGTGACCCCTGGCTTGCCCAGGGCGTCACATTCCCCCTTAGCAAAATGCAGACTGTCCGCGGGCTGCCCGTCCAACACCGGTTTTATTTTCTGAAAAATATATAAAAAGGGTAAAACGGTAATATAACAATTCATGACATCATCCCACATCGGGAGGCACATTTCTTAAACGTTGCTAACGGTTTACGGTTACGGTCTCCGCTCTCTCCCACTCAAGCAACCTGGCCCTGATGCTGCCCCTAAAGCCCAGGAAGCACCCCTTTACCCCAGTCCTGCACCAAGTCACCCGAGCGGGATCTGTCCTTCCCCCTCCAGAGGGTAGCCACCGGTTCCTGTGGTGGCTGGGCCCCAGCCTGCTCTGCTGTGGGCCCTCCCTCCAACCTGCCTCTCCGGAGGCGGTAATTGCGGAAATGGTAACGGTAGAACAACTTATTTACATGCCACTAACGTCTGTGGTTGCCCTGCAAGTCCATGGAAAGTTCAGCAGCAGCAGCGGCAGCCGGACCCGAGCAGTAGGGAGAGCGCGGCGTCCCCTCCTCCGCCCGCGACACGTGCGTGGCAGAGCATTGTGTCAGCATGCATGGCAGAGCATTGTGTGTGTGCATGTGGCAGAGCATTTTGTGCATGCCTGGCAGAGCATTGTGTGTGCGTGCATGTGGCAGAGCATTTTGTGCGTGGATGGGGCAGAGCATTTTGTGCCTACGTGTGGCAGAGCATTTTGTGTGCACATGCGAGTGGCAGTGCATTGTGTGTGCGTGCGTGGCAGTGCATTGTGTCAGTGTGCATGGCAGAGCATTGTGTCAGCGTGCCTGGCAGAGCATTGTGTGTGCGTGCCTGGCAGAGCATTGTGTGTGCGTGCCTGGCAGAGCATTGTGTGTGCGTGCCTGGCAGAGCATTGTGTGTGCGTGCATGTGGCAGAGCATTATGTGCGTGTGTGACGCCCTGGGCAAGCCAGGGGTCACAGGTCACAACACCACATGCACCCCACATTCCCTGCAGGTACACCTAGCTAACCCAAAATCCTTGTTGCCCTCCTCCAGGGGCTGATGTCCACACCAGGGGGTGGGCCAGGCAGTTGGCTCCGCCCACCGAGGAGTTCACAGCCCTGGAGGCGGGAAGAACCAGGCAGTTTAGCTCAGGCAGAGCTTGAGTGAGGAAGCAAGTGGAGAACAGTTGAGTTTAGGAAGTGAAAGTAGGAGGTGAAGTGGTAGAGGAGCTTAGGAGAGAAGCTGAAGTAAAGTGAAAAGAAACAGTTTGTAAAGCCTGAAGTTGGTCCGGGTGTGTGCCCCGGACTGTGACAGCAAGGTCAGCAGACGGCGGTGATAGTCTGCAGGGGGACTGCTCGGAGGTTGCTGGAAGGACCGCGGACGGGTAGTGACCCGGCGGTACCGGAGCAGTATACGAAGAACAGTCAGCACCAGGGCAGGGGCCTTTCGGATCACGGCAAGGCTAGGAGTCGCCATAATTTGCCAAATCCGTCAGTGAAGGGGACCTCTGTCTCCTAACAACCAAGTCCCGATTGAAGGCAACAGTCCGACCATTGAGGGGAGACACCGCCACCGCCAAGGCACCAGTTTCCCAGGGCCAGCGCCTGCGGGCAAGAGAGAGGCTCCTCCGGCCCAGATTGAAGCCGGGGAGCGGGTAACCGGTGGGGACCCATCGCTACCAAAGAGACTTTACATAGGTGCAGGGAAGAGACCGTCATCGCTAACTGCAGGGAGCCGCAGCACCGTAGTCGTCCGAGGGACCCGTCCAACCAGCCATTTGTTTACCGAGAACTGTGTCGTTGTAATACTACTGTATGTTCTGAGGATTTCGATTGCGTTAGGGCAATGACAACAGAGACGAGTTTTTGGTACAAGATGTTATATAATATGTCACCACGGTAGATACACAACAGGAATAAACACAGTAAAACAACACACAAAACGGAGCGAAGGGGATTCCCGGGGCCACGCACCGGACTCCCCCAGGGAGACCACCAGAGCGAACCCCTGTACAGGGACTGTCCGGCAATCAACCCCGGAAGGCCTAAATGTGCGGCAGCCGGTACACAAGGGGCAAGTGGTATAGTCCAGGAGTGTCCGTACGGGATGATTGTCCAGAGTGGTTACGAACCGGGCAGAGTGCTGATCAAAGACGGCAGACGGAGTCCGGGCACAGCTTGAAGAAAACCGGGTATGGTCCAGAGTCGGTCGGTAGAGTTTCAGGAGAATCCAAGGCAATCAGGAAGTAGAAACAGCAAAGCAGGAGCACACAGCAAGCAGTATACTCAGGCACTGGACTGGGCTGAGAGGCGGCCTTTTAAGCAGCTGGACAGGAAGTAGGGCAACAGAACCTTAAACTCCATGTTAACTGAGGGCAAGCTCATTCAAAAGAGAACTGGAAAACCTGGAAACCTGACATTACTCCCCCCCCCCCCAGAGACGGCCTCAGGACGGATCAGGGCCCGGCTTGTCCGGGAACCGTCGATGAAACTGAGCGATCTTCCGGAGTGCCCGAATGTTACCCACCGGTTCCCAGGAATCGTCCTCGGGGGCGTACCCCTGCCAACGTACCAGATATTGAAGCCGACGACGATGGAGCCGGGAGTCAATAATGTCCTCAACCACGAACTGCTCCTCGCCGTCGACCATCACAGGCGGAGGAGGAGGCACAACACGACCACGAAACGTATTAGGGGAGACAGGTTTGAGGAGAGACACATGAAAGACCGGGTGTACCTTTAGATGGTGCGGCAACCGTAGCCGACAGGCCACAGGGCTCACGATCCCGGTGATCTTAAACGGACCGATGAATTTTTGTCCCAGCTTCTGCGAAGGAACACCCAATCTCAGGTTTTTGGTGGATAACCATACAGAGTCCCCTACCTTGTACATGGGTGCCGGTTTCCGGTGAGTGTCTGCCGACCTCTTGTAACGCTCCTGGGCCGTAGCCACAGTGTCCTTTAGAACCTCCAGATTCTGTCGAAGCTCTGTCAATCTGTCCTCCACCGCCGGCACCGAAACCGCAACCGGTGACCTAGGCAAAACATTCGGATGATAACCCAAGTTAGCAAAAAAGGGCGTTACCTTAGTGGAGCTGCTCTGAGTGTTGTTATAGGAGAACTCCGCCAACGGAAGCATCTTCAACCAATCGTCTTGGAGATGGCTGACATAACATCGAAGGTATTGTTCCAGGGTTTGATTCGTCCGTTCGGTTTGCCCATTTGTCTGAGGATGGTATGCAGAAGACAAACAGACATCAATCTGGAGTGCCGTACAAAAGCCCTTCCAGAACCTAGACGTGAACTGCACGCCCCGGTCAGAGATGATCTCGTCTGGTACCCCATGCAATCGGAATACGTTCTGGATAACCAAATCCACTGTCTCTGCGGCTGAGGGAAGACCGGTACACGGAATGAAGTGAGCAGCTTTAGTCAATCGATCCACCACCACTAAGATGGTATTGTGCCCGCCTGAGACTGGCAACTCCACAATAAAATCCATGGAGATAGACCCCCAAGGGCGAGATGGCACGGGTAACGGTTGGAGGAGTCCCGTAGGAGCCACACGAGGGACCTTGCACCGGGCACAAACCATGCATGAGTGGACATAGTCCTTTACATCCTTTAGACAGGTAGGCCACCAGAAAAAACGGCTCAGAAATTCCTGCGTCTTCTGTACCCCCCTATGACCAGCCAACACGGAGTCATGGACCAACTTGAGAACCCGAAGTCTTACGGCCTCCGGGACATAAATGCGTCGCTCTCTCAACCACACACCATTCCGAAGAACAAGAGTTACATCATTCGGGGGGGCAGCAAGAAATACGTCACCATCATAGGCCAGCTTGATGTCCTTCCACAAGTCCTGGTCCTGGATTACTCCAACGAAATTGGCATCCGATAACACGGTCTGAGACGGGGTTCCAGGCACGGAGTCCACGGCGTGGATTCGGGACAAGGCATCGGCTTTCCCATTACGTGAACCTGGACGGTATGTAACGACAAAATTGAATTGGTTAAGAAATAGGCTCCAACGGGCTTGCCGTGGAGACAGGCACCTGGCAGACTTAAGAAATTCCAGATTACGATGATCTGTGAGTACTATCACTTGCTGCGCGGCTCCCTGTAAGTGGTGTCTCCATTCCTTGAAAGCGGAAATAATCGCTAACAATTCCTTGTCCGCAATGTCATAGTTCCTTTCTGCAGGGGACAACCGGCGGGAAAAGAAAGCACACGAATGTAAGAGACTCTTGTCCCCAGTCCTTTGAGAAAGGATGGCCCCTAATGCGTAGTCGGAAGCGTCGACTTCCACGATAAAGGGAAGTGCGGGATTCGGATGTACCAATATAGGCGCTGAGGTAAAACAAACCTTGAGACGATGGAAGGCTTCCTGGGCCTGGGCGGACCACACAAACTTCTGTCCTTTCTTGGTTAACAGAGTGATGGGACGAACGATCTCTGAAAAATTACGGATAAAACGTCGGTAAAAGTTGGCAAAACCGACAAAGCGTTGTACCTCTTTGACGTTACCCGGTTCCGGCCAGTCCAGAATTGCTTGTATCTTGCCAGACTCCATGTTCAGTCCCTGAGGAGAGATGACATACCCTAAGAATTGTATCTGTGAGCAATGGAATTCGCATTTCTCCAGTTTAATGTACAGGTGATTTTCCCTCAGCCGGGTAAGTACGGTCTTGACGTGCTCCTGGTGTTCCTGTAAGGAATCAGAAAAGATTAGGATATCGTCCAGATAAATCACCATGAATTGGTCCATGATATCCCTAAAAATATCGTTAACTAGATGTTGGAAAGCCGCGGGAGCGTTACAAAGTCCAAAAGGCATCACTAGGTACTCAAAATGTCCATACCGACATCGGAACGCGGTCTTCCACTCGTCTCCGGGACGTATGCGAAGTAGATTATATGCCCCACGGAGATCCAATTTGGTGAATATTTTTGCCTGTTGGACCCTCTCCAATAGCTCAGGAATCAACGGTAACGGATACCGGTTCCGGATGGTTATTTTATTCAGTTCCCGGTAGTCAATACAGGGTCTCAGAGTCCCCTCTTTCTTTTTCACGAAAAAGATGGGTGCCCCTGCTGGTGAGGTAGACGGGCGAATAAATCCCTTGGCTAGGCTCTCATCAATGTATTCTTTTAGTGCTTCTAGCTCAGGTGCCGCCAACGGGTAGACATGGCCAAACGGAATCTCCGCCCCTGGAAGTAAGTCTATGGGGCAATCATACGGTCTATGCGGGGGAAGCCGATCGGCTTTTCTTTTGTCGCATATGTCAGCAAAGTCATCATAAACCGGGGGTAGAACAGGTACCTGTACAGTGCCCTCCGCATTCGGTGTTACTGGAACCGGAACAGTTGGACTAATGGTCGGACCACTCTGCGGTGGGAAGGTTATTTCCTTAGTTTCCCAATCGATGACCGGATTCGTAGACCGTAGCCACGGAATACCTAAAATAATCGGAAAATGAGGAGAAGAAATTATCATGAAAACAAGGGTCTCCTGCTGACCTGGCTTCATCACGCATTCTAGCGGTACTGTTTCCTGATCCACTGGTCCAGAGCTTAACGGAGATCCGTCTACCGTCTCCATGGTAACCGGTGAGGATCTTTGCTGAGTCCGGATACCGTGTTTCCTGGCAAAAGAGGAGTCCATGAAATTTCCCCCTGCCCCAGAATCTATCATTGCAGAGGTAGGTATTAGATGCCCCTCCCACCGGATCTGAATGGGGAGCGAGCAATGGGTATATTTCCCTTCTGAGTCCTTCGGTGAGGTTGACATTACAGTCAAGGGAAATACCGCATCCAAGTGCCCACTTGCCTCAGAGATATCGGACTCTGCGTCCGTGTTGTCACACTCTGCCATGGCTGCCAATACCTTATTTGGGCGATTCGGACGTTTCGGGCAGTCGATCAAGAAATGATCCGATTGACCGCAATAGAAACACAAACGCTCACGGAGCCGGTGTTCGCGACGTTCGTTGGTCTCTCGCTTTTGCAGAGAGTCCACTTGCATAGGAACGTCCTCGGCCTCCCGTGGTGTCCTGAGAGCGGGTTCTCTAGAAGGAAACGCAAAGTTGTTTACACGGTTTACAGCTGCCCATTTTTCCTGTCTACGCTCCGTCAAGCGGGTATCAATACGCACACAGTGCTGGAGAAACAGTTCAAAATCCCCTGGAGATTCGGAACGAGCTAACTCGTCCTTGATGGTACTGGACAAACCTTTTCTGAATACAGACAATAATGCATTGTTTCCCCAGTCGGTGTCTACCACTAACCTCTTGAACTCAGTGGCGTATTCAACGACAGAACGCTTTCCCTGACGTAAGGAAAGGAGAGCCGATTCAGCGGTAGCACGGCGATTCGGATCATCAAACATTTGCGCCATTGCGTTCAGAAAGTCATCCAGGTGATTTAAACGGATGTCCCGATTCTCTATCATAGGATTAGCCCAAGCCAGTGCTCGTGAGGTTAATAACATGATTATACATAACACTTTGGACCGGTCAGAACGGTAATAATCAGCATGTACATCAAAAAACAGTATACATTGGTTCACAAATCCACGAAACTGACTACGATCACCATTGAAACGGAATGGGGGTAACCTAGGCATACCGGCAGCTGATACGGACGTAGTGGGGACGGCTTCCTGAGCCTCCACTCTGACTTGCAAATCCTGAATAGCCGGACCCAGTACCTGGTGATCATGGCCCAGCTGTGCCTCCACATCTCTGAGTTTAGTTTGCACCGCCTCCATCTCCTGCTGCAAGGAGTTGATCATGGAAAAGAGCTGATCTACTCGTGTCTCAGTCATTGCCCCAGCGAAATCCTCTTATGGCCTGAGTATAATGTAATACTACTGTATGTTCTGAGGATTTCGATTGCGTTAGGGCAATGACAACAGAGACGAGTTCTTGGTACAAGATGTTATATAATATGTCACCACGGTAGATACACAACGGGAATAAACACAGTAAAACAACACACAAAACGGAGCGAAGGGGATTCCCGGGGCCACGCACCGGACTCCCCCAGGGAGACCACCAGAGCGAACCCCTGTACAGGGACTGTCCGGCAATCAACCCTGGAAGGCCTAAATGTGCGGCAGCCGGTACACAAGGGGCAAGTGGTATAGTCCAGGAGTGTCCGTACGGGATGATTGTCCAGAGTGGTTACGAACCGGGCAGAGTGCTGATCAAAGACGGCAGACGGAGTCCGGGCACAGCTTGAAGAAAACCGGGTATGGTCCAGAGTCGGTCGGTAGAGTTTCAGGAGAATCCAAGGCAATCAGGAAGTAGAAACAGCAAAGCAGGAGCACACAGCAAGCAGTATACTCAGGCACTGGACTGGGCTGAGAGGCGGCCTTTTAAGCAGCTGGACAGGAAGTAGGGCAACAGAACCTTAAACTCCATGTTAACTGAGGGCAAGCTCATTCAAAAGAGAACTGGAAAACCTGGAAACCTGACAGTCGTGTTTACTGGCTGAGTGAGTACCTCCGTGCCGTGTGGCACAGCGCTGCCCCTGAACCTCCACAGGCCCCGACCCGCCTGTCCACCATTCCAATCCCATCACTGGGCCCCGGGAGCACCACAACCCCTACCCACGGAGGGGCACATCAACAACTGGCTGCTCCATATCATCACTCCCGGGCTCCCCATACAGAGCAGCGGTGGTGTTAACAAATCACCACAACCGTGGGTGGTGTCACGGACAATAAACTATCCCAAAACACCCAATCCCCTTTCCGCTCACGGGCGAGGAGCGCCGCTCGAGTCCCTGGGATCCGGCCCATCGCTCGAGCCACCGAGCAGCAGAGGCCGCAGCAGCAGCGGCAGCCGAACCCGAGCAGTAGGGAGAGCGCGGCGTCCCCTCCTCCGCCCGCGACAACTTGGCGTCACGAACAGGATCTTACCGCTCTGCCGTTGGGTAGAGGTGCGCCTTGTGACCGCCGGAAATGTCCGGCCGGAAAATTTCGGAAGTTGCCATCTTTGGCGCGAAAAGTTCCCGCTCGAGCGTCTTCTCGAGTAGCAGAGGCCAAAACCCCACCCCGATAGAGGAGGGGCCGGAAAGAGGCTAAGGGGGACGGAAACAAGATGTCTGCGCCCGACGGAGCCTCTGGAGGAGCGGTGGTCGCAGCCGCAGTGGCACCCGTGGATGGGAATGGGCCTGCCCAGGTCCCGGCCGCGCTGGCGGGAGGTGCCGCGGCCCCCGCGCTCGCTCAGGTGATGCCGTTCTCCTTGCCCTATGCGCCCGGAGCTACCTGGCTACCGCAGTATGACGGGAAACCTGATGCTTTACAGGTCTTCCGGAAAAAGCTGAACCTGTTGCTAGAACTGTACCCCCTGACCGATAAGCAACGTGCAGCGGTAGTGCTGGGCCAGTTAACCGGTGCGGCTGAGCAGGAAGCGGAGACCTGGGCCGAGGGGGACCGGCTCTCTGTAGCCACCATCTTTGAGAAGCTACAGACTGCCTTTGAGACCCGGACTGAAGCTGAGCTGAGGATGCAGTTTTACCAGTGCCGGCAACGGGCTGTGGATAGCATTCGGGACTATGCTTTACGTCTGCAAACCGCCCTCCGCACGCTAAAGCGGGTGAAGCCTATCAATGAGGCGGACAGCAACAAGATGTTAGTAGAGCAATTTGTGCAGGGGATGAGATCCCCTGAGGATCGCAAACAACTCCGGCTCTGGGCCCTAGAACACCCTGATGTGGACTTTGCCGTGTTGAAGGAACGGGCCATTAAGGCACTGCAGCCCCCAGCTTCAGAAATCTTGGAGCCAGCCCCGTGGCCCATTGAGATGGCCCCCGTTGTGGTGGCCCCTGCCCTACCAACCTCTCCAATACCTACAGCCCCAAGCAGCACGATGGAGGAACTGGCAGCCCAGGTCCGTCGCATGGACGGAGACCTCGCCAAGATTCTTGCTGCACTCCAACCTTTGACCAGATCTCAGCCTCCAGCACAGATACAGCTTGCCGACATCCCTGAGGATGTCCCCTGGATGCAGCGGAGATGTGCTAACAACCCGCGGAGCAGACCTCCAACCTGCTACAAGTGCCGTAAGCCTGGGCATTACTTCCGACAGTGCCCATTAAACGAGCAACCCCTGGGGCCCCGGGCCAGTCCTCAGGAGTAGAACCCCGTGGCCCCCCAGACTGGCGGGACCGGTATATCGGGGCCCGGCCCATCATCCCCGTGGCTGTGGACGGCATACCGGTGATGGCTCTCTTGGACACTGGATCACAGGTAACCACCATACCATACACATTGTACCAGCGGTATTGGGGGATAGACGAGCTGGCACCCCCAGATACTAGTATAACGCTAATTGCTGCTAATGGACTCCCATTGACCCAAGTGGGGTATAAACAGGTGGCTATGACAGTGGGGCAAGCTGAACTGCAACACCAGGGTATGATTGTGATCATGAATGAACCCAGTGATCATAACCCGAAGATAGTGCTAGGAACCAATGTGATGGAGCACTGTATGGGTGATGTGTTGGCGCTACTGCAACAGCTGGCCGCCACGGCGGCGGGGAGCCGACAGAGAGCTGTGCAGCGTGAGATCCGAGCCTTGATGTACCGCCAGCATGTAAACTCAACAGGAGGAGAGATTGGTGGAGTGAGAGTGATGGATGTTGCTCCGTTGATTGTGCCCCCTAGGAGTGAGATGATGATTTGGTGTAGGGCCTCAGGGGCGTGACTACCCTGCCATGATGGAGCCCATACCCTCCGAGCACTGGCCCACTGGAATGGACGCCCGAGGGGTGGTAGACGTAAAGAAGGGGAGAGTGCCCGTGAGGGTGCTGAACTGTGGGGAGGAAGAAGTCAGGCTTCCCCGGTATGCCACCATTGCCAAGCTGCTCACCCTGGATCCCCACACCATCCACGAGGCCATTCCCTCAGTCTCCCCACCTACTACCAGCACTCCCCCGCCTCATGGGGAGGTAAATGAGTGGCACCAACAGCTACACGTGGGCACTGATGATACCCCTACACATCACAAAGCAGGGGTATACAGGGTGGTGCGGGAGTATGAACAGGTTTTCAGCAAACATCCACTAGACTTTGGGCAGATCAAAGGGGTCCAACACCACATCTCCACCGGTGAACACCCCCCTATCAAAGAGAGGTTCAGGCCTATTCCCCCTGCGCATTACCAGTGTGCCAAAGATATGTTGAGGAATATGAAGGAGGCAGGGGTTATTCGGGACAGCTGTAGTCCCTGGGCCGCTCCGTTGGTACTGGTCAAGAAGAAGGATGGTACCATGCGGATGTGTGTGGACTACCGGAAGATTAATCAGATAACACATAAAGATGCCTACCCACTGCCCCGTATTGAAGAGTCTTTGGCCGCACTGAGAACCGCAAATTACTTCTCTACCCTTGACCTCACCAGTGGGTACTGGCAAGTGGCAGTGGCCCCGGAAGACCGGGAGAAAACCGCTTTCACCACCCCAATGGGGCTCTGTGAATTCAATAGTATGCCGTTTGGGCTGTGCAATGCCCCTGGAACCTTCCAACGGCTGATGGAGTGCTGTCTGGGACATCTGAACTTCGAGACCGTCCTGTTATACCTGGATGATGTGATTGTGTACTCTCAGACGTATGAAGCCCATCTGGAGCACCTAGCCGAGGTGTTCGCGTCCCTTGCCAAATACGGGATGAAGTTGAAGCCCTCCAAGTGCCACCTGCTGAAACCCAGAATGCAATACCTGGGGCATGTGGTGAGTGCGGAAGGTGTCGCCCCCGACCCTGAGAAGATCACTGCCATCCGGGACTGGCCAAGACCAACCACCGTGAGGGAAGTAAGGCAGTTTTTGGGTCTGGTGGGATACTACCGGCGCTTCATCAAGGGGTACACGAAGATGGTTGCTCCCATGCAAGACCTCCTTGTGGGACAGACCAAAGGTGGTAGACCCATCGGAGCCCCACTGGTGTGGGAGGACAGGCATGAGGAATCCTTCCGTCAGCTGAAAGCGGCCTTGACTGGAGAAGAGGTCCTAGCGTACCCTGACTACGGCTGCCCATTCATCCTCTACACAGACGCCAGCAATGTGGGTTTGGGGGGCAGTCCTGTCCCAGGTCCAGGAAGGAAAGGAGAAGGTGATTGCATATGCTAGTCGAAAACTCCGGCCGACTGAAAGGAACCCTGAGAACTACAGCTCCTTCAAGCTCGAGCTCCTGGCACTGGTGTGGGCTATCACCGAGCGGTTCCGCCACTACTTGGCCGCAGCCAAGTTCACCGCCTTCACGGATAACAATCCGTTGACTCACCTGGACACGGCCAAGCTGGGCGCGTTGGAGCAGCGGTGGGTGGCCAGACTAGCCAACTATGACTTCACCATCAAATACAGGGCCGGTCGTGTCAACATTAATGCTGATGCCCTCTCTCGGATGCCCAACTTGTCAGAAGGTGGGTGCGAGGATGATGACCTCGAGGAGATCGAGTTGCCTGCATGCCACCGGCCACCAACTGAGAAGGTACATGTCCACCAACAACGGGTGAACCTGGATCCGCTGCACAGTCAGGAGTGGCAGGAAGCTCAAAATCAGGCGCCCGCTGCAAGGCGCTGCTGGGATGGACCCTGCCGCCCCAGCTGAAGCCCAACGCTTGTGGAAGGAACGGACCCGGCTGTGTCTACATCAGGGGAGGTTGTACCGTGAGCTGATCAACCCGAAGACCCATGAGAAAATCCACCAGTTGGTTATTCCCCTAGCTGATGTACCCACTGTTCTGCAGGGCAAGGCGTACCATGATGGTGCCGGCCACTTCGGGTGGAAGAAGCTGGAGATGCTGTTGATGGAGCGGTTCTATTGGAGTGGGATGCGGGAGTCGGTAGAGGCCTGGTGTCGAGAGTGCGGTCCTTGTACGTTGAGGAGGAAGGATGAAGCCAGCCAGAAGGCTCCCCTACGCCCGATCGTTACACACCAACCGCTGGAGCTGGTCGCCTTGGACCATGTAAAGCTCACCCCCAGCCGAAGTGGGTACACTTACGCTCTGACCATAGTAGATCATTACTCTCGGTTCCTGGTGGTTGTCCCGGTCAAGGACTTAACCGGCCGTACCGCCGCTAGAGCGTTCCAAGCTTACTTCTGTCGACCCCATGGATACCCTGAGAAGGTGCTTACCGACCAAGGTCCAGCCTTTGAGGCGGAGCTGTTCCAGGAGTTCTGTCAGCTGTACGGCTGCAAGAAGATCCGGACCACACCTTACCATGCCCAGAACAACGGTATGTGTGAGAAGATGAACCATCTGGTCCTTGGCCTCCTCAAAACGTTGCCGTTGGAGGAGCGGAACCTGCCTGACTTGGTCGATATGTACAACAATATCCCGTCTAGCTCAACGAAGTGCACCCCAGCGTATCTGATGAGGGCTCGGCCTGGCCGACTGCCGGTGGACCTGGAAATGGGACTGGAAGCCCCAGAGACACTCCCCTCAACGGCTGAATGGGACACCCGGCGGAGGGTGCAGTACCGACAGATTCAGGAGTATGTGGAGAAGAACCTAAGTCGGAGTCGAGAACAACAGGAGCAGCGCTTCAATCAGAAAGCGTCTGCGGGCCCTTTCCAGCCTGGAGATGTGGTGTTAAAGCGGAAGAAAAAAACCCAGAAGCTGGATGATCAATGGGAACAAATCCCATACGTCATCCAACCCACAGGATGGGAAGATGGAAAGGCCTACCAGATCAGTCGTGACCAAGGGGGCACCTTGGCCACGGTTTCCCGGGACCATCTGAAAAGGTGCCCACCAGCATTGAGGGCGATGGCTGAAGTACCAGCTCCTCCACCAGCAGAGAAGGCAAAAGAGGTGATCCACACTGTGATGGGTGACTTCCCAGCAGACTGGCCTACACAGAACGGCGCGGTGATTCTTCCAGTGATACTGTTCCCACAACCTGTGGATGAAGAAGTGGTGGAAGCGGTCAACCGTGAGCCAGAACTAGTGCCAGTGCCCAGGGATGAACCTGTGCCCAGCTCCCCTATGCCTCCGCCTGCCCCACACGATAGCCGGGAGGAGGAACCGATTGTTCCCTCTGCCCCACTGCCTAGCCTCACTGACACCGGACCCCGGAGGTCCACCCGTCCCAACCTAGGTAGGCCCCCACTTAGGTACAGGGAAACCGTTCTTTAAAAGGGGGAGGGGAAAGAAAACAGGTGTGTTTTAAGTGTGTTTGTTTGAAAGTTTGACGAAAAATGAGAAATTGATAACCGAACAGTAACCTGATTGTCTGCAAACTGTGATTTGGAAACCGGCCGTTGCCGGCACCGTTGTCCCCGTGGGGACCGTTTGAAAGTTTGCATGAGGAACTGCTCATGGACAAGCCCGTGAACTTGCAGGGCAACCACAAACGTTAAGTGGCTTGTAAATAAATTGAGTTACTGGTACCGTTTCCGCAATTACCGCCTCCGGAGAGGCAGGTTGGAGGGAGGGCCCACAGCAGAGCAGGCTGGGGCCCAGCCACCACAGGAACCGGTGGCTACCCTCTGGAGGGGAAGGACAGATCCCGCTCGGGTAACTTGTGCTGGACTAGGGTCAAGGGGTGCTGCCTGGGCTTTAGGGGCAGCATCAGGGCCAGGTTACTTGGGTGGGAGAGAGCGGAGACCGTAACCGTTAACCGTTTTAAAGTTTGCAACTTTTAAGCACTGAACCTCCCGATGTGGGATGATGCCATAAATTATAAATGTAAATATGTTACCGTTTTCCCTATCTTTTACAGAAAAAAACAAAAGGAAAATAAAACCGGTGTTGGACGGGCAGCCCGAGGACAGTCTGCGTTTTGCTAAGGGGGAATGTGACGCCCTGGGCAAGCCAGGGGTCACAGGTCACAACACCACATGCACCCCACATTCCCTGCAGGTACACCTAGCTAACCCAAAATCCTTGTTGCCCTCCTCCAGGGGCTGATGTCCACACCAGGGGGTGGGCCAGGCGGTTGGCTCCGCCCACCGAGGAGTTCACAGCCCTGGAGGCGGGAAGAACCAGGCAGTTTAGCTCAGGCAGAGCTTGAGTGAGGAAGCAAGTGGAGAACAGTTGAGTTTAGGAAGTGAAAGTAGAAGGAGGTGAAGTGGTAGAGGAGCTTAGGAGAGAAGCTGAAGTAAAGTGAAAAGAAACAGTTTGTAAAGCCTGAAGTTGGTCCGGGTGTGTGCCCCGGACTGTGACAGCAAGGTCAGCAGACGGCGGTGATAGTCTGCAGGGGGACTGCTCGGAGGTTGCTGGAAGGACCGCGGACGGGTAGTGACCCGGCGGTACCGGAGCAGTATACGAAGAACAGTCAGCACCAGGGCAGGGGCCTTTCGGATCCCGGCAAGGCTAGGAGTCGCCATAATTTGCCAAATCCGTCAGTGAAGGGGACCTCTGTCTCCTAACAACCAAGTCCCGATTGAAGGCAACAGTCCGACCATTGAGGGGAGACACCGCCACCGCCAAGGCACCAGTTTCCCAGGGCCAGCGCCTGCGGGCAAGAGAGAGGCTCCTCCGGCCCAGATTGAAGCCGGGGAGCGGGTAACCGGTGGGGACCCATCGCTACCAAAGAGACTTTACATAGGTGCAGGGAAGAGACCGTCATCGCTAACTGCAGGGAGCCGCAGCACCGTAGCCGTCCGAGGGACCCGTCCAACCAGCCGTTTGTTTACCGAGAACTGTGTCGTGTTTACTGGCTGAGTGAGTACCTCCGTGCCGTGCGGCACAGCGCTGCCCCTGCGCCCCTGCACCTCCACAGGCCCCAGACCCGCCTGTCCACCATTCCAATCCCATCACTGGGCCCCGGGAGCACCACAACCCCTACCCACGGAGGGGCACATCAACAACTGGCTGCTCCATATCATCACTCCCGGGCTCCCCATACAGAGCAGCGGTGGTGTTAACAAATCACCACAACCGTGGGTGGCGTCACGGACAATAAACTATCCCAAAACACCCAATCCCCTTTTCACTCACGGGCGAGGAGCGCCGCTCGAGTCCCCGGGATCCGGCCCATCGCTCGAGCCACCGAGCAGCAGAGGCCGCAGCAGCAGTGGCAGCCGGACCCGAGCAGTAGGGAGAGCGCGGCGTCCCCTCCTCCGCCCGCGACACGTGCATGTGGCAGAGCATTTTGTGTGTGCATGTAGCAGTGCATTGTGTGTGCGTGCATGGCAGAGCATTATGTGTGCGTGCATGGCAGAGCATTGTGTGTGTGCCTGGCAGAGCATTGTGTGTGCGTGCGTGTGGCAGAGCATTTTGTGTGCGCATGCATGTGGCAGAGCATTTTGTGTGCGCATGCGTGTGGCAGTGCATTGTGTGTGCGTGCGTGGCAGTGCATTGTGTCAGCGTGCATGGCAGAGCATTGTGTCAGCGTGCATGGCAGAGCATTGTGTGTGCGTGCCTGGCAGAGCATTGTGTGTGTGTGCCTGGCAGAGCATTGTGTGTGCGTGCATGTGGCAGAGCATTTTGTGCCTGCATGGGGCAGACCATTTTGTGCGTGCGTGTGGCAGAGCATTTTGTGTGCGCAGGCGTGTGGCAGTGCATTGTGTGTGTGTGCGTGGCAGTGCATTGTGTCAGCGTGCATGGCAGAGCATTGTGTCAGCGTGCATGGCAGAGCATTGTGTGTGCGTGCCTGGCAGAGCATTGTGTGTGTGTGCCTGGCAGAGCATTGTGTGTGCGTGCATGTGGCAGAGCATTTTGTGCCTGCATGGGGCAGACCATTTTGTGCGTGCGTGTGGCAGAGCATTTTGTGTGCGCATGCGTGTGGCAGTGCATTGTGTGTGTGTGCGTGGCAGTGCATTGTGTCAGCGTGCATGGCAGAGCATTGTGTCAGCGTGCATGGCAGAGCATTTTGTGCGTGCCTGGCAGAGCATTGTGTGTGCGTGCATGTGGCAGAGCATTTTGTGCGTGCATGTGGCAGAGCATTTTGTGCATGCATGGTGCAGAGCATTTTGTGTGTGCGTGCATGGCAAAGTATTGTGTGTGCGTGCGTGGCAGAGTATTGTGTGTGCGTGCGTGGCAGAGCATTGTGTGTGTGCATGTGGCAGAGCATTGTGTGTGCGTGCGTGGCAGAGCATTGCGGGCGTGTGGCAGAGCATTTCAGGTGGTTCTGAATGCAGAGCATTGCACAGTCATGCTGCTCGGTCACACACACAGTAAATACACAGTGTACACACGGTATATAGTATATACAAACAGTGTTTAGTATATACACTCAATACACGGTATATATTATATACACACGCTGGCTCCGCCTCCCTCATGCTGCTCGGTCACACACACAGTATATACACACTGTACACACGGTATATAGTATATACACACAGTATATAGTATATAACACAGTACACGGTATATAGTATATACACAAGCTGGCTCCGCTGCCCTCATGCTGGGTGCTGTCACACACACAGTATATACACAGTGTACACACACACTGTGTGCGTCCGTGTGGCAGAGCATTGCGGGTAGGCGTGCATGTGGCAGAGCATTGCTGGACTTGGGCGTGCAGAGCGTTATGTGGGGAGCACTATGCAGCTGTCCTTGGTGACACTTTAGACAGTTGTGGTCACCAACAAAATGGCTCTGCACGGTGTCCCTACACTACATTCTCTCTTATCTGTTGGAAACGTCCGGATTGGGAGGGGGAGGTGATATCACACACAAGAGAGCAGATTCTGCCCACTTTTACTGCAGCTGTAATCCAGGCTTTTTCTACAGTGGGATTTCTGTAGGATTTCAGCAGCTGCTTCCCCTAGTGTTTAACAGTGGAAAATATCAAACTTTTTATTTTCTTTTTATACTTTGCTCAATTAAAAACAAATAATAATATTTAAACAAAACATTAAAACATTAATACTTTACATTTTTTCAGGTTTTTTTTTGGGCACGACACCTTCCATTTAAAGTTTGGAGTAACCGACACTGGTTGGTCACATAAAGCCTTTTTCAACCGTTGAAAGGCTTCCTCTGCTTCTGCATTCCACTTTATTGAGACAGAGTTTGACCCCTTGGTAAGATCTGTGAGTGGGGCTGCGATGGTAGCAACATTTTTGATGAACCGCTGGTAATAACCAACAATCCCCAAAAAGGCTCTGACCTGTCTTTTGGTGACTGGTTGTGGCCAATTCTGAATGGCGTCCACTTTTTTTAGCCTGAGGTTTTATAACTCCCCTACCAATCATGTATCCCAGATAGCGAGCTTCTTCCAACCCCAATGTACACTTCTTGGGATTGGCAGTCAACCTGGCAGCCCTTAGAGAGTGCAAGACAGCTTGTACCTTCGGCAAATGAGTTTCCCAGTTATCACTAAAGATAATGATATCGTCCAAATATGCGGCTGCATACTGGACACGGGGCTTTAGGATGATATCCATTAGTCTTTGGAAGGTGGCTTGGGCTCCATGCAACCCAAATGGCATATCCCGATACTGGAACAGTCCCTGTGGCATAACAAAGGCAGTTTTCTCTTTGGCCGAGTCAGTGAGGGGAATCTGCCAATAACCTTTTGTTAAGTCAATAGTGGATATGTATCTGGCTGAACCTAGTCTCTCTATAAGTTCATCAACTCTTGGCATGGAGTAGGCATCGAATTTTGATACCTCATTTAACTTACGAAAATCATTACAATTCCGGCTAGTCCCATCGGGCTTGGGCACCAGCAGGATAGGACTAGCCCACTCACTCCGGGACTCCTCAATAACCCGAGCACCAGCATTTTCTTTACTTCCTGGGCAATGGCTTGTCTTTGAGCCTCAGGAATTCGATATGGTTTTAACCGTACTCATGTCTGAGGGTCGGTGACAATGTCATGTTTAATTAGGTGAGCATGGCCGGGTAGTTCTGAAAAAATATCTGCATTTCTCTGTACGAACTCCTTGGTTTCTTGTATTTGGGTCTTGGATAGCGTGTCTGCAATACCCACCTCTGGCGGTACTATCTGGGGGTCACTTACCTCAGATATTGGTGCCACTCGAGGACCACTATCAAGGGTAGTCCCCACTACCAAACTCTCCCTGTCCCGCCAGAACTTAAGCAACTTTATGTGGTAGATTTGTTGGGGTTTTCTCTTGTCTGGTTGGTGTACCTTATAATTCACTTCACCTATTCTTTTCAGCTCCTCATATGACCCCTGCCATTTTTGCATAAAATTTATCTTCTACAGTAGGTACCAACACTAACACCCGATCCCCGGGTTGAAAAACTCGTGTTTTAGCTGCCCGGTTGTACACCCTGCTTTGGGCATGTTGTGCGCGCTCCAAACATTCTTTGACTATTGGCATAACTGCCGCAATTCTGTCCTGCATGAGTGTTATATGTTCAACTACACTGCAGTAAGGAGTCACCTCTTGCTCCCAAATCTCCTTGGCAATATCCAACAGGCCTCTGGGACACCGCCTATAGACCAATTCAAAAGGTGAAAGGCCCGTGGAGGATTGGGATACCTCTCGTATGGCGAAGAAGAGATATGGCAGGAGAGCATCTCAATCCCTCCCGTCTTTATCCACCACCCTTTTCAACATCCCCTTTAGGGTTTTAATAAAGCGCTCGACCAGACCGTCAGTCTGAGGGTGATACACTGAGGTACGCAGGTGGGATATTTTTAAAAATTTTCATAGTTCTTTGAGTATATGAGACAAAAAGGGGGTCCCCTGATCTGTAAGTATCTCTTTCAGAATGCCTGTGCGAGAAAACATGTTAAAAGGTCCTTTGAAATTGCTTTTGCATTTCGTAACGGTACAGCCTCTGGATAACGGGTGACGTAATCCAGTACCACCAAAATGTATGGATGACCCCTGGCAGATTTAACTAATGGACCGACTATATCCATTGCTATTCTCTCAAAGGGCACCTCTATTATTGGCAAGGGTACAAGGGGGCTTCTAAAATGTGTCATAGGCGCAGTCAACTGGCATATAGGACAGGACTGACAGTACTCAGTTACATCTCCCACCAGACCCGGCCAAAAGAAACGTTGCAGAATACGGTCTTTTGTCTTTTCTCCAGCCAGGTGGCCCCCCAAGGGATGTTTATGTGCCAGGTCTAAAACCACCTGACGAAAAGATTTTGGTACCACTAGCTGTTCCACCACCACTCCTCGCATCTTGTCAATGTGGTACAGCATGCCCTGTTGCACTTCCATATGTGGAAACTCATTTTGAGCCCCTGGGTACACTGGGTTTGGTGTTGAGCGGTCCCCAAATTATCACGGGCCACCTCAAGACCTGGCATCTCTATAACATCCTCTAGCTTGTCCGCCTCGCCCGCAAACACAGCCACAGAGAGTCTACAGATTCTGGAGCTACCCCTGTAGTGTGCCCCCCATCATCTTGCTCCAGTGGCTCAGAGGCTAGTCCCAGGGTATCATTCACCAGTTTTTCTTCAACCAGGGTGTTCACACCATTTTTAACGTTCCACAAGTCCCAGAATAAGGGATAGTCTCTCCCCAGGATTACACTATGCCACATTGTCTTTACGATTACCGCCTGATGTCTTTTGGCCCCCAAAGGTGTGGCAAGAGTTACACAGGCTGTGGGGTAGTTTTTAGTATCGCCATGTATGCAACTAATGCCCACAGTTGAATCTGTTATTGCTCCAGGGTCCACCAAGCTAGCATGTACCAAGGTTACTTGACTGCCAGAGTCTAAGATGGCATTGACACTATAGCCATTGACCTCAATGCAACACACATGTTGTTCATTTCCCGTGAGGATCTCCGCAGCACAGACTGACCGTACATATAATGACAGACACCTTGCAGTGTTACAGTCCATCGGCTCTGTAGTTAATGAGCAGTTAACAGCTACGTGGCCGAGCCCACAACATCACCAACACTGTATAGGCCCTTGCCTCTGAGTTGGGGACCTCAGTCTGGGCCTGCTGACTTGCTGAGAAACCACACCGCTATCATAGTCCTTTGGGGACCTGCTACCCCTAGTTGCAACATTTTATTCTTTTGAGAAAGGAGTAGTTTTAGCAGGACTTTCAGGCGATTTCCTAGAACCCCAGCAAGGTGAAAGCATCCCCTGGAGTAGGCTTTCAGAAGCGCTGTAATGCTCGACCATGTTCACCAACTGGTCAGCGCTGGTTGGGCCACCTTGTCTGACCCACCTCTGGATCTTAGCCGGTTAGGATCGCAGGTACTTGTCTAGGACAACACATTCCACCATCTGTGCTGGCGTCAGAGTTTCTAGTTGCAGCCATTTTTTCACCAGATGGATGATGTCATGCATTTGTGAACGAGCTGGCTGATGTGCCACAAAAGTCCATAGATGTACCCTCTGTGCCCGTACATGTGTGTTTACTCCCAGCCTTGCCAGGATTTCGCCTTTTAGTTTAATATAGTCCATAGCATCAGCTCCACTTAGATCATAATATGCCTTTTGCGGATCTCCGATCAGGAATGGAGCAACTACTTCAGCCCATTTGTCCACCGGTAAGCGTTCACGTTCTGCAATACATTCAAGCATTGCCAGCTATGCTTCCACTACATCAGCAGCAGTCATTTTAAGTAATGTCTTTTGTACGGCTTTCTGCGCACTGGCAGAGCTTTGTGCACGATCCTCCGCGTCTCGTGGCTGCTAAACCAAAGACTCCTTTATTGCATTTAACTGCTCTTGGTGCATTTGGTGCTGCTGCTCCAGCGCCTTCTGGAGGTAAGTATTGGTCTGTTGTTGCTGGATATTGGCCTGTTGTTGGTTAATGTTGACCTGCACCAACTGTTTCAGCAGCTCCTCCATATTGCTGGTCTCTTGGCTCTTCAGCAGCACAGAAGCTTTCAGCCAGGACATCAACAAGAGACAATGCCCATAGAGCGGTTTATCTGCAGTCACAGTCCAATAGCCACTAATGCCCGCATTCGAGACACCATTTGTGAGATTTGTATAGCTCAGCTGGGATCTTTGCTTTGGTCCAAGCGAGTAGCTATGGAGTCACAGATGACAGCGGCAGACTGGCAGGTTCTACACAGGTATGACCACTGCTGTGTTTATTGTGTACACTTAGGGCGCTTTCACACTTGCGTTCAGCGCAATCCTCCCCTATGGAGAATAGTGTAGTCCGTTAACGCACTGCGCTATTCTCCATTGACTTATATTGCCGACGCACTGTAACACAAGTGTCTGCGTTGCATCCGCTGGACGACGCTGAGTCATTATTTTGACGCAGCGTCGGGCGGAGGGAATGCTGCATGTAGCGTTTTTTGGGTCGTTAAAATATCGCACCCTGATGGATCCCTTTAGAATCCGCCAATGTGTCTAATGATTGTCTACGGGGGCGGATTCCTCCGCAATGCACTAAGCGGCGGAATCCGCTGACGGATCCCGTCACATTCTACTGCGCATGCTCAGCATGTCCAGCAGAACGATCTAAATCGTTTAAAATCACTCCTGGTCTCTCTCCTCCCTTAATCCTACTCATCGATCACCGGTGCGGTGCTGCACAGCTGTCACACTGCTCTGGCAGCTTCTCCTGCTTTTGAAAATGCCGGCCGCTCATTATTCAATCTCGTATTCTCTGCTTCCCTTGCCCACTGGCGCCTATGATTGGTTGCAGTCAGACACGCCCCCATGCTGAGTGACAGCTGTCTCACTGCAACCAATCAACAGCCGCCAGTGGGCGAGTCTATATCGTGCAGTACAATAAATAAAATAATTGAAAAAAAACGGCGTGCGGTCCCCCCTAATTTTGATACCAGCCAAGATAAAGCCACACGTCTGAAGGCTGTTATTCTCAGGATGGGGAGCCCCCCAGCCTAAAAATATCAGACAGCAGCGACATGGAATTGCTGAATCCATTAGATGCGACAGTCCCGGGACTCTACCCGGCTCATCCCGAATTGCCCTGGTGCGATGGCAATCGGGGTAATAAGGAGTTAATGGCACTCCATAACTGCCACTAAGTCCTAGGTTAATCATGGCAGGCGTCTCCCCGAGATACCTATACAATGATTAACCTGTAAGTGAAAGTAAATAAACACATACACCCGAAAAAATACTTTATTTGGAATAAAAGACAAAAAAAACACCCTCTTTCACCACTTTATTAAAATCCCCAAATACCTTTCCATGTCCGACGTAATCCATGAGGTCCCGCGATGCATCCAGCTCTGCTACATGAAACTGACAGGAGCGGCAGTAGAACACTGCCGCTCACTGTGAGCTCCACGCAGCAACTGAAGGGAGTCGTGCTGTCAGCGGGGACGTCACAGAGATAGTGCCGGCGTGTGTGGAGATGATGGGTGAGTTAGTGCCTGCGTGTGCAGTGATGATGGGTGCGGTAGTGTCGGGGTGTGAGCTGTGATGATGGGTGCGGTAGTGCCTGCGCGTGTGCGGTGATGATGGGTGCAGCAGTGTCGGGGGGTGTGTGGTGATGATGAGTGCGGTAGTGTCAGGGTGTGAGCGGTGATGATTGGTGCGGTAGTGCCTGCATGTGTGCGGTGATGATGGGTGCAGTAGTGTCGGGGTGTGAGCTGTGATAATGGGTGCAGTAGTGTCTGGGTGTGAGCTGTGATAATGGGTGCAGTAGAGTCTGGGTGTGAGCTGTGCTGATGCGTGCAGTAGTGCCGGGGTGTGTGCGGTAATGATGGGTGCGGTAGTGCCGGGGTATGTGCTGCGATAATGGGTGCGGTAGTGTCGGGGTGTGAGCGGTGATGATGGGTGCGGTAGTGCCGGGGTGTGTGCGGTGATGATGGGTGCAGTAGTGTCGGGGTGTGAGCTGTGATGATGGGTGCAGTAGTGTCGGGGTGTGAGCTGTGATGATGGGTGCAGTAGTGTCGGGGTGTGTGCGGTGATGATGGGCGCAGTAGTGTCAGGGTGTGTGCGGTGATGATGGGTGCAGTAGTGTCGGGGTGTGAGTGGTGATGATGGGTGCAGTAGTGTCAAGGTGTGAACGGTGATGATGGGTGCAGTAGTGTCGGGGTGTGTGCGGTGAGGATGGGGGCTGTAGTGCCTGCATGTGCTGTGATGATGGATGCTGTAGTGCCTGCGTGTTCTGTGATGATGGGGGCTGTAGTGCCTGCGTGTGCTGTGATGATGGGGGCTGTAGTGCCTGCGTGTGCTGTGATGATGGGGGCTGTAATGCCTGCGTGTGCTATGATGATGGGGGCTGTAGTGCCTGCGTGTGCTGTGATGATGGGGTCTGTAGTGCCTTCGTGTGCTGTGATGATTGGGGCTGTAGTGCCTGCGTGTGCAGTGATGATAGGGGCTGTATTGCCTGCATGTGCTGTGATGATGGAGGCTGTAGTGCCTGCCTGTGGTCTCTCTCTCTCGGCTAAAAAAACCAACTTAACGCAACGCGTTATTTCACAGGAATACGTTGCCTTTATTATCACACTATTTGCAAGGCATCCATCTAATGCGTCACACAACGCACTGTGACGGATGCCAAATGACGCAAGTGTGAAAGCGCCCTTATCTCTCAGTGTTACACATTCAAAAACAGGAAAATAAATGTGTCGCGGACGGGTGTCGCCTCCGCTGCGGCGACCGGGGCTGCTCGAGGGGTGCTTGGATCCGGGATCATGTCCTGGGCTCGAGTGGTGGCCGGACCCGGGGCTCGTGCAACCGCCCGTCCACGCACACAGTGAAAAGGGGAGGTATTTACAGGTGAGATTGTCTGTGATGCCACCTGTGGATTGCGATGATGGGATGGTGGCACAGCTGCTGCCTGGTATGGGGGTGCCCGGGGCTGATGGAGCGGGGCAGCAAGGTGGAATCCCCTCCACGGGTAGGGGAGGTGTAGTCCCATGGCCCGGTTGTGGCGTAAGGAGCAGGGCTGGGACGTTGTCGGCAGTTTGGACCGGGTGACACCGGTGTACTCACGATTACGAATAATCCACACAGAGTCTGTACTGTAAACCAAGGCCGGATGCCGGTTGCCTCTGGAGGGGTGTGCTGGTCCCGCACACGGGTTAGCAATGTAGGGGCCCTTCCTCCTGCACTTGTGTCTTGTCGTGTGTGGATTAACCCGCCTGGAACGGGAGAAATCCACTCCCCTGCAGCTTTGGATGCAGAGGGAGCCATTGCCCACACACGCTGACCCGTGGGACTTCAATGGGTTCTTGGCGGACACCCTGTCCCCCGTGTTGGGCTTCCGGTCTGCTCTATATGGGCTGCTTTCTTCGGGAACAAGGCCTGATACCTTGTCCCACTAGTCAATTAACAAGGGGCTTGAAGCTTGCCTCGTCTTAGGGTCCAGGTACCCCGCCCGTGCATGGCCTCCAGACCGGATTCCCGTTGTTGGTACTGGCGGGCTACAACCCTGCCCCAGTCCACTTCAGGTCTCCCGCGACCGAATCTCCATCGCCTGTGGCCCTACAATGCTGTCTGCGACCTAGTCGGTCCTCCCGTGGTCCAAGGGCTCCAACCCTGACCACACTGCACTTCAGCTCCTGTCACCGACTCCCAACTTCACTCCACTCTACTTCAACTCCACTCCTACTGAACTAACTGGTTCCCGCCCCGTGTCACCTCAAGACCCCTAGGTGGGCGTTCCCATCCGCCTGGTCCCGCCCACTGGTGTGTCCTGGTTGTCATGGGGAGGCAACTAGCATTTGTAGCTGGTGTTCCCATGTGTGGAAAGTGTGGTGTAGATTCCCAAGGAGGAGGTGATTCCTGTACCCTTTTTGGGGGGTACAGTCATCTGTGACTACCTGGTTTTGCCAGGGCGTCACACTCCCCCTTGGTAAAACAGCCCGTCCGCGGGCTGTCCGGCACCAGTATTAATTTTTTTCAACATCTAGAAAAAAAGGTAAAACATAAATAACATTGGAACGGTAGAACCTTAGAACATTTCTTCCCTTCATGGAAGGCACATATCTTAAACGTTACTTTAACGATGTCCATCTACCCCTTTTTCCTTTGTTCCGCCACCCAAAACACCTGTACCCTCCCTTGGTGTCACCGCTTGTCGGGTGTTCTACACCATTCCGGGTTTTGGTGAGTGTCTGTGTCCGGGTCAAAGTTCCGCACCCTGTATCACCCCAAAGAGTCCCTTGGGCCGGAACCCTTTCGCCTGCAGGGTAGTCAGCGGTTTCCGTGGTGACTGGGCCTTGGCCGACTCCACCGCAGGCCCTTCCTCCAACCGACCTCTCCAGCGGGTGCCGCCTCCTGGCGGTCAGTAACAAGAAGGTAGATGGGGGGGTTATTTACTTGACCCAAGAAAGTTTTTGGGGTGATGTCGCCACTCCTGACACCATGGTCCATTTTTAACTGTTAACTGGCTGAAATAAAACTTTGTTTTCAAACAACTGTAGGAGAAAGGCAGCCGGGAACAGCTACCTTACTTCTTTTCTTCATACAAGAAACGGTGGGAGGCGAGGCAGGGGTTTCGTTGACTACCACACACTTCTTCACATCAAGGGCAAACCACCCTCGCTCTCCGCAATGCCGGGTGTAGCTTACCATGTCCCCTGCCTCCAGATTTCGGTCTGGGTGGCCGGTAGGCAGGTGAGGGACCACATCCCTCCGGGACACAAATATCTCTGCTTCTAGTCCAGGTTCATAAATGAGACCCAATCCCTTCTGGGGGTCAAAGTAGTGGAGCTGCCCATGGTATGTCGGGCCCCTGACCCAGAAGATGGCTTGACGCAGGTTGTCCTTTTCTTTATAGGTGCGGGCCAGCACCTCAGCCTTACAGTTCTCACGGGCGGCTATTTCCTGGCGTAGCTACCGTTGCTGCCGCTCCCAATACGGGGCACGGGTTCCGTGCTCTGCCTCCTGCTCGGGTGTCAGGCCCACTCGGATGCCCTCGGCGCCGGCG
The DNA here is from genome assembly GCF_048569485.1 of Anomaloglossus baeobatrachus. Taxonomy (NCBI): domain Eukaryota; kingdom Metazoa; phylum Chordata; class Amphibia; order Anura; family Aromobatidae; genus Anomaloglossus; species Anomaloglossus baeobatrachus. The sequence goes on from NW_027443058.1 coordinate 167,664, forward strand.
ATGACCGGACTCTCTCTCTGCCGTGGGCCCCATCGCTCAGTGGCCTGCTCCTCCTCTCAGCAGGTGCATGCCCGCTGTTCCACAGCCGGGACAGAATATTTTGGAGCGGCCGGCACCGTGGGCCAGACAGACTTCTGGTCAGGCTCCGCCTCCGCTGCGGCCGGGCGGACTGCCAGAGCCGTCATCATCTCTGTTGCAGCCGGGCGGACTGCTGGAGCCGTCGCTATCTCTGTCGCAGACGGGCGGACTTCCGGGGATGACGTTATCGGGGCTGCGGCCTGGCTCTGGGCCAGATGGGATGTCGTCAGGGTTGCGGCCTGGCTCGGGGCCGAGATGGGTGCTGGGTCGGTGGTGCAGGCAAGGTCCGAGGTCCCCATTGCTGGGGCCTCCTTCTGACACAAGACGGGTTCCGCTGCCGGTGCTGAGGGTAGCGGGCCGATCAGGGGCTGGCCACGGACACGGGCGGCGAGGGAGGCAACGTGGCGGACGGAGGCAGGCCAGACCCCTCAGCTGAGATGTCCAGTTCCTGAGGAACATGGGGGCATGGGTCACTGCTTACTCGCTCCTCCGAGGCCATCTCCATCCCGGACAGCTGCAGCCATTAATTTCGGTGGTTCACCGCATCATGATGAAATGTGCCTGGGCCTGGATTCTTCGGCACATCCTCTCCGTCTGCGCTTCAATCCAGTCGGCGGTCCCGGGAACGGGCCTCTCCACATTCTGGTTGTTGGACCCCTGAGACATCCTGCCGCTTGCTTGTCCAGGAATGGGATTTGGCAAAGTCCTGGTGTCCCTGCCCTTTATCCTCTTGGTTTACATGCCGCTCCCCCTTGGTTTTCAACAGCAGTCTCGCGAGACCCACTGTCCTTTGCGACTTCCTGCTTTGGGAGTCACTTGGTTCCGCCCGCATTATTAGGGGGCGGGGCTTCGGCTTCGCGCCTTTTTTGGGGAAGAAGATGACACTGTTGTTGTTTTGGCGCCAAAGATGGCAGCAAGATGGCAGCAGTTCAAGATTTTGGAACGTTTCATGGATTTTGAAGCAAGGCGCACGGCATCTACCGATGGGGTAAGAATCATATTTGTGACTCCAGGTTTTGTGTTGTCGCGGACGGGTGCCGCCTCCGCTGCGGCGACCGGGGCTGCTTGAGGGGCGCTCGGATCAGGGATCATATCCTGGGCTCAAGTGGTGGCCGGACCCGTGGCTCGTGCATCCGCCCATCCTCTCACACAGTGAAAAGGGGAGGTATTTACAGGGGAAATTGTCTGTGACACCACCCGTGGATTGCGGTGATGGGATGGTGGCAACCCCGCTGCCTGGTTTGGGGTGGCCCGGGGCTGATGGAGTGGGGAAGCAAGGTGGAATCCCCTCCATGGGTAGGGGAGGTGTAGTCCCGAGGCCCGGTTGTGGCGTAAGGAGCAGGGCTGGGACGTTGTCGGCAGGTTGGACCGGGTGACAGTGCTGTAGTCACGATTATGAATAATCCACACAGAGTCTGTACTGTAAACCAAGGACGGATGCCGGTTGCCTCTGGAGGGGTGTGCTGGTCCCGCACCCAGGTTAGCAATGTAGGGGCCCTTCCTCCTGCACTTGTGTGTTGTGGTGTGTGGATTAACCCGCCTGGAACAGGAGAAATCTGCTCCCCTGCAGCTTTGGACACAGAAGAAGCCGTTGCCCGCAGACGCTGACCCGTGGGACTTCAATCGGTTCTTGGCGGACACCATGTCCCCCGAGTTGCGCTTCCGGTCTGCTCTATCTGGGCTGCTCTGTTCGGGAACAAGGCCTGGTACCTTGTCCCGCTGGTCAATTAACAAGGGGCTTGAAGTTTGCCTCGTCCTAGGGTCCAGGTACCCCGCCCGTGCACAACCTCCGGACCAGATTCCCGTCGTCGGTACCGGCGGGCTACAACCCTGCCCCAATCCACTTCAGGTCTCCCGTGACCGGATCTCCATCGCCTGTGGCCCTAAAATGCAGTCTGCCACCTAGTCGGTCCTCCCGTGGTCCAAGGGCTCCAACCCTGACCACACTGCACTTCAGCTCCTGTTACCGAATCCCAACTTCACTCCACTCTACTTCAACTCCACTCCTACTGAACTAACTGGTTCCCGCCCCGTGTCACCTCAAGACCCCTAGGTGGGCGTTCCCATCCGCCTGGTCCCGCCCACTGGTGTGTCCTGGTTGTCATGGGGGGCGACTAGGATTTGTGGCTGGTGTTCCCATGTGTGGAAAGTGTGGTGTAGATTCCCAAGCAGGAGGCGATTCCTGTACCCTTTTTGGGGGGTACAGTCATCTGTGACTACCTGGTTTTGCCAGGGCATCACAAATGTCTAAGGCTGTCTGGCCACTAACTAACAACAGAATGCTAACTATAAAATAAACCTATGTAACAAACAAAACAGTATTCTCTTACTGTGTCGGTTCCTCAGCACAGCAAGCGGAGGTATTGAGTCTCAGCATCAGCAGCCATGAGCCTGTACTGCTCTCCTCAGCAGTCTCAGTCTACTGAATGCCTCCTGATTATTTCAGCTGATCTGCTGAGGAATCAAAACCTGGACTTAATGTGGAGAAGGGAGCAACCAGTCCCACTGCCATTCCTACTGATTACTCCAGGAAAAATCGAGCCCAAAATTACACTGAAATAAACAGCCTTCAGTGACTAACTTATTGCTGAGCCAGATCTGACTTTCCCAGCTTTTGCCAGCCTATTTGCATGGGCTGACTGCTCCACAATCAGTACATGGAGGCATATGAAATGAACTGAGGGGAAACATACCTGTTCTCTAGTACTTCTCCCCTCGGCATCTCACACTATGCTAGTGTTTACAGGGACAGTTAGACAGGGATTAGCAGTATGCACCCAGAACTGCTTGTGGTTATGGTTGCATACTGCACCTGACATGTTCCCTTTAACAGGCTTAAGGAGAATAATCTATATGTGAACGTACCCAAGGGCTCCTTCGAGGTTGAGGAGATTTGTAATTTTATCATCCACTGGATTCCGCATGAACCCTGCTAAGCGCCAGGCTGTACAGGATTGGGTCCAACACAAAAACCTGAAAGCCCTTCAAAGATTTTTGAGGTTTGCTAATTACTATAGGAGGTTTAATAAGGGTTTTTCTAAACTTGTCAAACCCCTTACTGACCTTACCCAAAAGGAAGCGGATGTTTGTAAATGCGGGCCTGTGGCTACTAGGGCATTTTCCTGCCTCAAGGAGGCATTTACCTGTGTTCTGGTTCTAGTTTAGCCTGACTTCGATAGACCATTTCTAGTGGAGATAGATGTTTCAGAAAATGCAGTACTATCCCAGGGGTCTGCGGCTCTCACTCACCTTCAGCCCTGCGCCTTCTTTTTGAGAAAATTTTCATCCATCGAGTTAAATTGTTATGTTGGTATCCGGGAATTGCTAGCCATTAAATGGGCTCTTGAAGAGTGGAGACAATTTTTGGAGGGGACTAGACACTCTTTTGTGATACTCACGGACCATAAAAATGTAATTTATTTAGAAAATGCCAAGAGGCCTAACCCAAGGCAGGCTAGATGGGCCTTATTTTTTTCACGTTCTCATTTTTTCCTGTCCTGTCCAATGGGAGGAGGTTCCCCTGTCGCACTTTTTCCCCAGTGATGGTAGTTGCTATCACTAATGTGGAATGGGAGATTTTGAAGTCACAGCATTTGGCCCCCTCTGATACCCCATGGGACAGATTGTTTGAGCCTGTTAGCTTCAGACTCCGTTTTATTCAGAACTGTCACAATTCTGCATTGGCCGGTTACATGGGGGTTAAGAGTACCATGCATTTGGTTAAACAGGTGTATTGGTGGCCCGCGCTAGGCCTGGATGTTGAGGCCTTTGTTCAAGCCTGTGAGGTGTGTGCCAGGAGTAAAGTTCCATAGTCTGCCCAATGGATTTCCTTACTGATCTTCCGGCCTCTAAAGGGAATGACTGTCATCTGAGTAATTGTTGACTGCTTCTCTCGCCAGTGCCATCTTATTCCTCTGAGTCAATTACCATCAGCTCAGGACATGGTGGATCAATAATGTGATCAGGTTGCACGGTGTTCCTGTTAATATTGTGATCAAGGTTCACAGTTTATCTCCACGTTTTTGAAGGCTTTCTGTAGTCGGATTAGAACAGAATTAATCATTCTCCTGAGCATATCATCCCCATACCCTTTCAGAGTGGACTAACCAGTCATTAGAGACATGAGTTACTTCTGTTCCAATAATCAGGGGGTTTATTTACCTTTAGCGGAGTTTGCACTCAATATTAGGCATCATGAGTCTTTGTGTACCTCTTTTGCAACTTTGGTTTTGATCCCAGGTCTCCAGTGTTTTTCCGGGGGTGGGAAGTGAGTTCTGGGGTGTCTGAGACCACCAATAGGTTAAAAACTTGGAGGGGATTTGCAGACAGCTTGAGAAAGCGTCTACATCACAGAAGGATGCGGTGGATAGGCACCGGTCTCAGGAGGAGAAGCTGGTAGTTGGGAATCTGGTGTGGGTATCCACAAAAAAACCTTAAGCACAAGGTACCCTGTCCCAAGCTTGGGCCTCAATTTATTGGGCCTTTTCCCATCCTGGAGGTGGTCAATCCAGTCACCTTTAGAGTAAAGCTCCCTGCCAGTATCTGAATCCCTAATATCTTTTATAGGTCCCTTCTTAAGAAGGCTAAAAGACAGATCACACCTCACCTTCCCCCATGCCCGGTCCTTGTGAATTGTCAGGAGGAGTTTGAAGTCGAGCAGAGTGTTGATTCCAGAAAGGTACAGAATTGGGTCCAAAATGTGATCTACTGAAAGGGATATGGTCCAGAGGAGAGGTCGTGGGTTCCGAGGTGAGATATCCACGCTAATAAACTTATTGCTGACTTCCATAAAAGGTTTCCTGGCAAACTGGGTGCTGAGAGTTAGGAGGTCTCTCCTCAAGAGGGGGGTACTGTCAGGTCTGGTGGTTCTGCACCTGAGTGGGTCCGTCGTGCTCCTACGTGTACTCTGGCTCCCCGGAGCTTGCACTAGTGCAGGTTCTGACCGAGCACGTCGTACCCTGGGAGCAATGTTGTCACTCAGGGGCCCTGGGATGCTGGGTCCCCTAGTGTGAGCTGTTGCCAGTGGATACGAGATGCTGTATCCTCTGACAGTCAGATGGTTGGTGATTCCCTCCATTCCACTCTCCTCCTCTCCTGCTAATGGGCGTTGCCTCAGAGAGTCACATGAGCTCTGGGAGGCAGATTTAAATCTGCAATCTGCCTCCCTTAGTTGCTGATTAATTCAGTGGTGTGGGTTTCTCCTTTACTTGTCTTTGGCAACTGGGGAAGTCCTGGGAGCCTGTTACAGGTGGTAATGGTGATCCAGTGGCCTGGAAGCAGACGGGGGTCTCACACTGGCCAGATGATTAATGAGGCCTGCTCCCTATGCTCTGTTTGTGTAACTGGGGTCCCACTGTTTCAGTATACTGAGACCCGTTCTGCTGCTCTGAGGTAATTTATTACTTTCCCATATGGCGGGCTGCGTGGACGATTACAGGTGCCGTTCTGTCTATCCGGGCTCCAGGTCCTGACTTTACAGCTGCACCTCCGGGTGTGGGGTGGACAGAGACCTGCAGTCCTCTCGTCCTCCAGATGCGACCATCGGTACTCGAGTACTCGAGTGGCCCTGAACTCCGATATTCAAGTTTTCTAGCGATCACGTCGCGGTGAGCTGGCTGCGCTCCACTCCCCAATGTTCTTCTCCTCTTTTGCCTCTCTGTGGCCTGTGTTTTCCTGGGCCGAGCAATCTGGCTCCGCTCCCAGCTCACACACCACACTACTCGAGTTCCTCTTTCATTGAACTCTCCTCACAGACTAACTAACTCCTCCCCTAGGTCAGAGCTTAAGGGATCCTCCCTGGAACTCCAGATTAAGAGCTCCCTCTGCTGCTCTGGGAGAGAAACTGTGTTGGATGATGTTACGAACCGGCGCCGCCATAGCCGCAAGCAGCCTGCTGCGGTTCCTGTTGCGCCCAGGCGCCGGTTGCCGTTCTTGGCCGTGCCTCCAGTTGGCTGTTCCTTCCACCACGTCTAAGTGTGGAGAGGCGGCTAGTGCGCATGCGTGCGCCGATTTACCCCAGCCAGAGTTTAAGCCCGGTGTTTTGCCTAGTGAGCATGCTCAGCCTGATTGTGTTATGTCTGAGACTAAGTCCTCAGTTCAGGCTACTGAGCATGCTCCCACAATTAACCCTAACAGCCTCTTTGCACAGGTACTTGGACTTCGTGCTGTGTCTAAGTTCTGGGATGTGCCTACTGAGCATGCTCAAACTGATAGTCTGCTTTCTGAGCCTGTTGCTCAGGCTACTGGGCATGCTCAGGCACTTAGTGCATCAGAGGCTAGGTCCGGTAAGGACCTCACTGAGCATGTCCGTGAGGTGGCAGGCCCTGATAGGGCAGAGGGTGTCAGGTGTCCTGATGACGTGGCAACTCCGGACTGGCTCGCAGAGGCCCGCCCCTATGACCTGGCACCTCAGTATTGGTCGTCAGACGATGACTGTTGAAGTGTTTGGGGCGTGGCTGCCATGAGGTAATCAATGACGTGGCGGTTCCGGATAGGTCGCATGTGACGTCACTGATGACACGGCACTCTGCTATTAGACCTTGGTGGTTCCACCCTGGGTTTGGGGTGGACCCAGGTTATAAAAGGGGCTGGAGACAACATGGAGGTGCGCAGTCTTCACTTTTGCTCAGTCAGAGCACAACTCCATGTTAGAGCCTCATTGCGGCATAAGCCTATGTTGGGAAGCGGTAGGTAGGGTTAGGCGAACGGTGCCTGTCACGCCAAGATTCGTGGCTCGGCACATCAGGGTCAGGCGCCGTGCTTCCCTCCTGCCGTTCCAGTCTTGCTATAGCAGCCCAGTGGCATTAACTGGGTTGCGGCTGCTGTGCTTCCTGTCCGATTGTGCCCCCTACGCACACGGACAACGCACCTGCTGCGCCACCTGTCCGATTGTGTCTCCTATGCACACGGACAACGCACCTGCTGCGCCACCTGTCCGATTGTGCCCCCTACGCACACGGACAACGCACCTGCTGCGCCACCTGTCCGGTTGTGTCCCCTACGCGCACGGACAGCGTACCCCAGGACCCCTGTGGAGTTAACAGGGTGTTCCTTATCCTCCTCGGCTTCCCGGTCAACGCTACTGGTAAACCCATCTGGCCTGACGTGTCCTACACACATGTGGCCAGTCGAGAGAGAGGTGGCCAGAAACGCTAATCGGAGGACCGCTCGGCCTGACGTGTCCTACACACGTGGCCGACAGGGCGCTTTCGTGGCGGTCTTCCGGTCAATGCTACCTGGTTACCACCCGGCCTGACGTGTTTCCTGCACACGTGGTTGGTGTAGCGCTAGGTGCACCAAAACGCTAATCGGGTTGTCGTCCGGTCTGACGTGTCCCAACACACGTGACCGGTTCCCAGAGTTCCTGGGTTATCTCAGAGCCATCCAGCTCTATAGTCTCCGCCTAACCCTCAGGTGCCAGCAGCTCCTTTGTCATCTGGAGCACGGTGGGCCCCGACTGGCGATTAGGATATATACCCCCTAGTCCTAATCTGCCGGTCCCCCCGTAACAGATGATGGTACTTACTGGCTAATGGATTTCCTCAACTATCTCCAGGCTCAGCATTAAACCTTTTGAGGAGGGCAACACTGCTGTGGCAACCAGACTGCTGGGGCACCACACATGCGTACTTGTCGTGTGCGCGCCTCCCGACTAGCCCCACTAATTTCCTCCCGGTAGCTATTAACCCTGATGTACCATCAACTCATGCAGATCCCTCACCCCTCACTCCCTCTCAGCTCCTCACTCCCTCCCAGCTTCTGGCCGTGGCTGCCGCACACCGACACTGTTCCTCCGGCAGTGTGGAGCCGTGGCCGGTATTAGTTAACCCCTGCGTCCCCAAACCGCTAGTTAAACAGCCACCACCGTCACTAAGAATAACAGGGGGACACCATGACACTATGAACCAGGGGTCTGCAGGCATGGTGCCCCCTCAGTTTCTCCAGCAGGATGCACCCCTGGGTGCTGGGGCAGTAATAAGCCCTTCTGGCCCCTTTGCTCAGTTGCAGCTCCTCACCTGCCATCTTTGGTGCAGGGGGCTGCAAATGTGTACCCCATGGGCATCATCGCCGTCGTTCCTGACCTCCTCAGAGGGAGACGTTTGTTGATCCTCTCCAGGAGCCTGCTGTCGCTCCCCTTCCGGATGCTGGTGAGTACCAATACTTGGGGGCGTGAGGGGGGTAGTGCGGGCATGGCAGCGACTATTCAGACACTGTTAGCTAATTTACAGGCAGGGGATATAGTAATTAACCCTTCTTTAGCTGGTTAACCTCCTACACAGTCTGACCTCCCGCCTCGTGCTGACATTCACAGAGATGCTTTCTAGTGCGGTATTGCCCCTTTGGGATCCCATTTGGATGCTGAGACTGTCCAAAAAATATGGGCGAATGATTATGTTGATGTATGGTCTTTAGTTTCAACCAATTAACGTACAGTTAGTTGACAAGGAACGGAGCTCATCTGATCGTCCTTTCGAGAGGAGGCCAAAAGTGGCTAAGCCCATTAACAACTGGCTTCAGGCATTTTTTGTTATGGGATGTGTCATGGGACAGAAGCACCCTGAGCGCTGTTCTGAGATGTTTATATATCTCGACACCATTTATAATTCCTACAAGTCACATGGGGGATCAGCTTGGTGGCGTTACGACGAGGATTTTCATCATCGTTTGGCCCTTCAACCCCAGTTGGGTTGGGAATTTAAAGCCACGGACACTTGGCACTTGGCTGCGTTTAATGCTGGCCCAGAACACTTATGACCCCTTTCACCTTAGCATCTCTGCCGTCCCCTATCAGTGGCCGTTCATAGACCTGGCACGTGTTGGTTATTTAACGAAGGCCACTGCCGCTTCTTTGGCCTATGTAAATTCAGGCATAAGTGCTCCGCTTGTGGCGGAGCACATGCAGCAACCCAGTGCCTTAGTTCGTCCACAACATTGCCAGAGAAACTATCAAACACGCTGGATAAGGACGCCAGTGGGTGTTCTCGCGATGGGACCGTGGCTCGAACGGTACCCCAATAAAGAGGCTGTTGCTCAGCTGCGCTTTGGCTTTACTTTTGGTTACCCTTCTTGGGTATTGAAATTGATTCCAAAGCAATGGTTTTTTCACCTCCCACCTGAAAAAGCTTGCTTTCATTTCCCAGGGGTTTTTGGATCTGTCCATAGCGTTACATGGTGGCAATTGATTGTGCATGTAATTTTGTTTGCCCACTTTTGAATCGGTTCTTTTTGCGTTTTCCTTTGGCTTGGCCTTTTTTGACGCTTTGCGAATCGGTGAGAAGTTGTTTTTGCAAAGCACAGTTCCGGTGGTCTTCGGGCGGTTTGCGTGTTTGGGTTTGTAAGACCAGGAACGGATCCGTCTGGCAGGTATTGCTTTGGTTAACTATATGCGGTGCTCAGCTCCGGTGTTTCCTTCTACCTCTAGAGGATAGTCCCTAGCTGTGAAAAGTTCCAGTTCTTGTTCCTTTTTTCGTAAGTGTCTTTGGTTTTCTTGGCCTAACCCTTTCGAGTTTGGTACACATTCTTTTAGGATGGGTGCTGCTACCGAGGCTGCACGGGCTGGTTTGCCAACCCTGATTTTCAACACATCGGTAGTTGGCGTTCCTCTTGTTTTGTGCGTTATGGTAGACTTCATTTATTGCTTCACTAATTTTGTCCTTTCTTCATAGATGGTGCGGTATCGCCCAAGCTTTTCGTATTCGGTGATGAGCTCTGTTCCTGTCCCATGAGGTCCGACATGGTAAAACTCCATCAGGCACAGGCAGCTATTTTATTAGGCCTTCAAGAAGGCATTGAGCAGGCCTTCTTTTTTATGGGTGGGGGTCGGAGCGCAGTCTAGCAACTTTTGCTCCTCCGTGGCGGTCAGTGGTTGAAAATGGTGGATGTTAAGCAAAGGCTGATTGCACCGGGAGTCCGGGCTGGCATTACGCCTCGATTGAAATATTTGTATATTCGGTTGCATAATTACAACGGTTAATTTTAAGCTGTGACTGACCCAACAAAAGATGAGTTTGTATAAATATTTGGTTATCTCTCCAATAAAGTTGATTTGGTTTACTACAATTGTGTGTTTTATTTGGGCATGGAAGATTGGTGCAGTGGTGGGGTCTCAGCAGTCTGCAGGGCAGGTCAGTGGGGCTGCACTGAATGTACCCTGACTTCTGAGCCCGGTATGTAAGGGGTTAAAATCCGTCTCCCATGCCCGAACCCTGCCCCCTTTAAGGTGTCCAATCTCACTGTTTTCCTTAGTATTGGTTCCCCTATATAATTCCCCTTACTTCCTGGATTCGGCCTCTCCTCACCCTGAGACCTGGACGCTGCTGTGCTGCTGGCCACCCTGGACACAGTGTGCTGCTGTCCCACCCTTCCTCCCCTTTATTGTATGTTATATTGTTTTAAGTCACAGCGGTCAGTGGTTGAAAATGGTGGATGTTAAGTGAAGGCTGATTGCACCAGGAGTGGCATTACGCCTCGTTTGAAATGGTATATTCGGTTGCATAATTATAATGGTTAATTTTAAGCTGTGACCGACCCCAACCCAACAAAAGATGAGAGTTTGTATAAATATTTGGTTATCTCTCCAATAAAGTTGATTTGGTTTACTTTTTGGACATACAGATCAATACTACAAGTGATTTTTTTTTATCTATTTCTCTTTTTCACGCACACGCTCCTTCATGCCACCTTGTCACACCCCAAGTCAACTATTCCCATCGGGCAATTCCTGAGAAGCAAAAGGATTTGCTCAGATGAAAAAATGTTAAATGCACAATCACAGGAACTTAGCGACAAATATATCCAGATTTTCATTGTATTGTGCATTTTATGCTAACTCCATATAACTCATACCATTCACAAAAACAGGACTAGGAGTATGCCATGGTTTGCCTCCCTGTCCACATGGCTAGGGGGCCGAGCCTTCTCTCGGGCCTCACTTCCGGACCCTGGGTGCCTTAAAAGCTGACATTTCCAGTGAACCAGTGCCGGCTATAAGCTTAGCACTGCTTTGCCTGTGATTGCTGGTCCTGTGAGTGATATCCTGATCTATCTGTTCCTGTGCCCCCGTGCCCTTGTCTGTGTTCCATCCCCTGGTCGTCCCTCCTGTCCTCTGTCCCCTCTCCTATTTCCCCACTCAGTTGCTTCCTCCGGTACTGACCTTGGCCTGACTTTGACTCCGCTTCTGCTTTTTCCCGTACGGTGATCGACCCAGCCTACCTGACTATTCCTTGCATGCCCTGCAGCTCTGTTTCTCAGCTGTGCTGTGAGGCAGTGTATGAGAACGCTGTGTATTTACTTCCTGGTTCTCGTTGCTCTGTGTAGTGTCTTCTGCTGCAGAGCTCTGGCTCCCCCTGGTGGCAGCATGACAGTATAGCCGGCCTCAATAGACTTTATCTCCCATAGGAGAAAGAGAAAAAAAAAAGACATTTATTTCTTGGTAGTGGGATCCAACTTTGCAGGCTAAAAGACTGTAATGGATCCACTCAGTACTTTGTGCGAGCAAGTAGCCAACCTTACGCAGCTGGTGTAGGATTTGGCTGCAGAGCATCGCACCCTGGTACCTTCACACAATATGCTGCAGAGTGAGGTCTCCGCTTCTGCGAGGACCACCTCAGTGGCAGCTGTGACGACATGGACTCTCATGGGTTAAAGTTTCTTAAAATTCAGCCAGACAGCATGATAGATTGTTTATAGACGGGGGAGAAGTCCCTCATTGTTTTTACAAGACTCTTGTTGACTCAATGTAATTGTGTTGGCCACTGAAAGCCAGACGTATTGTTCTCCAGACTTTTCCAGTAACCATTGTATTGTAGTTGTGTATTGCTAATGTGATTACCTTAGTAGCCATTGTTGAGTCTGTGACTTGCAGACTCCATGTAGATATCTTCAGTCTTTCTGTAGACATCATTTGGATGAACATTGTCCATGCAGCTTGAGATTCATCCAATGGGAGAGGCACTCTTGTCCAACCAATCGATGAGGACGCAGTGTATCTAAGTGGAAGGCTGTGGCTATACAAAGGGACTTCTTTAAGCCACCAGGTTGATGGATGCTGATCGATCCAGTCTAAGCTCTTCGGAGCTGACTAGAGGATCAGGAAATCTTATGGCTTCAATCTAGGGACTCCGGTTCCGGTTGGAGACCATATCCACAGCCTAGGGATTTCGACTCCGGCTGCCAGGATTGTATCATCATACCAGGACTACCTAAGGAGGACACTCAGGTTGGGACAGTTCAGTCACCTGTTACAGACTTTTCAGACCTCAGACAGCTTCCTAAATCTGGCATTATTCCTTTCTCGGTGGGTGCCCGCCAAAAGCGGGGTGCTGCTGGATTGGAGTAAGCGGCCCTGGAACCTCTGAGGCAAGGACATTCTAAATCCTTGGTGAGCCAGCGGAAGGGTGAGACTCTGTTGCCTGTTACTTTTGTGTTTTGCTGGTTATGTGTTATGTGCCGTTAATTGTTTAGGGATCCAATAAAGTCTAATTATTGTGGTTCCCCCACCCTGTGTTGTCTGAGTAGTGTTACGCCCACGGTTAAGGAGGCCGGCGTTCAGTTGGGATGAGCCCTGAGCCACGCTGTCTTTCTAAAGGCGGCGGGTTTTAGTGGACGAGAGCACCCACTGAGCCCCGTGTCTCCACAGCAGCTACCTCACAAACCGTAGGACAGCATAGTCCCACTGATGTCCAACTGACCTCCCCCGAACCCACGGTAATGCTTCCCGATAAATTCTTGGGGGAGAAAAACCTATTTTGGACATTTAGGGAGAGTTGCAGGCTCCTTTTCACTCTCCAGCCTCGGTCCTCGGGGAATGAGACCCAGCTGGTGGGGATCATCATGTCATTGCTTAGAGGGGTTCCCCAGACCTGGACATTTTCACTACCCCCTTCGGCCCCGGAACGGCATTCGGTTGACCTCTTCTTTGACTCCCTCGGGGTGATATATGATGAACCAGACCGTGTATGGGTGGCTGAGGACAGGATCATGTGTCTCACTCAGGGAAACCACATTGCTGAGCTATATTGTTCTGAGTTTCGGCAGTGGTCCACTGAGGTACGGTGGAATGATTCTGCACTTAGGTGCCAATTCCGGAGAGGTCTTTCAGACTCACTGAAAGATGCCTTGGCTCTGCACCATCCTCTCAGCACCTTGGATGATGCGATGACGGAGGCCGTTCGTATGGACCGCAGATTACGGGAAAGAAGGGGCACCATGCGTGAGATTCCGCCCCCTCTACCTAGGGCACTTTCTTTGTTGCCGGCTACGGAACACATGGAAGTTGGAGCCATCAGTCTGGATGAGAAGGAGAGGAGAAGATGCCATGATCTCAAGCTGTGCTTCTATTGTGGACACCATGGACACTGGAGGAAACACTGCCCGGCTTGCCCCTTTGCTAAACAGTCGTCGGGAAATTTCTAAGTCTGGGTAACGGTCGAGGAAGTTGCCCAGACTATCAGATACCTTTCCTCTCCTCCAATAAGATACTTCTGAATGTTGACCTCTGGGTCAAGGAGTCGGTCTGGTCTGCTACTGCCTTTGTTGACTGTGGGTCCGCTATGAACTTCATTGACTCTGAGTTGGTCCAAAGATTAGAGTTAGGGACAGTGAGGTTAGAAGGACCCATTCAACTCCTGGCAATTGATAAAACACTGCTGCCTCAAAACCTCATTCGGTTTGCTACAGAAAAATTTACTCTGGTGATCGGGTCTCAGCATTCTGAAACTATTTCTTGTTTTGTAATGGCCAATCTCCCTGCTGGATTAGTGTTGGGGTATCCATGGTTAATGTTACATAATCCCGTTATTGATTGGGAGTGTCGTACCATAGTCAAATGGAGTCCTGCTTGTCATAAAAGGTGTTTACAATCTGTACTTGTGTTCTCCGTAAGTCCTGAGGGTCTTCCGGAATACCTGAGGGACTACGGAGACGTATTCTCGGAAACAGAGGCCGAGGTTTTTCCGCCTCATCGCCCATATGACTGTGCCATCGATTTGCTTCCCATTACCAAATTGCCCAAGGCCCGTTTATATCACCTCTCGGGTCCAGAATGGGCTGCTATGAAATCATACATATCTGATAATATACGTAAAGGGCATATCCATCCTTCTTCTTCCCCTGTGGCCACTGGGTTCTTTTTTGTAAAGATGAAGGACGGAGGATTAAGGCCATATCTCGATTTCCGAGAATTGAACAAAATTACTGTGAAAAAAACGTATCCACCTCCACTCATCCCTAATGTCTACAACCAACTCTCTGAAACCCGGTGGTTTACCAAACTAGACCTCAGGGGGGCCTATAATCTTATCCGTATTAGAGAAGGGGATGAGTGGAAAACGGCCTTTCTGACGTCAGAGGGGTTATTTGAGAATTTGGTGATGCCTTTTGGTCTAACAAATGCTCCTGCGGTGTTTCAAAATTTCATCAATGATATCTTCTTTGATTTTCTTGGTCGTTTTGTGGTCATCTATCTCGATGACATTTTGATTTATTCTGCCGATAGGGATACGCATATTACGCATGTTCGCTCAGTATTACAGAGATTACGTGATAACCATCTGTTTGCCAAGCTTGAAAAATGTGTTTTCTCTGTTCAGGAAATAGCCTTTTTTGTTTTTACTCCTTTCTCGTGATGGGTTTAAAATGGACCCAGGAAAGGTGCAGGCTATCGTGGATTGGGTGCAACCCAGGGATATCAAGGCGCTACAACGCTTTTTGGGTTTCGCAAATTATTATCGAAGGTTCATTAAGGGGTTTTCTCAAATTGCCAAGCCATTGACTGACCTTACACGGAAAGGGGCAGATCTGCAGAACTGGTCACAAACGGCTGTCCAGGCTTTTCTTGAGTTAAAGGACCGGTTCATGTCCGCCCCGGTCCTGGTACAGCCTGACCTCGAGGCGCCGTTTATTGTGGAGGTGGACGCCTCAGAGGTGGGGGTGGGAACTGTTCTCTCTCAGGGCCCTGCTACTCTGACTAATCTGCGACCATGTGCATTCTTCTCCAAGAAAGTCACTCCGGCTGAGAGGCATTATGATGTGGGTAACCGTGAATTATTGGCGGTAAAGTTGGCATTTGAAGAATGGAGGCATTTTTTGGAGGGTGCTGTTCACCGTATTACTGTCATCACTGATCATAAAAACCTTGCGTATATTGAGTCCGCCAAGAGATTGACGCCTCGACAAGCGAGGTGGGCTCTTTTTTTTTTCTAGATTACATTTTTGTATTACTTTTCAGCCGGGGTCTAAAAACGTGAGGGCAGATGCACTGTCCCGTAGTTTGGACCTGGTGTCACCTCCCGAGCATCCTTCCTCCATTCTTCCGCGAGGGGTGGTGGTCGCTACCTTGTCATCCAAGTTAGAGGCTGAGGTCAGGGAGGCTCAGCTCCATCTTCCGCTCCAGACACTAAACTGTTTGTCCCTTTGCACCTCCGGATACGAGTACTTCAAGATTTCCATGAGTTCGTACTTAGCGGCCATCCTGGAATTACAGCCACTCGCAAGGCTGTTGCTCGACTGTTTTGGTGGCCATCTCTTCACTCAGATGTTGCTGGGTTTGTGTCTGCCTGTGCTACATGTGCCCGTGCTAAGGTATGTCGTAACCGGCTGGCCGGGGAACTGGTTCTATTACCTGTTCCTGAAAGACCATGGACCCACTTGTCCATGGATTTCATTACGGACCTCCCTGTCTCAAATGGTATGACTGTGATGTGGGTGGTGGTGGATCGTTTTAGTAAACAGGCACATTTTGTTCCCCTCTCCGGTCTACCTAATGCTGCGGCCCTTGCCAACCACTTTATTGACCAGGTGGTTCAGTTCCATGGGTTGCCCCTGAATGTTGTGTCTGACAGGGGGGTACAATTCATTTCTCGGTTTTGGAGGGCCTTGTGCAGGCGGTTGGGAATTGAGTTGTCCTTCTCGTCCGCCTATCATCCCGAGTCCAATGGGCAGATGGAGAGGACGAATCAGACCCTTGAGCAAATCCTGCAGTGCTTGGTTTCTGCTCAGCAGGAGGATTGGTGTACGTTTTTGCCCCTTGCGGAGTTTGCATTCAATAGCAGAGTCCATCAGTCTACGGGGACTTCTCCCTTCTTCTGTAATTACGGGTTTCACCCTCACTTCGGGACCTTCTCTAGAATGGATTCAGGGTGTCCAGGGGCCGAGTCAGTCGTTCAGCATCTGGGGGAGGTGTGGAAGGAGGTACGACGGTGTATCGAGACGCTCAACAGTCCCAGAAACGCCAAGCGGACAAATGCCGTTCTCTGGGACCCCCCTTTCAAGTGGGGGACAAAGTGTGGCTGTCCACTCGGAATATTAGGCTTAGGGTTCCGTCTGCTAAGTTGGGTCCTAAGTTTATAGGACCCTATGAGATCATTGAAGTGATCAACCCGGTGGTCTTTCGGTTACAACTGCCCCAGACCTTGCGTATTCCTAACGTATTTCATACCTCCTTGCTTAATCCATTTGTTCTATCTGTGGTGGATTCTCAGACGCCCCCGGCTCCAATATTTGTGGACGGTGAGGAGGAGTACGAGATCCAGCATATTATCGATTCTCGTTGGGTTCCTAGTTCCCTCCAGTATCTGATCCATTGGAAGGGTTACGGTCCGGATGACAGGACCTGGGTGCCGGCTCGATCCGTGCGGGCCGATCGGTTGATTGCGGCTTTCCACCGGAAATATCCTGGGGGTCCGGTGCCCCCCCCTTGAGGAGGGGGTACTGTCATGGTTCGCCTCCCCGTCCACATGGCTAGGGGGTGGAGCCTTCTCTCGGGCCTCACTTCCGGACCTTGGATGCCTTAAAAGCTGACATTTCCAGTGAACCAGTGCCGGCTATAAGCTTAGCACTGCTTTGCCTGTGATTGCTGGTCCTGTGAGTGATATCCTGATTAGAGATGAGCGAACCGGTCGCGGTTCGGCTCGAGCTTGGTTCGCCGAACGGAGGTCTCGTTCGAGTTCGGTTCGGCGAACTGGTTCGGCGAACCGCTCGAACCCCATAGGAAACAATGGGAGGCAATCACAAACACATAAAAACACGTTATAAATGTACACATACAGTTAATAAACATTGCCATATCACTTACCGGTCCCCGGGATGCGTCCTGCACTCTGTCTCCTGCCGCTATTCCTCCCGATAATCGCTGCGTCTTCCCGGTAACCAGCAGTGATGACAGGACCTACGTGATGTTGTCAAAATAGCATGTGACCAGTCACGTGTCTGTTATCTCATTGGCTACAGACTGGTCACATGGCTAGACGTCATGGCCTGTCCTAGGTCCTGTCAGTGCATCTCTCCAGTACGCGGTGATTGTTTGTGTATCTCCGTGTACTGGTGAGATGCTCTGGCACACGGTCGGTTTCCCGGTCTGCTTCTCTGTTCCCTTATTCACCGGCTGCCACAGCCGGTTAATAACGGAGATCACCGTTGCTATAGCAACTCGCCTGTCAATGGTGACATCACCGCTATTCAGCACGGAGCCTCTGATCACTCAGGCTGCACGGGAAGCAGCGTCCTTTCTCACATGCACCGCTGCTGATGTAGCAGAGCTGAATGTGTTGAAGGAGAAAGAAGACAGAAGACCATGGATCGTGGAGGGATAAAAGGGAGTAATACACATGGAGTCTGTAATGTGTCTGTGTATTTATTTCTATTAAAGTATTTTAACTGTGCGTGGTGTCTTTTTTTTAACCCTTTATTATAGATTCTTAATGGCCGGGTCAAACTTGCCTGATATTAAGAATCTCTGGCTTAATACTAGCTAGTAATACAAAGCCAGTATTAACTCATGATGATTACTCAGCAAGCCACCCGGCTTCAGGGCTGCTGGAAGAGTTGGCTACAGCGCCAGATAATGGCGCTTCTATGAAAGCGCCATTTTCTGGGGCGGCTGCGGATTGCAATTCGCAGCAGAGGCGCCCAGAAACCTCGGGCTAACCTGTGCTGCGGATTCCAATCCCCAGCTGCCTAGTTGTACCTGGCTGGACACAAAAATGGGGAGAAGCCCATGTCATTTGTTTTTTAATTATTTCATGAAATTCATGAAATAATTAAAAAAAGGGTTTCCCTATATTTTAAATTCCCAGCCGGGTACAAATAGGCAGCTGGGGGTTGGGGGCAGCCGTACCTGCCTGCTGTACCTGGCTAGCATACAAAAAGATGGAGAAGCTCACGTCATTTTTTTTTTTTTTAGTTTTTTGGCAAAAAAAGTAAAAAAATGCTTTTCTGGATTTTCCATTGCCAGTGAAGGTAACACCAAGCAGTGGGGGTTGGCAGCCAGTAGCTGCTTGGATTACCCATAGCTAGCAATACAAAAAATGCAGCGGGAGCCCATATTTTTTTTTTTTAATTATTTATTTAAATAACTAAAAAAAAAAGTGCTTCCGTGTATTTTGATTGCCTGACATGACAGAACTGTAAAAATAAATCATTAAAAAAATGACGTAGCGCTCCGCGGTATTTTTGATTCTCAGCGCAGATAAAGCAGACAGCTACAGGTTGCCAGCCCATCTGCCTGGCGTTACCTTGGCTGGCAATCAAAATACAGGGAAGCCCATTAAAAAAATAGTTTAAAAAAAATGACGTGGGGTCCCCCCATTTTTGTTTGTTTTAATGTTTTGTTTATTGAAGCAAAAGAAAATAAAAATACACAATCATCAGAAATCACAGTCTTGACTAATACAATTACATTTGCATCCGACGCTTCCCATTTTAACTCTATGACTCAGATTACTTATGTGTTGTCTGAGCTTTCCAAATAATAAACTTAACCATCGGGTAGTGGGAAAGCCCGAATTAAATTAGTTGCCTGGTTTCTGTATTAATATGCAACAATTTTTAACAACAAGTATCATAGAAACTAGAAGTAGGGGGGGAGCTAGAATCCAGGAGAGCGAATTTTTATCGCATGAAATTCAGTTACGGGATTAGAGTTAGAGGGTTCAAGAGACGAAAGGAAAGGGGAAAGAGATAGAAAGGAGAGAAGAAAGGAGAGGATTTTGGTCTTAGATCCATTCAATCTGTGGCAAGGATGGTTAGACAGCTGTCATTCATCTCATTGGTGGGGGGAAGGGTGACTTACAATCCCCTATGCTGCCGTCTGCGAAGTCACTATTGAAAATTGAGGTTTAGACTTATAGGCCTGCCAAGCCTTCCAGACTTGAAGGAAAGAGAGCATATTTTGACGTGAAAGGGCTGAGAATTCTTCAACGTGATATAATTGATCGATCTTCAGCAAGAGCTGCGTGAGAGTGGGAATTTTCGTTGTGCGCCACAATTGGGCTATGAGAAGTTTACAGGCTGAGCCTACAAATGACGCCAGTTTTGAAGAAGCTTTATCTTTAGGCCAGATTGGGAAGTTCAGAAGCATTTGTCCAGGTTCCAGAACCCCCTGTTTGCCTGTGAGGTCAAATATTAACTGTGATGCCATCCGCCAGAAGGTCTGGATAATCGGACAAGTCCACCACACATGTAAATATGTTCCCTTGTCCCTCCCGCATCGCCAGCATTGATCTGAGTTGGAAGAGCTCCATGTACTAGACGAGGTGGGGACAATGTACCATCTCGCAATCACTTTAAATGAATTCTCTTGAACTCTCACACAACATGACGGACCATGTGAGGCATTGTAAATTTGGCTCGTTTGTAAATCGGTAAATGTAGTACTCAGGTCCCTTTCCCATCTTAGTATATATGCTCTCTTTACCACCAGTTTTTTTGTAAGCAGGGTATGGTACAGGTTAGAAAGAATTTTCCTGGGAGCCCGGGCTTGCATGCAAAAAGATTCAAATGCAGTTAAAGGTCTGTCGAGATGAGTATGAGGTAATAATGGATGAATCACATGTTTTAACTTTGTATGATGAAGAAATGTGAGCTTAGAGAGGCCTAGGTTCATACCCATCTCCTGTTCAGATATCAAAGAGCCGTCCACCAAAAGATCAGCTAACAGAACATTCACATTGGTCAGAAATGTGGATTTCGTGGACGCGGCTTGGTTTACATCGGCATCTAATATGTCGGAAACTTGGGTTAAAGGGGAGAGAGGCGGGGCCAATATCTCTCTGTTTTCCTTCCATTTGTGCAAGAGAGTTCTCGTAAGCTCATTTGTGAAGGATCTTTTATCCCTCTGGTTTGCAGGGGAAAGTAGCATAGCTCGTAGAGGGGTGGGGGCTAGGTATTCTTCTATAGATATCCACAATTTAGTCGGTGGGCGTCTGATCCAGTCTACCGTTCTGGAAAGGACGGCGGCTTGGTAATATAACGAAATATTGGGTAATCCCATGCCCCCCCTGTCCCTTGGGAGGTTCAATGTTTGAAAGTTGATTCTCGGTTTATGTTTGTTCCAGACGTAGTTGGAGATTAAAGAGTAAAGCGGGCTTTACACGCTACGACATCGCTAATGTGGAGTCGTTGGGGTCACGGATTTTGTGACGCACATCCGGCCGCATTAGCGATGCCGTTGCGTGTGACATCGATAAGCGATTTTGCATCGTTGCAAAACCATGCAAAATCGCTAATCGGCGACACGGGGGTCCATTCCCAATTATCGTTACTGCAGCAGTAACGAGGTTGTTCGTCGCTCCTGCGGCAGCACACATCGCTGCGTGTGACGCCGCAGGAGCGAGGAAGCTCTCCCTACCAGCCTCCCGGGCGCTATGAGGAAGGAAGGAGGTGGGCAGGATGTTACGTCCCGCTCATCTCCGCCCCTCCGCTGCTATTGGGCGGCGGTTCAGTGACGTTTCAGTGACGTCGCTGTGACGCCGCACGGACCGCCCCCTTAGAAAGGAGGTGGTTCGCCGGTCACAGCGACGTCGCCGGACAGGTAAGTATGTGTGACGGCTGTGGGCGATGTTGTGCGGCACGGGCAGCGATATGCCCGTGTCGCGCAACAGATGGGGGCGGGTACCCACACTAGCGATATCGGGACCGATATCGCAGTGTGTAAAGTAGCCTTTACACTGAGAGAGAAAAGCTGTGGGAATTGGTATGGGTAGCATTTGAAAAAGGTAAATAAACTTTGGAAGTATAATGCTTTTAATTAAATTTTTCCGACCCATCCACGAAAGGAAGGGAGCCTTCCACGAGGCTATTTGTGCGGTAAGTTTAGGAAGAAGGGGCTTGTAGTTGAGATCAAATAGGGACTTGAAGGTTTTCCCCAACTTAATGCCTAAGTATGTTATGTGACTATTTGGCCATCGAAAAGGGAACTTGTTTTGGAGAGATTTAGTAACTTTGCTGGCGATATTAATGCTTAACGCTTCTGATTTGGATAGGTTAATTTTGAAGTTAGACCAGCGGCCATATTCCTCTAATAATTTCATAAAGGCAGGGAAACCCCTCTCCGGCCTGGACATTACCACCAACAAGTCGTCGGCAAAGGCGGCGGACTTGTGGTGAACTCCCTGCAGATTAAACCCCTCAATGTCCCGGTCCTGTTGAATGGAGGTTAGCAATGGCTCCATGACCAAGACAAAGAGTAGGGGGGATAAGGGGCAACCCTGCCTTGTGCCATTTTTAATGTCAAGAGGGTCGGTGAGGGTATTGTTTATTTTAATCCTGGCCGTGGGGGTCCCCCCATTTTTGATAGCCAGCTAGGGTAAAGTAGACGGCTGTAGCCTGAAAACCACAGCTGGCAGCTTTACCGTGGTTGGTGATCCAATGTGGAGGTCACCCCAGGCTCTTTTTTATAATTATTTTATAAATAATAATAATTACAAAAAAAAAGTAGGGTCCCCCCAAATTGGATCACCAGCCAAGGTAAAGTGGACAGCTGTGGTCTGGTATTCTCAGGATGGGAAGGTCCATAGTTATTGGCCCTTCACAGCCTAAAAATAGCAGGCCGCAGGCGCCCCAGAAGTGGCGCATCCACTAGATGCGCCAATCCTGGCGCTTCACCCCAGCTCATCCCGTGCCCTGGTGCAGTGGCAAATGGGGTAATAAATGGGGTTGCTACTAGCTGTAAGGTCACCTGACATCAAGCCCAGCAGTTTGTGATGTCATGGCGTCTGTCAGATACCCGACATCACAAACTGTCAGTACTAACAAAAAAATAGACAAAAAAAAATTATTTGAAAAAACACTCCCCAAAACATTCCCTCTTTCACCAATTTTTTGTAAGAAAATAAATAAGGGGGTCCCACAACGACTCTCGACCGTCTAGAATATGGGGGGACACGCTCGGTGAACGTATCCCCCATTTTCTAGGAGTGCAGACCCTCCATGTGAGGAGTGTGGGTGCAATGAATCTGCACCCACTCTCCCTGGGTCCACAGCAGCAGAGTCCATGTCGTAACGGTTGCTATCAAAGCTGCAATGCCCTGCTCATGAGGTAAGGGCATGCCTAATCAGGAGAACTATTCTACATTTCCAAATATTGGTATTTGCTGATATTACTGCTATTCCACCTACTATATATTGGGGATAGGATCTTGGAGATGGAATACCCCTTTAAGTCCAGTTATCCAGCTGAATGAATACTAAACAACAGAGCTCGCTATTTAGATGTGTTTTCTTCTGGCGTATAACGGACTCTCATGTTTGGTAGTCGTTCAGCAGGGCAACAGAAATAGCACATACCTCCATTTGGAAATGTAGTATAGCTCTCCTGATCAACTATGTTCCTTACCTCATGAGCAGGGCATTGCAATAATAATAATAATAATTCATTTATATAGCGCTATTAATTCCATAGTGCTTTACATACATTGGGAACACTGTCCCCATTGGGGCTCACAATCTAAATTCCCTATCTGTATGTCTTTGGGTACTCGGAGGAAACCCACGCAAACATGGGGAGAACATACAAACTCATTGCAGATGGTGTCCTTGGTGGGAATTGAACCCAGGACGTCAGCGCTGCAAGACTGCAGTGCTAACCACTGAGCCACCGTGCCGCCCATTTAGCTTACAGATGTATAACCACCACTCACTGTGTCTGACCACAGGAAGCTGAGCTGACAGCCGCTCTGTGCATGCGGCAGCGTCTATTGTGAAGGAGAGGGCCGCCGGAGATTAACACTCCACAGATACCGTGGGACACCGGGGAACACCGGTGGGGTTATAGAGGGTGACCTGGCAGGGCCTGGAGAGGAGTTTTCTGTCGCATGTGTCATGGCACATGTGACAGAAATCAGAGGAGTAGGGTGAATGCGTCTGGCGCACTGCTGTGCGCGCGGCCATCTTGGATTTCCGGGAGGGGTCGGGGGGAGACACTTTGGCGACACCGGGGGACCGGGGAGGAGATTTATCTCCCATCTGACATGTTTGTTCATGCCAGATGGGAGATAAATAATTTTTTACCGACGCTGTCATTTACTGTAACGTGATCATCGGTATACGGTGTATACTGGTGATCACGTGAGCGGGGACCGGAAAAAACGGCCTAAATCATGATCTCCAGGGTCTCAGCTACCCCCTGAAACCACGGAGATTTTCTGACGCTAGGGGGCGCTATTCACTTATTTCTGCCTGCTGTTTATAAACGGCAGACCAGAATAGCGCTTCATTCACACGACCGATCCGTTTTCGCGGTCCACAAAAAACAGTTTGTTTTTTTTACAGGTGCATCCGTGTGGCATCCGTTTCTGTTCCATATACGGTCCGTATGTCATCCGTGTGCCTTCCGTTTGTTTGCATACTGCAAAAAAACTGAAGGAGGTAAAATACATAAATTTACCCAGGATCTGTGACGCCCTGGACCCCCAGGGGTCACAGGTAACAACACACAACACCACACACACCCCCACCCCAGTGAGGCACCAGCAGCCAACAAGTCCTGACCGCCTCCCTCAGGTCTAGTCAGGCACACCAGTTGGGCGGAGCCAGGCGGATAGTCACGCCGTCCGAGGAGTCTGCTGGCCTGAGGCAGGGAAAGGACAAGTGAGTCGAGTGGGGAGAGGAGTAGTGAGAGGAGTAAAAGTGGCGAGCTGAGAGTCAGGGGCCTAGGGCGGAGCCTAGGACCCCTTGGAACTGTCAGGCAGGCAAGACGGTGATGGCCGTCTGCAGGAGTCCGGTCAGGGACTGAACTGCGGAACCGTAGGGACCGAGAAGAGGGTGGTGACCCTTCGTACCCGAATCGGGGAGCTAACAAGTCAACCGGAGCACCAGGCAGGGTACTCAGACCCCGTTCTAGCCCAGAAGCAACCGGGCTCAGACAAATCTACTGATTGCGGTCTGGACCTCAGGGGTTCATTCCCACCCAAAGTCCCGATAGACGGCAACAGCCCACCGATTCCGGATAAGAGCCACCGCCAAGGGCCAGAGATCCAAAGGGCTAGCGCCTGCGGGTAAAAGGGCTCCTCCGGTACCCAAAAGCCGGGGAGTGGACTACCGTTGCTGAAGCATAGGAGTCACTGTAGCAAATTTAAAGGTGCAGGAGAAAGGCGACATCACCAACCTCACTGGGGACACACGCAGCCGGCTGCGGGCACCGATCTACACTGAACTTGGTTTACCATTGACTCTGTGTGGTTTAATCGTG
Organism: Anomaloglossus baeobatrachus; assembly: GCF_048569485.1. Classification (NCBI taxonomy): domain Eukaryota; kingdom Metazoa; phylum Chordata; class Amphibia; order Anura; family Aromobatidae; genus Anomaloglossus; species Anomaloglossus baeobatrachus. The sequence continues at coordinate 192,205 of NW_027443058.1, forward strand.
AGTACACCAGTGCCATCAGGCACCGCGCCGCATGCGTGCCCCTGCGTCCTGCAACCCCCCGCTCCTGCCACCTGGCCCCAGGACCAACAAACCCCCTACCCACGGAGGGGTCAACACCTAGCTGCGACCCACCACCGATCCCGGACGAGCCCCCGCACCCTGACCGCAGCGGTGGTGCCTATCACCTCACCACGACCCGTGGGTGGCGTCACGAACTGTTACCGGGCCGTGAAACCGGTCCACCCCAAACCAAACAACCAAACCTACCCCCCCTTTCCAGAGCGACGTGGCCCCCAGTCCGGAGGCGCTTGAGCCACCGACAACCCGAGCTCGGATCCGAGCGGCTCGGCGGAGAGCAGCCGAGCCCCCAGGGCAGTACAGATCCATAGCTTCAACCTACATGAGATGTTCACTCCAGTGCCATTTTCTACTGCTTTTCACAGTGTAGAGCGCTCTGGTGATTTTCTTTTGCTTGTACACTTCATATCAGTCTTTTCTGTCATTATAATGGCAGAAAGACACATAATGTCCCACTCGCCTGCATTTTGTAATTTTGCACCCTTTGGTGCCTTTCATGTGGCACTAAGGGGTGCTTAGCCTTGTATTTAGCGAAAAAAATTAAAAAAATGACGTGGGGTTCCCCCTATTTTTGTAGCCAGCTAGGGTAAAGCAGACGGCTGCAGCCTGCAGACCACAGCTGGCAGCTTCACCTTGGCTGGTAATCCAAAACTGAGGGCACTCCACTCTGTTATTTTAAATTAAATAAATAACTAAAAAAAAAAAAGACGTGGGGGTCCCCCCAAAATTGGATCATCAGCCAAGGTAAAGCGGACAGCTGGGGTCTGATATTCTCAGACTAGGGAGGTCCATGATTATTGGACTCTCCCCAGCCTAAAAATAGCAGGCCGCAGCCGCCCCAGAAGTGGCGCATCTATTAGATGCGCCAATCCTGGTGCTTCGCCCCAGCTCATCCCGTGCCCTGGTGCGGTGGCAAATGGGGTAATATATGGGGTTGATACCAGATGTGTATTGTCACCTGGCATCAAGCCCTGGGGTTCGTGAGGTCAGGCGTCTATCAGATACCCGACATCACCAACCCAGTCAGTAATAAAAAAAAAAAAATAGACGACAAACACATTTTTATTTGAAAAAACACTGCCCAAAACATTCCCTCTTTCACCAATTTATTAGAAAGAAAAACAAATCCAGGTCTGCTGTAATCCAAGGGGTTCCCATGACGATCCATACCATAGTCACTGTCCCATTCAATGAAGAACAGAATGTTCCACATTGGCTGGGAGAGCAATGCAGTGACCTGAGCTAACATCAACAGGTCAGCCCAGGTCACTGCAGGGCATGACAAGTGCTGCTGTCAGGAGCGAGGTACATTACCTGCGGTGACGATCTCCTGCACTGCTGATAGCAGACCTGTCACTGACTTCAATGACCTTCACAGCCAAGTATCGTGGGAGCCTGTGACGTCACCGCTGGTGACAGTCTCTGGTCGGCAGCGAGAGGAGATGTGACAAGCGGCGGCCATGGAGGACAGTGACAGCGCGAAGGTCGGGAGGGCGGGACTTCATCACCGCAGGTAAGCTGAGCGGAGTAATGTGTGCGGAGTGCGAGGTGGGTGGAGCTAAGCGGGGTAATGTGTGCAGAGTGACAGGTGGGTGGAGCCAAGTAGGGTAATGTGTGAAGAGTGCCAGGTGGGCGGAGCTAAGCGGGGTAATGTGTGCATAGTGCCAGGTGGGTGGAGCCAAGCGGGGTAATGTGTGCAGAGTGCCAGGTGGGTGGAGCCAAACGGTGTAATGTGTGCAGAGTGCCAGGTTGGTGAAGCCAAGCGGGGTAATGTGTGCAGAGTGCCAGGTGGGTGGAGACAAACAGTGTAATGTGTGCAGAGTGCCAGGTTGGTGGAGCCAAGCGGGGTAATGTGTGCAGAGTGCCAGGTGGGCGGAGCCAAGCGGGGTAATGTGTGCAAAGTTCCAGGTGGGTGGAGCCAAGCGGGGTAATGTGTGCAGAGTGCCAGGTGGGCAGAGCCAAGCAGGGTAATGTGTGCGGAGTGCAGGTGGGTAGAGCCAAGCGGGGTAATGTGTGCGGAGTGCAGGTGGGTGGAACCAAGCTATGTAATGTGTGCAGAGTCCCAGGTGGGTGGAGCCAAGTGGGGTAATGTGTGCAGAGTGCCAGGTGGGCGGAGCCAAGCAGAACCATGTGTGCGGAGTGCAGGTGGGTGGAGCCAAGCGGGGTAATGTGTGCAGAGTGCCAGGTGGGCGGAGCCAAGTGGGGTAATGTGTGCAGAGTCCCAGGTGGGGGGAGCCAAGCGGGGTAATGTGTGCAGAGTGCCAGGTGGGTGGAGTAAAGCGGGGTAATGTGTGCAGAGTGCCAGGTGGGCGGAGCCAAGTGGGTAATGTGTGCAGAGTGCCAGGTGGGTGGAGCCAAGCAGGGTAATGTGGGCAGAGTGCCAGGTGGGTGGAGCCAAGCAGGGTAATGTGTGCGGAGTGCAAGTGGGTGGAGCCTAGCGGGGCCATGTGTGCGGGCAGCGGAGTGCAAAGTGGGTGGAGCCTAGCGGGGCCATGTGGGGCTGAAGACATCAGTGCCGGGCACTGCATGGCTGGGGACTGGTGAGTGTGAGTGTGTGTGTGTACATGCCGAGTGCAGGAGGGGGCGGAGCCCAGCGGGGAAGTGTCGGCTCCCTGCACATGTAACTAAGATAAATTTTGGGCTACTAAACAAAGCACTTTGCTTGGATACCCGATATTTATCTTGGTTACCAGCTTACCGCAGGCTGCCAGCGATGGCTCCCTGCACACTGTAGCTGTAAAAAGCCCTGCTTTTTGCTGATCGAACCATTCTCAAACGTAACTCGAACTGCCGAACTTTTACCAAAAAGCTCAAGTTCTAGTTCGATCTAGAACACCCCCCAAATCACTCTAACCGCGAACTGGAGAACCACGAACCGCGCTCAACTCTAATCCTGATCTGTCTGTTCCTGTGCCCCCGTGCCCTTGTCTGTGTTCTGTCCCCTGGTCGTCCTTCCTGTCCTCTGTCCCCTCTCCTATTTCTCCACTCGGTTGCTTCCTCCGGTACTGACCTTGACCTGACTTTGACTCTGCTTCTGCTCGTTCCTCCGGTCCTGCTTTTGCCCGTACGGTGTTTGACCCAGCCTGCCTGACTATTCCTCGCATGCCCTGCATCTCTGCTTCTCACCTGTGCTGTGAGGCAGTGTATGAGAACACTGTGTATTTACTTACTGGTTCTCGTTGCTCTGTGTAGTGTCTTCTGCTGCAGAGCTCTGGCTCCCCCTGGTGGCAGCATGACAGAGTAATTCCGCATATGAAATATAGAAATACTTTATTTTTAGAAAAATTTATACAGTAAGTGATAGACATACAAAAACACAATAAAAATGCAGTGTTACAGTGTACAAAACACACAAGGATGTGGAGGGTTAACACACTCTAAATTGGGTTAAATTATACAAATCTGTTATGATCCGGAACCATGGAAGATCACAATAGATCATTGGCAAAAAGGTGACAAGCGCATTGGCAACTAATCTGGCTGCCATCCTCTTACTAAACCATCAACACTAGAAGTAGCTGAGGGGTAAACTAACATCCTATGCACCGCGAACCCAGCCAGAAAACTAAGTATCCTATAGGAAGGAAGGATGAATAACTCTCTGCCTCAGAAATAGTCCGCAAAAGGTATAGCAAACCCCCCACATTCAAAGATATAGGAAAATACAATACACAGATGGATGATAGGATTAGCAAAGGTGAGGCCCCACTAACTAAATAGGAAAGGATAGGAAAGAAGCTGATGGTGATCAGAGAAAAACCCTACAAAAATCCAAATACCTGATAGTACAAAAAGGTCCTCAGATCGCACGATCTGCACTCCGTCCTATATCAGGCGCTCTTGTCAAACCAATGAACATAAAACAGGAACAATTACAAATTCAAGAAGCAACAAACACATGGACTTATAGGAGCAAAAACTCCAAACATAGCTGCAGGGAGTGTTGTGAATGTTAGTTATGTCTTGGCTGCTGGGAGGCTCCCTCTGGTGGCCAGGAAGGGTTTGGACAGAGACCAGGTGTGTTGTGCAGTGGGTGTTTCCTTTCCTAACTCTCTGCTTATTTAAGTCCTGGTCTGATTGCAGGCTGTTGCCGGATGTCAGTTGTTCTTTGTATCTCTAGCCTGCATAATCCTGCTCTACATCACATCCACTCCAGATAAGTTCTTGCTCTTTATTTATTGCCTGGTTCTTTTGCTTATCTGGGTTTGTCATTTGTTGTGGTTGGTTTCAGTTTATTTCCTTCCAGGGATTTCCCCCCTCAGTGGATTGTTGAGGAACTCCCTGCAGTTCTATGTGGAGTATAGCTCCTTTGGGTCCATGTGTTTATGGCTTGTTGAATTTGTTATAATTCTTGTTTTCTGTTCATTGGTATGACAAGGGCACCTGGTATAGGACGGAGTTCAGATCGAGCGATCTGAGGGCCTTTTTGTACTATCAGGAAGTTGGTATTTTGCAGGGTTTTTCTCTGGCTACCATCAGTCCCTTTCCTGTCCTTTCCTATTTTAGTCAGCGGGGGCCTCACCTTTTGCTAATCCTGTCATCTACCTGTTGTGAGGTAGCGCGGTCGGCTGCGCAGCAGAAGACACGGGATCCAGGCATATAGGTTCACAGCACACGGTGTTTAATGTCCAAACAAAAATCCACAGCAATATACATGTCTCTCCAGCAGAGACTCAGGGAGTTGTGATCACTCCCTCACACCCGGCACACCTGCCCCTCGTTCCTGTTTCCATTTAACCCTTCCTTCAGCCTGTAGGGAAACAGCATTAACCCTAGAGTGGATTTACTTTCTATCATGGAGTGAGCACGACCGGGGCGAGACATACCGGCCGTCATAGATAACCCCGGTCACAGTCTCACATACCCCCCCCCTCAGTTCAAGCGTGCGGGGTTGAACTCCCGCCATCAAACACGGGCCGCGGGACAAGGCATCGGCGTTGACCTGCAACCTACCGGCCCGGTGTTCAACCGTAAACCGGAAGTTCTGCAGAGAAAGGAACCACCGGGTAACCCGGGCATTCCGTTCCTTGGCGGACCTCATCTAGACCAGCGGAGAGTGATCAGTCACCAAGCGAAACTGCCGTCCCAGCAGGTAATAGCGTAGGGACTCCAAGGCCCATTTAATCGCCAGGCACTCCTTCTCCACTACGCTATAATTCCGCTCGGGAGGGGTGAGCTTCCTACTCAAGAAGGTGACGGGGTGTTCCTCCCCCTGAACCACCTGAGACAGCACTGCCCCCAGGCCGACCTCAGAGGCGTCAGTCTGTACTATGAACTCCTTCCGGAAATCAGGGTTGACCAGAACGGGTTGTCCGCACAGGACCCCCTTCAGGGCCCGGAAGGAGTCCTCGGCCTGCGGAGTCCAGCGCACCATGACGGACTTCTTGCCTTTGAGAAGGTCCGTCAAGGGGGCTGATAGTCCCGCAAAATCTCTTACAAACCTCCTGTAGTACCCCACGATACCCAGGAAGGCCCTAACCTGCTTTGTGGTCAGGGGTCTAGGCCACTTCTGGATCGCCTCAACCTTGTTAATTTGGGGCTTAATCACTCCTTGGCCTATCACGTAGCCCAAGTAGCGGGCTTCCGTGAGTCCCAACGCACATTTCTTGGGATTGGCTGTCAATCCGGCTGTTCGAAGCGCGTCCACCACCGCTTGTACCTGTTCCAAGTGGGTCTGCCAATCGGGGCTGTAAATAATGATGTCATCAAGGTACGCTGATGCATACGCCTGGTGGGGTTCCAGCACTAAGTCCATCAACCTCTGGAACGTGGCCGGAGCGCCATGTAACCCAAAAGGCAAGACAACATAGTGGAAGAGACCCTCCGGCGTAACAAAAGCGGTTTTCTCCTTGGCGGACTCCGTCAGTGGCACCTGCCAGTACCCCTTGGTCAGGTCGAGCGTGGTAAAATATCGCGCCTGTCCCAGCCTATCAATCAGCTCATCCACCCGGGGCATGGGGTAGAGATCGAACTTGGATATTTCGTTCAATCTCCGGAAGTCATTGCAGAACCTTAAGGAGCCATCGGGTTTTGGTATTAGGACAATGGGACTAGCCCATTCACTCCGGGATTTTTCGATGACCCCCAGGCGTAGCATTGTCTTCACTTCTTCTGATATGGCTTGTCTTCGAGCCTCCGGCACGCGGTATGACTTCAGGCGTACCTTCAGGTGGGGCTCGGTGACAATGTCATGTCGTATCAGACTGGTCCTACCCGGCAACTCGGAGAAGACATCGGGGTTCTGCTGAACCAGCCGTCTGGCCTCTCGCCTCTGTTGCTTGGTGAGGGCTTCTCCGATCCTTACTTCCGGTTCGTCCTCTCCGGAGGTCGCTGAAGCCGGGAGTGAACGACCCGAAGAGGAGGGAGATGGGGGAAACTCAACCATCAGGCTTTCCCGTTCCTGCCACGGTTTTAATAGGTTGACATGGTATATTTGTTCAGGTTTCCGCCTACCGGGCTGCAATACTTTATAGTTGACCACCCCAACTTTTTCCTTTATCTCGTAGGGGCCTTGCCACTGAGCCAGGAATTTACTCTCCGCCGTGGGGATTAATACCAACACCCGATCCCCGGGTTTAAAGGTCCGCACGGTGGCTTGTCTATTATAGCGGCCGCTTTGCGCGGCCTGAGCCTCCTGTAAATGCTCCTTCACAATTGGCATGACCGCGCTTATGCGGTTCTGCATTCCTAAAATGTGTTCAATCACACTTTTATGGGGGGTGGGCTCTTGCTCCCATGTTTCCTTTGCCAGGTCCAACAATCCCCGGGGATGTCGCCCGTATAACAATTCAAAAGGCGAAAACCCCGTGGATGCCTGTGGCACCTCTCGGATGGCAAACATCAAATAGGGAAGCATCATATCCCAGTCCTTCCCATCTTTGGAGATCACCCTTTTTAGCATGGTTTTCAGGGTTTTATTGAATCGTTCTACTAACCCATCCGTCTGAGGATGATACACAGACGTACGCAACTGCTTGATCTGGAGTAGCCGGCATAGTTCTTTGGTCACTTTAGACATGAATGGGGTCCCCTGATCCGTAAGGATCTCCTTGGGCAACCCCACCCGGCAGAACACAGAAAACAACTCCCGAGCTATAAGCTTCGCCGCAGTATGTCTGAGAGGTATCGCCTCTGGATACCGGGTGGCATAGTCAACGATCACTAGGATGTGTTGGTGCCCTCGAGCAGACTTTACGAGGGGCCCCACCAGATCCATCCCTATCCGTTCAAAAGGGACTTCTATAATGGGTAACGGCACCAACGGACTGCGAAAGTGGACCAGTGGTGCGGTAAGCTGACACTCCGGGCAGGTTTCGCAGAACCGTTTTACCTCCCCAAAGACCCCGGGCCAATAGAACCGTTGCAATATTCGCTCCTGCGTTTTCTTGACCCCTAGGTGGCCACTCATCAGATGTTTATGAGCCAAGTCGAGGACCCGCCGGCGATACGGCTGGGGCACCACCAACTGCTCCACCCCCACGCCCCGTATTTCATCTACCCGGTAGAGTAAATCCTGTTTAAGAGCGAAATGGGGGTACCTTACCTGGGCACCGGGCAGCTGGGCCACCCCGTCAATTACTAACACCCTATTCCGGGCATGTATTAACGTAGGGTCCTGGAGTTGGGCTGTCCCAAACGCATCCGGGGATGCCTCCAAGTCCGGGATGGGCTCGACCGTCTCAGCCTCTCCTGCCAATACCTCTAGGGGCGACCTATCGGGTTCACATTCTGTCCCTATCATGGGGACCCCTACGGCAGGTGTCCCGGATTCAGGATTGTAGGGCTTCCTCATAGAACCACTGATTTACCCGCTGAGCCCGTACATAGGTATTCACCCCCAACCGAGCCAGTATTTCGGCTTTCAGGGTCACATAGTCAATGGCGTCCTCGGTACCGAGGTCCAGGTACGCTTTTTGGGGTTCCCCCGTCAGATAGGGCGACAATACCTCAGCCCACTGGGGGGTCGGCAGCTTTTCCCGCTCGGCCACCCGCTCAAACACTGCCAGGAACGCTTCCACATCATCCCCCGGGGTCATCTTTTGCAACGCTTGTCTCACCGCTTTCCGGACGCTGCCGTCGTCACCCGGTCCCGGGGTTGTTGCTGCCGGTCCGGCACGGATTGACTTGGCCAGGAGAACCATCTGTTCTTGGTGCCTTTTTTCCTGCAATTTCAAGGATTGCTGGTGCTGTTGCTGCTGTTGCTCCAACGTCCGGAGCAGGTGGGTATTCACCTGTTGTTGCTGTGCATTAGCCTCTTGTTGTTGTGCATTAGCCTGCTGCTGCTGTGCATTAGCCTGAGCCAAATGCCTTAGTATGTCCTCCATGGCGTCGCTGGGTTTGGGCCGTAGTATAGCTGCTTGAATCCAGGACATGTGCTACCGGATCACCAGAAAAGGAAGTACACCTCACCGGGCTGGCATGCCCGCCGATTCTCCACCATATGTGAGGTAGCGCGGTCGGCTGCGCAGCAGAAGACACGGGATCCAGGCATATAGGTTCACAGCACACGGTGTTTAATGTCCAAACAAAAATCCACAGCAATATACATGTCTCTCCAGCAGAGACTCAGGGAGTTGTGATCACTCCCTCACACCCGGCACACCTGCCCCTCGTTCCTGTTTCCATTTAACCCTTCCTTCAGCCTGTAGGGAAACAGCATTAACCCTAGAGTGGATTTACTTTCTATCATGGAGTGAGCACAACCGGGGCGAGACATACCGGCCGTCATAGATAACCCCGGTCACAGTCTCACACTGTGTATTGTGTTTTTCCTATATCACCGCAGTCTTTGAATGTGGGGGGCTTGCTATTCTTGTCTATTTTCTGAGGCAGAGAGTTATTCATCTTTCCTACCTTTAGGATAGTTAGTTCTCCGGCTGGGTTCACGGTGCACAGGATGTTAGTTCACCCCTCGGCTACTTCTAGTTGTGTTGGTTAGTAAGGGGATGGCGGCCAGATTAGTTGCCAATGCTCTTGTCACCTTTTTGCCAATGATTTGTGGTGATCTTCCATGGTTCCGGATCATAACAAGGGAGCTTCCCAGCTAAGCAACAGAGATGGAAGATTCCTGCTTGAAAATAAACTGACAACAACCACAATAATTGACAACCCAGAAAAGAACAAAACAACTTAAGAAAGAAACAAGCACTTATCTGGGGTAGATGTGGTCTGGAGCAAAATGAAAAGGCTGGTGAAGTAAAGAACAAATGATAACCGACCCAGACAGCCATGAAGCAAAAGCTTAAATAGGCAGAGAGTTAGCAATTGAAACGCCCATTGCTCCAGCACACTTGGTCTCTGTCCAAACCATTCCTGGCCACAAGAGGGAGCCTCACAGAAGCAAAAGTATAACTGATATTCACAACACAAATCCTAGGAGTATAGTGAACAGATAAAGCCAGATTGGCTAATTCTTTAGATTTGGATGTAGATAATAACAGAAGTAACAATCATAGGGCTGTCGAAATTAACAAAATGATGGTCGCGGGGTAAATAAAGTGCAAGGGCTGGCTGTAAATAAATATACAGTTAGGTCCAGAAATATTTGGACAGTGACACAAGTTTTGTTATTTTAGCTGTTTACAAAAACATGTTCAGAAATACAATTATATATATAATATGGGCTGAAAGTGCACACTCCCAGCTGCAATATGAGCGTTTTCACATCCAAATCGGAGAAAGGGTTTAGGAATCATAGCTCTGTAATGCATAGCCTCCTCTTTTTAAAGGGACGAAAAGTAATTGGACAAGGGACTCTAAGGGCTGCAATTAACTCTGAAGGCGTCTCCCTCGTTAACCTGTAATCAATGAAGTAGTTAAAAGGTCTGGGGTTGATTACAGGTGTGTGGTTTTGCATTTGGAAGCTGTTGCTGTGACCAGACAACATGCGGTCTAAGGAACTCTCAATTGAGGTGAAGCAGAACATCCTGAGGCTGAAAAAAAAAAGAAAAAATCCATCAGAGAGATAGCAGACATGCTTGGAGTAGCAAAATCAACAGTCGGGTACATTCTTAGAAAAAAGGAATTGACTGGTGAGCTTGGGAACTCAAAAAGGCCTGGGCGTCCACGGATGACAACAGTGGTGGATGATCGCCGCATACTTTCTTTGGTGAAGAAGAACCCGTTCACAACATCAACTGAAGTCCAGAACACTCTCAGTGAAGTAGGTGTATCTGTCTGTAAGTCAACAGTAAAGAGAAGACTCCATGAAAGTAAATACAAAGGGTTCACATATAGATGCAAACCATTCATCAATTCCAAAAATAGACAGGCCAGAGTTAAATTTGCTGAGAAACACCTCATTAAGCCAGCTCAGTTCTGGAAAAGTATTCTATGGACAGATGAGACCAAGATCAACCTGTACCAGAATGATGGGAAGAAAAAAGTTTGGAGAAGAAAGGGAACGGCACATGATCCAAGGCACGCCACATCCTCTATAAAACATGGTGGAGGCAACGTGATGGCATGGGCATGCATGGCTTTCAATGGCACTGGGTCACTTGTGTTTATTGATGACATAACTAGAGATGAGCGAACCGGTCGCGGTTCGGCTCGAGGTTGGTTCGCCGAACGGACCTCCCGTTCGAGTTCGGTTCGTCGAACGTTCGACGAACCGAACTCGAACTGCATAGGAAACAATGGCAGGCAATCACAAACACAGAAAAACACCTAGAAAACACCCTCAAAGGTGTCCTAAAGGTGACAAACAACTCAAACACATTGGAAAGTGACAAGGACATATACTCATGCGAAAACAAAACAGCTGGACAAGGAAAAAGAGGAGGACACACAGATATAGGCATGGCACGCCCTTCTAAAATCATGTAAAACACCGCAAGGTGACTCCAAGCGGAGTCTCCATTTTTTCCAAAAATTGGGCCACACACACACCCACCCCTTCAGTGGCAGCAGTTGTGCCCCAGTTGTACACTTCACAGCTACATTTGCATCAAGCACATTCAAAAATACGCCATTCTTATCCGTCCCCAGGATGACACCGGGGTAGGTAGCAAAGTCTTTCCTGATCCCAGCTCTGTTCATCTTGGCTTCTTTTAAAAACACATCAAGCAAGGGTTACTCCAAGCGGAGTCTCCCTTTTTTTCCAAAAATTGGGCCACACAGACACCCACCCCATCAGTGGCAGCACTTGGGCCCTAGTTGCAAACAGGATGTTTTGATTTGCATCAAGCACATTCAAAAATATGCCATTCTTATCCGTCCCCAGGATGACACGGGGTAGGTAGCAAAGTCTTTGCTGATCCCAGCTCTGTTCATCTTGGCTTCTTTTAAAAACACATCAAGCAAGGGTTACTCCAAGCGGAGTCTCCCTTTTTTTCCAAAAATTGGGCCACACAGACACCCACCCCATCAGTGGCAGCACTTGGGCCCTAGTTGCAAACAGGATGTTTTGATTTGCATCAAGCACATTCAAAAATACGCCATTCTTATCCGTCCCCAGGATGACACCGGGGTAGGTAGCAAAGTATTTCCTGATCCCAGCTCTGTTCATCTTGGCTTCTTTTAAAAACACATCAAGCAAGGGTTACTCCAAGCGGAGTCTCCCTTTTTTCCAAAAATTGGGCCACACAGACACCCACCCCATCAGTGGCAGCACTTGGGCCCTAGTTGCAAACAGGATGTTTTGATTTGCATCAAGCACATTCAAAAATACGCCATTCTTATCCGTCCCCAGGATGACACCAGGGTAGGTAGCAAAGTCTTTGCTGATCCCAGCTCTGTTCATCTTGGCTTCTTTTAAAAACACATCAAGCAAGGGTTACTCCAAGCGGAGTCTCCCTTTTTTTCCAAAAATTGGGCCACACAGACACCCACCCCATCAGTGGCAGCACTTGGGCCCTAGTTGCAAACAGGATGTTTTGATTTGCATCAAGCACATTCAAAAATACGCCATTCTTATCCGTCCCCAGGATGACACCGGGGTAGGAAGCAAAGTCTTTGCTGATCCCAGCTCTGTTCATCTTGGCTTCTTTTAAAAACACATCAAGCAAGGGTTACTCCAAGCGGAGTCTCCCTTTTTTTCCAAAAATTGGGCCACACAGACACCCACCCCATCAGTGGCAGCACTTGGGCCCTAGTTGCAAACAGGATGTTTTGATTTGCATCAAGCACATTCAAAAATACGCCATTCTTATCCGTCCCCAGGATGACACCGGGGTAGGTAGCAAAGTATTTCCTGATCCCAGCTCTGTTCATCTTGGCTTCTTTTAAAAACACATCAAGCAAGGGTTACTCCAAGCGGAGTCTCCCTTTTTTCCAAAAATTGGGCCACACAGACACCCACCCCATCAGTGGCAGCACTTGGGCCCTAGTTGCAAACAGGATGTTTTGATTTGCATCAAGCACATTCAAAAATACGCCATTCTTATCCGTCCCCAGGATGACACCGGGGTAGGTAGCAAAGTCTTTCCTGATCCCAGCTCTGTTCATCTTGGCTTCTTTTAAAAACACATCAAGCAAGGGTTACTCCAAGCGGAGTCTCCCTTTTTTTCCAAAAATTGGGCCACACAGACACCCACCCCATCAGTGGCAGCACTTGGGCCCTAGTTGCAAACAGGATGTTTTGATTTGCATCAAGCACATTCAAAAATACGCCATTCTCATCCGTCCCCAGGATGACACCGGGGTAGGTAGCAAAGTATTTCCTGATCCCAGCTCTGTTCATCTTGGCTTCTTTTAAAAACACATCAAGCAAGGGTTACTCCAAGCGGAGTCTCCCTTTTTTCCAAAAATTGGGCCACACAGACACCCACCCCATCAGTGGCAGCACTTGGGCCCTAGTTGCAAACAGGATGTTTTGATTTGCATCAAGCACATTCAAAAATACGCCATTCTTATCCGTCCCCAGGATGACACCGGGGTAGGTAGCAAAGTCTTTGCTGATCCCAGCTCTATTCATCTTGGCTTCTTTTAAAAACACATCAAGCAAGGGTTACTCCAAGCGGAGTCTCCCTTTTTTTCCAAAAATTGGGCCACACAGACACCCACCCCATCAGTGGCAGCACTTGGGCCCTAGTTGCAAACAGGATGTTTTGATTTGCATCAAGCACATTCAAAAATACGCCATTCTTATCCGTCCCCAGGATGACACCGGGGTAGGTAGCAAAGTATTTCCTGATCCCAGCTCTGTTCATCTTGGCTTCTTTTAAAAACACATCAAGCAAGGGTTACTCCAAGCGGAGTCTCCCTTTTTTCCAAAAATTGGGCCACACAGACACCCACCCCATCAGTGGCAGCACTTGGGCCCTAGTTGCAAACAGGATGTTTTGATTTGCATCAAGCACATTCAAAAATACGCCATTCTTATCCGTCCCCAGGATGACACCGGGGTAGGTAGCAAAGTCTTTGCTGATCCCAGCTCTGTTCATCTTGGCTTCTTTTAAAAACACATCAAGCAAGGGTTACTCCAAGCGGAGTCTCCCTTTTTTCCAAAAATTGGGCCACACAGACACCCACCCCATCAGTGGCAGCACTTGGGCCCTAGTTGCAAACAGGATGTTTTGATTTGCATCAAGCACATTCAAAAATACGCCATTCTTATCCGTCCCCAGGATGACACCGGGGTAGGTAGCAAAGTCTTTGCTGATCCCAGCTCTGTTCATCTTGGCTTCTTTTAAAAACACATCAAGCAAGGGTTACTCCAAGCGGAGTCTCCCTTTTTTTCCAAAAATTGGGCCACACAGACACCCACCCCATCAGTGGCAGCACTTGGGCCCTAGTTGCAAACAGGATGTTTTGATTTGCATCAAGCACATTCAAAAATACGCCATTCTTATCCGTCCCCAGGATGACACCGGGGTAGGTAGCAAAGTCTTTGCTGATCCCAGCTCTGTTCATCTTGGCTTCTTTTAAAAACACATCAAGCAAGGGTTACTCCAAGCGGAGTCTCCCTTTTTTTCCAAAAATTGGGCCACACAGACACCCACCCCATCAGTGGCAGCACTTGGGCCCTAGTTGCAAACAGGATGTTTTGATTTGCATCAAGCACATTCAAAAATACGCCATTCTTATCCGTCCCCAGGATGACACCGGGGTAGGTAGCAAAGTCTTTGCTGATCCCAGCTCTGTTCATCTTGGCTTCTTTTAAAAACACATCAAGCAAGGGTTACTCCAAGCGGAGTCTCCCTTTTTTTCCAAAAATTGGGCCACACAGACACCCACCCCATCAGTGGCAGCACTTGGGCCCTAGTTGCAAACAGGATGTTTTGATTTGCATCAAGCACATTCAAAAATACGCCATTCTTATCCGTCCCCAGGATGACACCGGGGTAGGTAGCAAAGTCTTTGCTGATCCCAGCTCTGTTCATCTTGGCTTCTTTTAAAAACACATCAAGCAAGGGTTACTCCAAGCGGAGTCTCCCTTTTTTCCAAAAATTGGGCCACACAGACACCCACCCCATCAGTGGCAGCACTTGGGCCCTAGTTGCAAACAGGATGTTTTGATTTGCATCAAGCACATTCAAAAATACGCCATTCTTATCCGTCCCCAGGATGACACCGGGGTAGGTAGCAAAGTCTTTGCTGATCCCAGCTCTGTTCATCTTGGCTTCTTTTAAAAACACATCAAGCAAGGGTTACTCCAAGCGGAGTCTCCCTTTTTTTCCAAAAATTGGGCCACACAGACACCCACCCCATCAGTGGCAGCACTTGGGCCCTAGTTGCAAACAGGATGTTTTGATTTGCATCAAGCACATTCAAAAATACGCCATTCTTATCCGTCCCCAGGATGACACCGGGGTAGGTAGCAAAGTCTTTGCTGATCCCAGCTCTGTTCATCTTGGCTTCTTTTAAAAACACATCAAGCAAGGGTTACTCCAAGCGGAGTCTCCCTTTTTTTCCAAAAATTGGGCCACACAGACACCCACCCCATCAGTGGCAGCACTTGGGCCCTAGTTGCAAACAGGATGTTTTGATTTGCATCAAGCACATTCAAAAATACGCCATTCTTATCCGTCCCCAGGATGACACCGGGGTAGGTAGCAAAGTCTTTGCTGATCCCAGCTCTGTTCATCTTGGCTTCTTTTAAAAACACATCAAGCAAGGGTTACTCCAAGCGGAGTCTCCCTTTTTTTCCAAAAATTGGGCCACACAGACACCCACCCCATCAGTGGCAGCACTTGGGCCCTAGTTGCAAACAGGATGTTTTGATTTGCATCAAGCACATTCAAAAATACGCCATTCTTATCCGTCCCCAGGATGACACCGGGGTAGGTAGCAAAGTCTTTGCTGATCCCAGCTCTGTTCATCTTGGCTTCTTTTAAAAACACATCAAGCAAGGGTTACTCCAAGCGGAGTCTCCCTTTTTTCCAAAAATTGGGCCACACAGACACCCACCCCATCAGTGGCAGCACTTGGGCCCTAGTTGCAAACAGGATGTTTTGATTTGCATCAAGCACATTCAAAAATACGCCATTCTTATCCGTCCCCAGGATGACACCGGGGTAGGTAGCAAAGTCTTTCCTGATCCCAGCTCTGTTCATCTTGGCTTCTTTTAAAAACACATCAAGCAAGGGTTACTCCAAGCGGAGTCTCCCTTTTTTTCCAAAAATTGGGCCACACAGACACCCACCCCATCAGTGGCAGCACTTGGGCCCTAGTTGTACACTTCACAGCTACATTTGCATCAATCACATTCAAAAATACCCCATAATTAACCGTCCCCAGGATGACACCGGGGTAGGTAGCAAAGTCTTTGCTGACCCATGACTTGTTCATCTTGGCTTCTTTTAAAAACAATGTAAGCAAGGGTTACTCCAAGCGGAGTCTCCCTTTTTTCCAAAAATTGGGCCACACAGACACCCACCCCATCAGTGGCAGCACTTGGGCCCTAGTTGCAAACAGGATGTTTTGATTTGCATCAAGCACATTCCAAATCCACAAGCATTTACTCTCCCCAGGATGACACAGGGGTAGTAAATTCCTTCTTGATCCATGACTTGTTCATTTTGATGAACGTCAGTCTGTCCACATTGTCACTGGACAGACGCGTGCGCTTATCTGTCAGCACACACCCAGCAGCACTGAATACACGTTCAGAGACAACGCTGGCAGCTGGACACGACAAAATCTCCAAGGCGTAACTGGAGAGCTCTGGCCATTTTTCTATGTTTGAAGCCCAAAAGGAGCAAGGCTCCAGTTGCACAGTCATGGCATCGATGTTCATTTGGAGATACTCCTGTATCATCCTCTCCAGCCGTTGAGTATGTGTCAGACTTGTTGTCTCTGGTGGCCTTGCAAAAGAGGGTCTAAAAAAATTATGAAAAGATTCCATAAAATTGCTGTTACCGGCACCAGATACGGTCCTACTGGTACGGGTAGACTGGTGAAGATGACGAGACCGTCCCATGTTTGTCAAGTTACAACTGGGAGATTCCCTCCCTGCACCTGCACGGTTGTTTGGTGGAAAAGCCGAGCTAAGATCGAGTAACAGCTTCTGCTGATACTCCTGCATACGTGCGTCCCTTTCTATGGCTGGAATTATGTCACAAAATTTGGACTTGTACCGGGGATCTAATAGTGTGGCAATCCAGTAGTCATCATCACTTCTAATTTTGACAATACGACTGTCATGTTGGAGGTAGTGCAACAAAAAGGCACTCATGTGTCTTGCGCAGCCATGCGGACCAAGTCCACGCTGTGTTTGTGGCATAGAGGTGCTACCCGTTCTTTCTTCCTCTGACATCTCCCCCCAACCTCTTTCAACTGAAATTTGACCAAGGTCTCCCTCATCCGCTGAGTCTTCCATGTCCATGGACAGTTCGTCCTCCATTTCTTCATGTTCTCCTGCACCTTGCTCAACATTTCGCCTGCTACTATGCGCCCTTGTCGATCCCTGTTCCCCATGGTCCCATGCCTGCTGCGTTGGTGATGATGAACGTCTGGACCTTGGTGATGTTGTTGTCCCTTGCACATATGAATCCTCCTGTAGTTCCTCCCCTTCATGTTGTCCCACCCCCTGACTCCGAATAGTGTTTAGCGTGTGCTCCAGCATGTAAATGACTGGAATCGTCATGCTGATAATGGCATTGTCAGAGCTAAACATATTCGTCGCCATGTCGAAACTGTGCAGAAGGGTGCATAGGTCCTTGATCTGAGACCACTCCATCAGGGTGATCTGCCCCACCTCTGCATCTCGTTGGCCCAGGCTATACGTCATGACGTATTGCACCAGGGCTCTGCGGTGCTGCCACAGTCGCTGTAACATGTGGAGAGTTGAATTCCAGCGTGTCGCCACATCGCATTTCAGGCGATGAACCGGCAGGCCGAAAGACTTCTGTAGCGATGCAAGTCGCTCAGCTGCGGCGCTTGAACGCCGGAAGTGAGCAGACAGTTTTCGTGCCCTGTTCAGAAGGCCATCTAGGCCGGGATAGTGTGTTAAAAATTGCTGCACGACAAGGTTCAACACGTGAGCCATACAAGGTACGTGTGTCACCTTGCCCAGGCGAAGGGCCGCACCCAGGTTTGCAGCATTGTCGCACACGGCCTTACCAGGCTGCAGGTTGAGTGGAGACAACCATTTATTAAACTCGGACCGCAGAGCTGACCACAACTCCTCAGCTGTGTGACTCTTATTACCAAGACATGTCAAGCTAAAGACCGCCTGATGCCGTTGCGCTCGGCTGCCAGCATAGTAATGAGGCGTGCGTGATTCCTTCTGCGCAGTGAGAACGCTGGTGGCCTGACCAGGCAGGCTTGGGGCGGAGGTGGAGGACCCAGATGAGGTGGAGGATGCAGAAGCTGTGGCGGAACTTGGACAGACAGAGGATTGACACACAAGTCGTGGGGACGGCAAGACTTGTGCAGCAGACCCTTCACCATCTATCACCATAGTTACCCAGTGCCCAGTCAGCGACATGTAACGTCCCTGTCCATGCTTACTGGTCCAAGTATCGGTGGTGAAATGCACCCGTTCACACACAGAGTTTCTCAAGGAAGCGGTGATGTTGTGTGCGACATGCTGGTGTAGCGCGGGCACACCTTTCTTAGAGAAGTAGTGGCGACTAGGCATCTGGTACTGGGGCACAGCGACAGACATAAGGTCTCTAAAATCCTGTGTGTCCACTAGGCGGAAAGGCAGCATTTCGGTAGCCAACAGCTTACAGAGGGATAGAGTCAACCTCTTAGCTTTGTCATGGGTCGGAGGAAGTGGCCTTTTATTTGACCACATCTGAGGGACAGAGATCTGGCTGCTGTGTGTAGACGGTGTTGAGTAGGGTGTCCCTGGAAAAATGCAGGTTTGTGAGGAAAGTGCAGGCGGAGACATGATGTTGCCTTCATCCAACGTTGGTGCTATCGATGTCTGAGAGAGCTGTACACACTCACTTGTTTCCCCTTCCAAACCAACTGACGACCTTACAAGCAAACTGCCTGTTGCGGTTACAGTGGTGGAAGTTTTGCGTGGAAAAACAGGTGTGACAGCTGTCCCCACAGTCCTAGAAGATGAAGAGCGCGCGGATGCACTGGAAGGGGCGGGCGGTGGATGGTTCGCTCCGCTAGCCGGCATTGCAGCACGGTGAGCTTCCCACCGGGACTTATGATATTTATTCATGTGACGATTCATGGAAGAAGTTGTCAAACTGCTGAGGTTTTGACCTCTACTAACAGAATCATGACAAATGTTACATATCACATGAGTTGGGCGATCTTTTTCGATGTGAAAAAAGGCCCAGGCTAGGCAAGGCTTAGAGGCCATGCGACCTGTTGATCCACCCCGAATAATGCTCATAGGCAGAGTGGTGGCTGAGGATGCAGTTGTAGACGTGCTACCAGTGCTCCGACTCTGTCCAGGAAGGCGCAAGGTAACTTCGTCGTCGGTTGCATCCTCCTCCACCGCCTCTGTTGACCTCCTCGAGTGCCTGACTGGGGGTTGACAGTAGGTGGGATCTAGAACGTCATCATCAATTGTTGTGTTCGCACTCCCCTCCCCCTCAGACCGAGCCTCTTCTTGCCCTGACCGAATATTTAAGTTGTCATCCCAATCGGGTATCTGCGTCTCATCTTCATCAGTATGTTCCTCATTGTCTATAACCACAGGTGTTACAGTTTGTGACAAAGGGTCAACATTATGCTCAGAAACTTGGTCCTCACGGCCTGAATCTGAGTCACAAAGGTTCTGGGCATCACTGCAGACCATTTCCTGTTCTGTACTCACTGTAGCTTGGGAGCAGACCTCTGATTCCCAGGCTATAGTGTGACTGAACAGCTCTGCAGACTCAGCCATCTCAGTTCCACCATACTGTGCAGGGCTGATGGAGACTTCAGAGCTGGGAGAAATCAAGTGTGATTGGGATGACAACTCAGAGGAATGGTGTTTTTTGGATGCGGTACTTGAAGTGGCTGAGAGGGCACTTGTTGGACCACTTGAGATCCATTCAAGCATTTTCCTTTTTTGCCCATCATCTACCTTTGTTCCTCTTGTTCGTGTCCGTAAAAAAGGGAGCACATCGGATTGTCCACAATAAGTAGTAGACATCTTACTTTTGCTAGTAGATGGTCTATCTTCAGCAGATGATAATGGAGCTTTGGCACCTTCCCCACTGACAAAACCTTTTTTGCCTTTTCCACCACGCCTCTTCCCCTTTCCACCAGCATCTGTCATTTTGCCACTCATGTTGATTGCGACAAGATTGTGGACTGAAAATGTGGTAGTAAAAATTGAGAGGTGGTGAAGATTGCAGTGGTGGTCTAGCTTTATTAACAGCAGAATAATAAAGAATAAATATCCCTGACAATGTAACTTAGTTATAATTCGTTGGAGTGTGCAACGCAGGCAGATGCGCTCTGCAAATGTCTTGGCACTAGTAGGACTATAGCAAAGTCCAATAGCCACGTATAGGATGCCACTAGGTACACTGAGTGTGTGCTAGTATAATGGCTTAGTTATAATTAGTTGGAGTGTGCAACGCAGGCAGACGTGCTGCAAATGTCTTGGCACTAGTGGGACTATAGCAAAGTCCAATAGCCACGTATAGGATGCCACTAGGTACACTGAGTGTGTGCTAGTATAATGGCTTAGTTATAATTAGTTGGAGTGTGCAACGCAGGCAGACGTGCTGCAAATGTCTTGGCACTAGTGGGACTATAGCAAAGTCCAATAGCCACGTATAGGATGCCACTAGGTACACTGAGTGTGTGCTAGTATAATGGCTTAGTTATAATTAGTTGGAGTGTGCAACGCAGGCAGACGTGCTGCAAATGTCTTGGCACTAGTGGGACTATAGCAAAGTCCAATATCCACGTATAGGATGCCACTAGGTTCACTGAGTGTGTGCTAGTATAATGGCTTAGTTATAATTAGTTGGAGTGTGCAACGCAGGCAGATGCGCTCTGCAAATGTCTTGGCACTAGTAGGACTATAGCAAAGTCCAATAGCCACGTATAGGATGCCACTAAAAAACACTTAGTGTGTGCAAGTATAATGGCTTAGTTATAATTAGTTGGAGTGTGCAACGCAGGCAGATGCGCTCTGCAAATGTCTTGGCACTAGTGGGACTATAGCAAAGTCCAATAGCCACGTATAGGATGCCACTAGGTACACTGAGTGTTTGCTAGTAAAATTGCTTAGTTTAAAAAAGTTGTAGTGTGCAATGCAGGCAGATGTGCTCTGCTAATGTCTTTGCACTAGTGGGACTATAGCAAAGTCCAATAGCCACGTATAGGATGCCACTAGGTACACTGAGTGTGTGCTAGTATAATGGCTTAGTTATAATTAGTTGGAGTGTGCAACGCAGGCAGACGTGCTGCAAATGTCTTGGCACTAGTGGGACTATAGCAAAGTCCAATAGCCACGTATAGGATGCCACTAGGTACACTGAGTGTGTGCTAGTATAATGGCTTAGTTATAATTAGTTGGAGTGTGCAACGCAGGCAGACGTGCTGCAAATGTCTTGGCACTAGTGGGACTATAGCAAAGTCCAATAGCCACGTATAGGATGCCACTAGGTACACTGAGTGTGTGCTAGTATAATGGCTTAGTTATAATTAGTTGGAGTGTGCAACGCAGGCAGACGTGCTGCAAATGTCTTGGCACTAGTGGGACTATAGCAAAGTCCAATAGCCACGTATAGGATGCCACTAGGTACACTGAGTGTGTGCTAGTATAATGGCTTAGTTATAATTAGTTGGAGTGTGCAACGCAGGCAGACGTGCTGCAAATGTCTTGGCACTAGTGGGACTATAGCAAAGTCCAATAGCCACGTATAGGATGCCACTAGGTACACTGAGTGTGTGCTAGTATAATGGCTTAGTTATAATTAGTTGGAGTGTGCAACGCAGGCAGACGTGCTGCAAATGTCTTGGCACTAGTGGGACTATAGCAAAGTCCAATAGCCACGTATAGGATGCCACTAGGTACACTGAGTGTGTGCTAGTATAATGGCTTAGTTATAATTAGTTGGAGTGTGCAACGCAGGCAGACGTGCTGCAAATGTCTTGGCACTAGTGGGACTATAGCAAAGTCCAATAGCCACGTATAGGATGCCACTAGGTACACTGAGTGTGTGCTAGTATAATGGCTTAGTTATAATTAGTTGGAGTGTGCAACGCAGGCAGACGTGCTGCAAATGTCTTGGCACTAGTGGGACTATAGCAAAGTCCAATAGCCACGTATAGGATGCCACTAGGTACACTGAGTGTGTGCTAGTATAATGGCTTAGTTATAATTAGTTGGAGTGTGCAACGCAGGCAGACGTGCTGCAAATGTCTTGGCACTAGTGGGACTATAGCAAAGTCCAATAGCCACGTATAGGATGCCACTAGGTACACTGAGTGTGTGCTAGTATAATGGCTTAGTTATAATTAGTTGGAGTGTGCAACGCAGGCAGACGTGCTGCAAATGTCTTGGCACTAGTGGGACTATAGCAAAGTCCAATAGCCACGTATAGGATGCCACTAGGTACACTGAGTGTGTGCTAGTATAATGGCTTAGTTATAATTAGTTGGAGTGTGCAACGCAGGCAGACGTGCTGCAAATGTCTTGGCACTAGTGGGACTATAGCAAAGTCCAATAGCCACGTATAGGATGCCACTAGGTACACTGAGTGTGTGCTAGTATAATGGCTTAGTTATAATTAGTTGGAGTGTGCAACGCAGGCAGACGTGCTGCAAATGTCTTGGCACTAGTGGGACTATAGCAAAGTCCAATAGCCACGTATAGGATGCCACTAGGTACACTGAGTGTGTGCTAGTATAATGGCTTAGTTATAATTAGTTGGAGTGTGCAACGCAGGCAGACGTGCTGCAAATGTCTTGGCACTAGTGGGACTATAGCAAAGTCCAATAGCCACGTATAGGATGCCACTAGGTACACTGAGTGTGTGCTAGTATAATGGCTTAGTTATAATTAGTTGGAGTGTGCAACGCAGGCAGACGTGCTGCAAATGTCTTGGCACTAGTGGGACTATAGCAAAGTCCAATAGCCACGTTTAGGATGCCACTAGGTACACTGAGTGTGTGCTAGTATAATGGCTTAGTTATAATTAGTTGGAGTGTGCAACGCAGGCAGACGTGCTGCAAATGTCTTGGCACTAGTGGGACTATAGCAAAGTCCAATAGCCACGTATAGGATGCCACTAGGTACACTGAATGTTTGCTAGTATAATGGCTTACTTAGAATGAGTTGGAGTGTGCAGAGGACAAGAGGGTACAGTGGCAGGATTGTGGTGCTCTGGGTAGAGGAATGGAAGCCTGCCTTTCTATTCCCTCCTAATGGTGAAATGCAGGGAGGAAATCCCTGACCTGGGCTACACAGACGCTGTTGCTGTTTGCAGGACCTGTCACTTATGGCTCTCTGACCCTGCCGCTTTGAGCCCTTAAAAGGACTGCTAGAATGTGCTCTCCCTAAGCTGTCTAACGCTGTGTATGCAGCGCATACAGCTGTATCGGCTATAGGACTCAGGAGGACGGAGCTGCGACACTGATGTCTGACACCAAAGACGCAGAAGGCAGATAATGGCGTTCGTGAAGAAAATGTCCGGTTTTATAATGCAGGGACATGTGACATGCAGATCCTATCACACATGCCGTTGCTTCTCTGGCTCAAAGTCCACTTAGGTGTGTGTGTGTCTGTGATTGGCTGACATGCTGGCCCGCCCCACAAGACGCGCGCGCTTAGGGAAGGAAGACAAGAAAAAAAAAAAAAAAAATGGCGATCGCCATTATAGAAACAGCAGTGATCTGAAGGCGCTGTTCACGCACACTATACACTGAAATGTGATAATAGTTTGATTCACAGAGTGACTTACACTATTACAGCAGAAACCAAGCTAGGATTTAGCTGTTTTTTGGCTGCTAGAACCGTTCTCGAACGTTTCTAGAACTATCGAGCTTTTGCAAAAAGCTCGAGTTCTAGTTCGATCTAGAACATGCCCCAAAATCACTCGAGCCGCGAACTGGAGAACCACGAATTACGAACCGCGCTCAACTCTAGACATAACAGCAGACAAGAGTAGCCGGATGAATTCTGAAGTGTACCGGGATATACTTTCAGCCCAGATTCAGCCAAATGCCGCAAAGTTGATCGGACGACGCTTCATAGTACAGATGGACAATGACCCCAAGCATACAGCCAAAGCTACCCAGGAGTTCATGAGTGCAAAAAAGTGGAACATTCTGCAATGGCCAAGTCAATCACCAGATCTTAACCCAATTGAGCATGCATTTCACTTGCTCGAATCCAGACTTAAGACGGAAAGACCCACAAACAAGCAAGACCTGAAGGCTGCGGCTGTAAAGGCCTGGCAAAGCATTAAAAAGGAGGAAACCCAGCGTTTGGTGATGTCCATGGGTTCCAGACTTAAGGCAGTGATTGCCTCCAAAGGATTCGCAACAAAATATTGAAAATAAAAATATTTTGTTTGGGTTTGGTTTATTTGTCCAATTGCTTTTGACCTCCTAAAATGTGGAGTGTTTGTAAAGAAATGTGTACAATTCCTACAATTTCTATCAGATATTTTTGTTCAAACCTTCAAATTAAACGTTACAATCTGCACTTGAATTCTGTTGTAGAGGTTTCATTTCAAATCCAATGTGGTGGCATGCAGAGCCCAACTCGCGAAAATTGTGTCACTGTCCAAATATTTCTGGACCTAACTGTATATATATATATATATATATATATATATATATAGTGAGACAGGGGATATAGCTCAGCTGGGATCTTTGCTTTGGTCCAAGAAAGTGGCTATGGATTCACAGATGACAGCGGCAGACTGGCAGGTTCCACACAGATACGGCCACTGCCATTTTTTTATTGTGTACACTTATCTCTCAGTGTTACACATGCTAAAACAGGAAAATAAATGTCTAAGGCCGTCTGGCCACTAACTAACAGAATGCTAACTACAAAATAAACCTATGTAAGAAACAAAATAGTATTCTCTTACTGTGTCAGTTCCTCAGCACAGCAAGTGGAGGTATGGAGTCTCAGCACCAGCAGCTATGAGCCTGTACTACTCTCCTCAGCAGTCTCCTTGTTCTGAATGCCTCCTGATTATTTCAGCTGATCCAGTGAGGAATCAAAACCTGGATTAAATGTGGAGAAGGGAGCAACCAGTCCCACTGCCATTCCTACTGATTACTCCAGGAAAAACCGAGCCCAAAACTACACTGAAATAAACAGGCTTCAGTGACTAACTTATTGCTGAGCCAGATCTGACTTTCCCAGCTTTTCCCAGCCCATTTGCATGGGCTGACTGCTCCACATTCAGTACATGGGAACATATGAAATGAACCGAGGGGAAACATACCTGTTCTCTAGTACTTCTCCTCTCGACATCTCACATTCATCCCCCCTCTGTTCGAGCCCGTTGGGTCGGACACAATGACTTACCAAGCAGTGCGTTCTAGACAACGCGTCTGCGTTCCCATGCGCCTTGCCTGCTCTGTGCTACACTGAAAATTTAAAATATGTAACGCCAAGAACCAGCGTGTCACCCGCGCATTGCCCTCTTTTGCCTGGGACATTCATGTCAGGGGTGAATGGTCCGTTACTAGTAGAGATGAGCGAACTGGTCGCGGTTCGGCTCGAGTTCGGTTCGCCGAACGGGCGTCTCGTTCGAGTTCGGTTCGGCGAACATTCGACGAACCGAACTCGAACCGCATAAGAAACAATGGCAGGCAATCACAAACACATAAAAACACCTAGAAAACACCCTCAAAGGTGTCCAAAAGGTGACAAACAACTCACAACACAACACAAACACATGGGAAAGTGACAAGGACATATACTCATGCGAAAACAAAACAGCAGGACAAGGAAAAAGAGGAGGAGACACAGATATAGGCATGGCACGCCCTTCTAAAATCATGTAAAACACCGCAAGGTGACTCCAAGCGGAGTCTCCCTTTTTTCCAAAAATTGGGCCCCACACACACCCACCCCTTCAGTGGCAGCACTTGTGCCCCAGTTGTACACATCACAGCTAGATTTGCATCAAGCACATTCAAAAATACGCCATACTTAACCGTCCCCAGGATGACACTGGGGTAGGTAGCAAAGTCTTTCCTGATCCCAGCGCTGTGCATCTTGAATCATTTTTAAAAACAATGTAAGCAAGGGTTACTCCAAGCGGAGTCTCCCTTTTTTCCAAAAATTGGGCCACACACACACCCACCCCTTCAGTGGCAGCACTTGTGCCCCAGTTGTACACTTCACAGCTAGATTTGCATCAAGCACATTCAAAAATACGCCATACTTAACCGTCCCCAGGATGACACTGGGGTAGGTAGCAAAGTCTTTCCTGATCCCAGCGCTGTGCATCTTGGATCATTTTTAAAAACAATGTAAGCAAGGGTTACTCCAAGCGGAGTCTCCATTTTTTCCAAAAATTGGGCCCCACACACACCCACCCCTTCAGTGGCAGCACTTGTGCCCCAGTTGTACACTTCACAGCTAGATTTGCATCAAGCACATTCAAAAATACGCCATACTTAACCGTCCCCAGGATGACACCGGAGTAGGTAGCAAAGTCTTTCCTGATCCCAGCGCTGTGCATCTTGGATCATTTTTAAAAACACAGCAAGGGTTACTCCAAGAAGAGTCTCCCTTTTTTCCAAAAATTGGGCCACACAGACACCCCATCAGTGGCAGCACTTGTGCCCTAGTTGTACACTTCACAGCTAGATTTGCATCAAGCACATTCAAAATACACAAGCATTTACTCTCCCCAGGATGACACAGGGGTAGTAAATTCCTTTTGGATCCATGACTTGTTCATTTTGATGAACGTTAGTCTGTCCACATTGTCACTGGACAGACGCGTGCGCTTATCTGTCAGCACACACCCAGCAGCACTGAAGACACGTTCAGAGACAACGCTGGCAGCTGGACACGACAAAATCTCCAAGGCGTAAGTGGAGAGCTCTGGCCATTTTTCAAGATTTGAAGCCCAAAATGAGCAAGTCTCCATTTGCAAAGTAATGGCATCGATGTTCATTTGGAGATACTCCTGTATCATCCTCTCCAGCCGTTGACTATGTGTCAGACTTGTTGTCTCTGGTGGCCTTGCAAAGGAGGGTCTAAAAAAATTATGAAAAGATTCAATAAAATTGCTGTTACCAGCTCCAGATACGGTGCTACTGGTACGGGTAGACTGTTGAAGATGACGAGACCGTCCCATTGTTGTCAAGTTACAACTGGGAGATTCACTCCCTGCACCTGCACGGTTGTTTGGTGGAAAAGCCGAGCTAAGATCGAGTAACAGCTTCTGCTGATACTCCTGCATATGTGCGTTTCTTTCTATGGCTGGAATTATGTCACAAAATTTGGACTTGTACCGGTGATCTAATAGTGTGGCAAGCCAGTAGTCATCATCACTTCTAATTTTGACAATACGAGGGTCATGTTGGAGGTAGTGCAGCAAGAAGGCACTCATGTGTCTTGCGCAGCCATGCGGACCAAGTCCACGCTGTGTTTGTGGCATAGAGGTGCTAACCGTTCTTTCTTCCTCTGATATCTCCCCTCAACCTCTTTCAACTGAAATTTGACCAAGGTCTCCCTCATCCGCTGAGTCGTCCATGGACAGGTCGTCCTCCATTTCTTCATGTTCTCCTGCACCTTCCTCAACATTTCGCCTGCTACCATGCGCCCTTGTTGATCCCTGTCCCCCATGGTCCCATGCCTGCCGCGTTGGTGATGATGAACGTCTGGACCTTAGTGATGTTGTTGTGTCTTGTGCATATGAATCCTCCTGTAGTTCCTCCCCTTCCTGTTGTCCCATCCCCTGACTCCGAATAGTGTTTAGCGTGTGCTCCAGCATGTAAATGACTGGAATTGTCATGCTGATAATGGCATTGTCAGCGCTAAACATATTCGTCGCCATGTCGAAACTGTGCAGAAGGGTGCATAGGTCCTTGATCTGAGACCACTCCATCAGGGTTATCTGCCCCACCTCTGCATCTCGTTAGCCCAGGCTATACATCATGACGTATTGCACCAGGGCTCGGCGGTGCTGCCACAGTCGCTGTAACACGTGGAGAGTCGAATTCCAGCGTGTCGCCACATCGCATTTCAGGCGATGAACCGGCAGGCCGAAAGACTTCTGGAGCAATGCAAGTCGCTCAGCAGCGATGGTTGAATGGCGGAAGTGAGCAGACAGTTTTCGTGCCCTGTTCAGAAGGCCATCTAGGCGGGGATAGTGTGTTAAAAATTGCTGAACAACAAGGTTCAACACGTGAGCCATACAAGGCACGTGTGTCACCTTGCCCAGGCGAAGGGCCGCACCCAGGTTTGCAGCATTGTCGCACACGGCCTTACCAGGCTGCAGGTTGAGTGGAGACAACCATTTATTAAACTCAGTCTCCAGAGCTGCCCACAACTCATCCGCTGTGTGACTCCTATTTTCAAGACATGTCAAGCTAAAGACCGCCTGATGCCGTTGCGCTCTGCTGCCAGTATAGTAATGAGGGGTGCGTGATTCCTTCTGCGCAGTGAGAATGCTGGTGGCCTGACCAGGCAGGCTTGGGGCGGAGGTGGAGGACCCAGATGAGGTGGAGGAGGCAGAAGCAGTGGCGGAACTTGGACAGACAGAGGATTGACACAAAAGTCGTGGGGACGGCAAGACTTGTGCAGCAGACCCTTCACCATCTATCACCATAGTTACCCAGTGCCCAGTCAGCGACATGTAACGTCCCTGTCCATGCTTACTGGTCCAAGTATCGGTGGTGAAATGCACCCATTCACACACAGAGTTTCTCAAGGAAGCGGTGATGTTGTGTGCGACATGCTGGTGTAGCGCAGGCACACCTTTCTTAGAGAAGTAGTGGCGACTGGGCATCTGGTACTGGGGCACAGCGACAGACATAAGGTCTCTAAAATCCTGTGTGTCCACCAGGTGGAAAGGCAGCATTTCGGTAGCCAAGAGCTTACAGAGGGATAAAGTCAACCTCTTAGCTTTGTCATGGGTCGCAGGAAATGGCCTTTTATTTGTCCACATCTGAGGGACAGAGATCTGGCTGCTGTGTGTAGACGGTGTTGAGTAGGGTATCCCTGGAAAAATGCAGGTTTGTGAGGAAAGTGCAGGCGTAGACATGATGTTGCCTTCATCCAACGTTGGTGCTATCGATGTCTGAGAGAGCTGTACAAACGCACTTGATTCCCCTTCCAAACCCACTGACGACCTACCAAGAAAACTGCCTGTTGTGGTTACAGTGGTGGAAGTTGTGCGTAGAAAACCAGATGTGACAGCTGTCCCCACAGTCCTAGAAGATGAAGAGCGCGCGGATGCACTGGAAGGGGCAGGTGGTGGATGGTTCGCTCTGCTAGGCCGCATTGCAGCACGGTGAGCTTCCCACTGGGACATATTATATTTATTCATGTGACGATTCATGGAAGAAGTTGTCAAACTGCTGAGGTTTTGCCCTCTACTAACAGAATCACGACAAATTTTACAGATCACATAATTTGGGTGATCTTTTGCTATGTCAAAAAAGGACCAGGCTAGGCAAGGCTTAGAGGGCATGTGACCTGCTGAGCCACCCTGACTACTGCTCAGAGGCACAGTGGTGGCTGAGGATGCAGTTGTAGACGTGCTACCAGTACTCCGACTCTGTCCAGGAAGGCGCAAGGTAACTTCGTTGTCAGTTGCATCCTCCTCCACCGTCTCTGTTGACCTCCTCGAGGGCCTGACTGTGGGTTGACAGTAGGTGGGATCTAGAACTTCCTCATCAATTGTTGTGTTTGCACTCCCCTCACCCTCAGACCGAGCCTCTTCTTGCCCTGACCGAATATTTAAGTTGTCATCCCAATCTGGTATCTGCGTCTCATCGTCATCAGTATGTTCCTCATTGTCTATTACCACAGGTGTTTCAGTTTGTGAATAAGGGTCAACATTATGCTCAGAAACTTGGTCATCACGGCCTGAATCAGAGTCACAAAGGTTCTGCGCATCACTGCAGACCATTTCCTGGTCTGTACTCACTGTAGTTTGGGAGCAGACCTCTGATTCCCAGGCTATAGTGTGACTGAACAGCTCTGCAGACTCAGCCATCTCAGTTCCACCATACTGTGCAGGGCAGATGGAGACTTCAGAGCTGGGAGAAAGCAAGTGTGATTGGGATGACAACTCAGAGGACTGGTGTTTTTTGGATGCGGTAGTTGAGGTGGAGGAGAGGGCACTTGTTGGACCACTTGAGATCCATTCAAGCATTTTCCTTTTTTGGCCATCATCTACCTTTGTTCCAGTTGTTCGTGGCCGTAAAAAAGGGAGCACATCGGAATGTCCACGGTGAGTAGTAGACATCTTACTTTTGCTGGAAGATGGTCTATCTTCAGCAGATGTTAATGGAGCTTTGCCACCTTCCTTATGGACAAACCCTTTTTTTCCTTTTCCAACACGCCTCTTCCCCTTTCCACCAGAATCTGTCATTTTGCCACTTATTTTGATTGTGACAAGATTGTGCACTTAAAATGTGGTAGTAAAAATTGAGAGGTGGTGTAGATTGCAGCGGTGGTCTAGCTTTATTAACAGCAGAATAAACAACAATAACTATCCCTGACAATGCAACTACGGCCCTTAAACTGGCAGCATAGTTTGCTAGTATAATGACTTAGTAACAATGAGTTTGAGTGTGCAATGCAGAGGTGCTGCACATAGATTTGCACCAGTGGGACACTAATGGAAGTCGAATAGCCACTTTTAGGATGCCACTAAGTTTACTCAGTGTTTGCTAGTATAATGGCTTAGTAACAATGAGTTTGAGTGTGCAATGCAGAGGTGCTGCACATAGGTTTGCACCAGTGGGACACTAATGGAAGTCCAACAGCCACTTTTAGGATGCCACTAAGTTTCCTCAGTGTTTGGTATTATAATGGCTTTGTAACAATGAGCTTGAGTGTGCAATGCAGAGGTGCTGCAAATATCTTTGCACTAGTGGGACACTAATGGAAGTCCAACAGCCACTTTTAGGATGCCACTAAGTTTACTCAGTGTTTCCTAGTATAATGGCTTAGTAACAATGAGTTTGAGTGTGCAATGCAGAGGTGCTGCACATAGATTTGCACCAGTGGGACACTAATGGAAGTCCAACAGCCACTTTTAGGATGCCACTAAGTTTCCTCAGTGTTTGGTATTATAATGGCTTTGTAACAAGGAGCTTGAGTGTGCAATGCAGAGGTGCTGAAAATATCTTTGCACTAGTGGGACACTAATGGGAGTCCATTAGCCACTTTTAGGATGCCACTAAGTTTACTCAGTGTTTGCTAGTATAATGGCTTAGTAACAATGAGTTTGAGTGTGCAATGCAGAGGTACTGCACATAGATTTGCACCAGTGGGACACTAATGGAATTCCAACAGCCACTTTTAGGATGCCACTAAGTTTACTCAGTGTTTGGTATTATAATGGCTTTGTAACAATGAGGTTGAGTGTGCAATGCAGAGGTGCTGCAAATATCTTTGCACCAGTGGGACACTAATGGAAGTCCAACAGCCACTTTTAGGATGCCACTAAGTTTACTCAGTGTTTGCTAGTATAATGGCTTAGTAACAATGAGCTTGAGTGTGCAAAGGGCAGGAGGGTACAGTGGCAGGGTTGTGGGTCTGGGTAGAGGAAAGGAAGCCTCCCTTTCTATCCCTCCTAATGGGGAAATGCAGCGAGGAAATCCCTGACCTTAGCTACACAGACGCTGTCATCTTGTGTAGCTGTTAAAATCTGTTTTCACGTAACCTGACTGTCACCTATGGCTCTAACCCTGCCGGTGTTAGCCCTTAAAAGGACTAATAGAAACTTCTATCCCTATTCTGTATAGCTCTGTGTATAGAGCGTACACAGCAGTATCGAAGACAGGAGCTACACCAGCGATGACTGAAACCAAGACGCAGAAGGCAGATAATGGCGTGCTGGAGGAAAATGTCCGTTTTTATAATGCATGGACATGTGACATGGACATCCTATCACACATGCCGTTGCTTCTCTGGCTAAAAGTCCACTTAGCTGTGTGTGTGTCTGGGATTGGCTGACATTCTGGCCCGCCCCACTACACGCGCGCGCTTAGGGAAGGAAGACAAGGAAAAAAAAAACATTATCCAAACAGCAGTGATCTGAATGCGCTGTTCCCGCACACTATACGCTGAAATTTCATAATAGTGTGAGTCACAGAGTGACTTACACTATTACAGCGGAAAGCCAGCTAGTAATTAGCTTGTCTTTTTGCTGCTAGAACCGTTCTCGAACGTATCTAGAACTATCGAGCTTTAGCAAAAAGCT
Source organism: Anomaloglossus baeobatrachus (assembly GCF_048569485.1). Taxonomy (NCBI): domain Eukaryota; kingdom Metazoa; phylum Chordata; class Amphibia; order Anura; family Aromobatidae; genus Anomaloglossus; species Anomaloglossus baeobatrachus. The sequence continues at coordinate 224,001 of NW_027443058.1, forward strand.
CGAGTTCTAGTTCGATCTAGAACAGCCCCCAAAATCACTCGAGCCGCGAACTGGAGAACCGCGAACCGCACTCAACTCTAGTCACTAGGCTAAATTGGCGTCCTAGTAAATAATAGCGCAGGGTTTCCAGGGCCCACTTCACAGCTAAGGCTTCTCGCTCAACCACACTGTATTTTTTTTCTGCCTCCTTAAGTTTTCTGCTTAGTTGGCCCACCAGAGGCATCTGTTTGAACAATAAACTCCCGTTTAAAGTTTGGGGTAACCAACACTGGTTGGTCACATAAAGCCTTTTTCAACCCTTGAAAGACGTTCTCTGCTTCTGCGTTCCACTTTATTGAGACAGAGGTTGACCCCTTGGTAAGATCTGTGAGTGGGGCTGCGATAGTAGCAAAATTTTTGATGAACCGCTGGTAATAACCAATGATCCTCAAAAAGGCTCTGACCTGTCTTTTGGTGACTGGTTGTGGCCAATTCTGAATGGCGTCCACTTTTTTTAGCCTGAGGTTTTATAACTCCCCTACCAATCATGTATCCCAGATAGCGAGCTTCTTCCAACCCCAATGTACACTTCTTGGGATTGGCAGTCAACCTGGCAGCCCTTAGAGAGTGCAAGACAGCTTGTACCTTCGGCAAATGAGTTTCCCAGTTATCACTAAAGATAATGATATCGTCCAAATATGCGGCTGCATACTGGACACGGGGCTTTAGGATGATATCCATTAGTCTTTGGAAGGTGGCTTGGGCTCCATGCAACCCAAATGGCATATCCCGATACTGGAACAGTCCCTGTGGCATAACAAAGGCAGTTTTCTCTTTGGCCGAGTCAGTGAGGGGAATCTGCCAATAACTTTTTGTTAAGTCAATAGTGGATATGTATCTGGCTGAACCTAGTCTCTCTATAAGTTCATCAACTCTTGGCATGGGGTAGGCATCGAATTTCGATACCTCATTTAACTTGCGAAAATCATTACAAAACCGGATAGACCCATCGGGCTTGGGCACCAGTACGATAGGACTAGCCCACTCACTCCGGGACTCCGCAATAACCCCGAGCGCCAGCATTTTCTTTACTTCCTGGGCAATGGAATTCGATATGGTTTTAACCGTACTCGTGTCTGAGGGTCGGTGACAATGTCATGTTTAATTAGGTGAGTACGGCCGGGTAGTTCGGAAAAAATATCTGCGTTTCTCTGTATGAACGCCTTGGTTTCTTGTATTTGGGTCTTGGATAGCGTGTCTGCAATAGCCACCTCTGGTGGTACTATCTGGGGGTCACTTACCTCAGATGTTGGTGCCACTCGAGGCCCACTATCAAGGGTAGTCTCTGCTACCAAACTCTCTCTGTCCCACCAGGAACTTAAGCAAGTTTATGTGGTAGATTTGTTGGGGTTTTCTCTTGTCTGGTTGGTGTACCTTATAATTCACTTCACTTATTTTTTACAGCACCTCGTATGCCCCCTGCCATTTTGCAAGAAATTATTTTCTACAGTAGGTACCAACACTAACACCCTCTCCCCAGGTTGAAAAACTCGTGTTTTAGCCGCCCGGTTGTACACCCTGCTTTGGGCGCGTTGGGCGCGCTCCAAACATTCTTTGACTATTGGCATAACTGCCGCAATTCTGTCCTGCATGATTGTTATATGTTCAACTACACTGCGGTAAGGAGTCACCTCTTGCTCTCAAGTCTCCTTGGCAATATCCAACAGTCTTCTGGGACACCGCCCATAGACCAATTCAAAAGGTGAAAAGCCCGTGGAGGATTGGGGTACCTCTCGTATGGCGAACAAGAGATATAGCAGGAGAGCATCCCAATCCCTTACGTCCTTATCCACCACCCTTTTCAACATCCTCTTTAGGGTTTTATTAAAGCGCTCGACCAGACCGTCAGTTTGAGGGTGATACACTGAGGTACGCAGGTGGGAGATTTTTAGTAATTTACATAGTTCTTTAAGTATATGAGACATAAAGGGGGTCCCCTGATCCATAAGTATCTCTTTTGGAATGCCTGTGCGAGAAAACATGTTAAAAGCTCCTTTGAAATTGCTTTTGCATTGGCATTCCGTAAGGGTACAGCCTCCGGATAACGGGTGGCGTAATCCAGTACCACCAAAATGTATTGATGACCCCTGGCAGATTTAACTAATGGACTGACTAAATCCATTACTATCCTCTCAAAGGGCACCTCTATTATTGGCAAGGGTACAAAGGGGCTTCTAAAATGTGTCATAGGTGCAGTCAACTGGCATGTAGGACAGGACTGACAGTACTGAGTTACATCTCCCATCTGACCCAGCCAAAAGAAACGTTGCAGAATACGGTATTTTGTCTTTTCTCTAGCCAGGTGGCCCCCCAAGGGATGTTTATGTGCCAGGTCTAAAACCACCTGACGAAAAGATTTTGGTACCACTAGCTGTTCCACCACCACTCCTCGCATCTTGTCAATGTGGTACAGCATGCCCTGTTGCACTGCCACATGTGGAAACTCATTTTGAGCCCCTGGGTTTCCCTGGGTTTCCCTCAGAGACCTTCACATTTTCCCATGCCCTTGTAGTAGGATCTTGGTGTTGAGCAGTCCCGAAATTATCACGGGCCACCTCAAGACCTGGCATCTCTATACCATCCTCTAGCGTGTCCGCCTCGCCTGCAAACACACCCAGAGGAGAGTGTACAGATTCTGGAGCTACCCCTGTGGTGGGTCCCCCATCATCTTGCTCCAGTGGCTCAGGGGCAAGCCCCAGGGTATCGTTCACCAGTTTTTCTTCAACCGGGGTGTTCACGCCATTTTTAATGTTGCACAAGTCCCAGAATAAGGGAAAGTCTCTCCCCAGGATTACACTATGCAACATAGTCATTACGATCACCACCTGATGTCTTTTGGCCCCCAAGAGTGTGGCAAGAGTTACCCAGGCTGTGGGGTAGTTTTTTAGCATCGCCATGTATGGAACTAATGCCCACAGTTGAATCTGTTATTGCTCCAGGGTCCACCAAGCTAGCATGTACCAAGGTTACTTGACTGTCAGAGTCTAAGATGGCTTTCACACTATAGCCGTTGACCTCAATGCAACACACATGTTTTTCATTTCCCGTGAGGATCTCCGCAGCACAGACTGTACATATAATGACAGACACCTTGTAGTGTTATAGTCCATCGGCTCTGTAGTTAATGGGCAGTTAGCAGCTACGTGGCTGAGCCCACGACATCACCAACACTGAATAGGCCCTTGCTTCCCAGTTGGGGACTTCAGTCTGGGCCTGTTGAGTTGCTGAGAAATTACACCGCTAACATAGTCCTTTGTGGACCTGCTACCCCTAGTTGCAACATTCTCTTCTTTTGAAAAAGGAGTAGTTTTAGCAGGACTTTCAGGCGATTTCCTAGAACCCCAGCAAGGCGAAAGCATCCACTGGAGTAGGCTTTCAGAAGCGCTGTAACGCTCGACCATTTTCACTAACTGGTCAGCGCTAGTTGGGTCACCCTGTCCGACCCACCTTTGGATCTTAGCCGGTAAGGATCGCAGGTACTTGTCTAGGACAACACGTTCCACCATCTGTGCGGGCGCCATTTATTCACCAGATGGATGAGGTCATGCATTTGTGAACGAGCTGGGTGATGTGCCACAAAAGTCCATAGATGTACCCTCTGTGCCCGTACATATGTGTTTACTCCCAGCCTTGCCAGGATTTCACCTTTTAGTTTAATATAGTCCATAGCATCAGCTCCACTTAGATCATAATATGCTTTTTGCGGATCTCCGATCAGGAATGGAGCGACCACTTCAGCCCATTTGTCCACCGGTAGGCGCTCACGTTCTGCAATACGTTCAAATACTGCCAAACATGCTTCCACATCATCATCAGTAGTCATTTTAAGTAAAGTCTTTTGTACGGCTTTCTGCGCACTGGCAGAGCCTTGTGCACAGTCCTCCGCGTCTCGAGGCTGCCGAACCAAGGACTTTTTTATTGCATTTAACTGCTCTTGTTGCATTTGGTGCTGCTACTCCAGCGCCTTCTGGAGGTAAGTCTTGGTCTGTTGTTGGTTAATGTTGGCCTGCACCAACTGATTCAGCAGCTCCTCCATATTGCTGGTCTCTTGGCTCTTCAGCAGCACAGGAGCTTTCAGCCAGGACATTAACAAGAGCCAATGCACATAGAACGGTTTATCTGTAGTTACAGTCCAATAGCCACTAATGCCCGCATTCTCCACCATTTGTGAGACAGGGGATATAGCTCAGCTGGGATCTTTGCTTTGGTCCAAGAAAGTGGCTATGGATTCATAGATGACAGCGGCAGACTGGCAGGTTCCATACAGATACGGCCACTGCAATGTTTTATTGTGTACACTTATCTCTCAGTGTTACACATGCAAAAACAGGAAAATAAATGTTTAAGGCCGTCTGGCCACTAACTAACAACAGAATGGTAACTACAAAATAAACCTATGTAACAAACAAAACAGTATTCTCTTACTGTGTCGGTTCCTCAGCACAGCAAGCGGAGGTATGGAGTCTCAGCACCAGCAGCCATGAGCCTGTACTGCTCTCCTCAGCAGTCTCCTTGTTCTGAATGCCTCCTGATTATTTCAGCTGATCCAGTGAGGAATCAAAACCTGGATTGAATGTGGAGAAGGGAGCAACCAGTCCCACTGCCATTCCTACTGATTAGTCCAGGAAAAACCGAAACCAAAATTACACTGAAATAAACAGGCTTCAGTGACTAACTTATTGCTGAGCCAGATATAACTTTCCGAGCTTTTCCCAGCCCATTTGCATGGGCTGACTGCTCCACAGTCAGTACATGGAGACATATGAAATGAACCGATGGGAAACATACCTGTTCTCTAGTACTTCTCCCCTCGGTATCTCACAATCTATAATCCGGAATTGCGTCAGTGCAGACCTTCATTGGACCTGTGAGCTGACTAATAAAGTGTGCTTGTGCATTCAAAATTCATCGGTATGGACCTGCATGTTCACAAATGCTGGTATCCGCATCAATTAATTATTATTATTATTATTATTATTATTTATTATTATAGCGCCATTTATTCCATGGCGCTTTACAAGTGAGAGAGGGTATTTGTACAACAATCATTAACAGTACAAGACAGACTGGTATAGGAGGAGAGAGGACCCTGCCCGCGAGGGCTCACAGTCTACAGGGAATGGGTGATGGTACAATAGGTGAGGACAGAGCTGGTTGCGCAGTGGTGTACTGGACTGAGGGCTATTGTAGGTTGTAGGCTTGTTGGAAGAGGTACATCTTGAGGTTCCTCTTGAAGCTTTCCACGGTAGTGGAGAGTCTGATGTGCTGAGGTAGAGCGTTCCAGAGTATGGGGGATGCACGGGAGAAATCTTGTACGCGATTGTGGGAAGAGGAGATAAGAGAGGAGCAGAGAAGGAGATCTTGTAAGGATCTGAGGTTGCGTGCAGGTAGGTACCGGGAGACTAGGTCACAGATGTAGGGAGGAGACCGGTTGTGCATGGCTTTGTATGTCATGGTTAATGTTTTGAACTGGAGTCGTTGGGCGATGGGAAGCCAGTGAAGGGATTGGCAGAGTGGCGAGGCTGGGGAGTAGCGAGGGGAGAGGTGGATTAAGCGGGCCGCAGAGTTTAGGATAGATTGGAGGGGTGCAAGAGTGTTGGAAGGGAAGCCAATAAATTAATGGGTCCATACCCAAGGACTCAACACTTGAATCTCACATATAATAGTGAGAAAATGATAGTAAAATTTTGTAGTAAATATTATATCTCATCACTATAGAAACAGGACTAAATGCAGATCTATGTACTAACAGCCATTATAAGACCACTCAGGTAACTCAGGTTCAAAACATCAAACGTAAATGCCAAATCCTCTCAATCGTTATATATATATATATATATATATATATATATATATCCAAAGGAGAAAGAAAGTCGTACTCCAGATGATCACCATATAACTCAGTCTTTATTGCAGGGGAAACATGAGGGTACAAGCGGTGGGGAGGGTGAGACAAGCCATACAACGCCGGACGACGGCGTGCCGTTTCGCTAGAACTTAGCTTCCACAGGTCCAGTGCAAACTGCCATGCAGCACCGCCCTTTTAACACAAATTGTGTGGGTACTGCATTAGCAGAGTGATTTAAAATGCAAATGTAAGTATACAATTAGTAGCTGCAAAAAACAGGTGAAGACTTCAAGGGTATTAACATATCACAGTCTAATACACATATCTCTCAAAATACAATAATATACAAAAGGCGGACAGAATCACAATCCCTACAAGAACAGAACAAAATTCTGATGTACAGTACAGCGAGCACAAAAACAGTAGAAATTATTTTAAATTAGTGAAAAAAAAAAAAATTGTTTCAGAGACAATGTATGCAATAATGTTAAAATGCAAAACAGTAGCTATTAATCAACGCCATGATCAGACAGTGCTAGTGTGTCGCCCGGGGACCAGGGGGTACTCAGATCCGGGCCACAGAGTCACTTCTGTGGGTATCACGATGGCGTGACCCGGTCTGTGATCCCAGGCTCCACAGTAAAAGGGGATTTAGTAAGGGGAATTGTTATAGTTCGTGACGCCACCCACGGTTGTGGTGATGGCACCACTGCTGCTCAGTGTGGGGGTCCCGGGGATGGTATGGAGCAGCTAGATGTTATTTCTCCCCTCCGTGGGTAGGGGGTTGGTAGTCCCGGGGCCCGGTGATGGGGTAAGCAGGGAGCAGGGCGCAGTGCTGCAGTGCGATGCCCGAGGGCACGGGTGTACTCACAAGAAAGTCACACGGAGTCACTGGTGAACTAAGAATTGCCGGTGTCCGCAGCCTTTGGTACGGGGTGTTAGTGTCCCACACACGGTGCAGCAGCCCTTGTTGTTCTTCCCTGCAGCCAAGTGCCTTTCTCTCCTCTCTCTTCCACTTTCTCCTCAGCCGGGGACGGGGAATCTACTCCCCTGTAGTGATCCGGGTACCCAGGTACCGAGGGGCCACCGCCCAGCTCCGGCTACCTGTTCTGGCCCCTTCCTCACTACGGCCTGCCCTGGTCCTCTTGGAGAACGCTTCACTCCCAGCCGGGAGCTGAACTCCAGACCTCTGTTCTCTCTGACCTCTCCACACTCTCTGCTCCAGCCCCTCCCCTCTCCTCTGCTTTTCCCTTACACTGGGGGCTGTGCTTGTTTGGCTGCACCAGTGTGAGATCATATTACCAAGGAGGATTAACTCTTTATGTGACAACCTGGCTGTGCCAGGGCGTCACACACCCCCCTGGTAAAACACGGCCCGTCCTCGGGCCGGCTAGGCACCGACATTTTATTAAACTGGAAAAGAATAAAACATTTTAAACATTTTCAATCTTCCCACAGCGGGATGCACATTGCTTCAACGTTGCAACAACAAATAACACTTTTAATAATAACTGTGTAACGGGTCCTTCAGTCACCCACCCAAACAACCTAGCCTTGGTGCTGCCCCTAAAACCCAGGCAGCACCCCTTGACCCCAGTCCAGGAACAGCCCCAAATTGGTCAACGGGACCGGTACTTCGCTGCCGTTGCGGCCGGGCGGACTGCCGGAGCCGTCGTCATCTCCGTCGCGGCCGGGCGGACTGCCGGGGCCGGTGGCAGGTTGGTGACAAAGGTGAGGCCTGGGGACCCCAGGTCTGGGTCCTCCCCAACAGGTGCTGCGGGCTCCGCTACCGGTAACAGGGGTAACGGGTCGGTGCATCGCTGCGGCGGCCTCTCCAGGAACCAAATGCTGGCAGAGTCCTGGCATCCCTGCCTTTACAGTCCTCGTCACATAAGCTGCGGTTCCTTCTTTCTGCTCCCCCCTGGTACTCGGGAGCAGTCCTTCCAGCAGCTTTTAAAGTTTCTCTTTTCGCTTCCGGTCCTCCGGAGCTTCACTTCCGCCCGCGTTCTCAGGGGGCGGAGCCTCTTTTTCGCGCCCACCGCTCGGAGAAGAAGGCGCCAAGTTGTTGTTTTTGGCGCCTAAAATGGCGGCTAAAATGGCGGATTTCAAGATTTTTGCAGCGGATCACCGCTGACAGTCCAGAATAAGGCGCACTTCCTCCAGGTAACTGGATGGGTTCGATCCTGTTCGTGACGCCAAATGTGTCGCCCGGGGACCAGGGGGTACTCAGATCCGGGCCACAGAGTCACTTCTGTGGGTATCACGATGGCGTGACCCGGTCTGTGATCCCAGGCTCCACAGTAAAAGGGGATTTAGTAAGGGGAATTGTTATAGTTCGTGACGCCACCCACGGTTGTGGTGATGGCACCACCGCTGCTCAGTGTGGGGGTCCCGGGGATGGTATGGAGCAGCTAGATGTTATTTCTCCCCTCCGTGGGTAGGGGGTTGGTAGTCCCGGGGCCCGGTGATGGGGTAAGCAGGGAGCAGGGCGCAGTGCTCCAGTGCGATGCCCGAGGGCACGGGTGTACTCACAAGAAAGTCACACGGAGTCACTGGTGAACTAAGAATTGCCGGTGTCCGCAGCCTTTGGTACGGGGTGTTAGTGTCCCACACACGGTGCAGCAGCCCTTGTTGTTCTTCCCTGCAGCCAAGTGCCTTTCTCTCCTCTCTCTTCCACTTTCTCCTCAGCCGGGGACGGGGAATCTACTCCCCTGTAGTGATCCGGGTACCCAGGTACCGGGGGGCCACCGCCCAGCTCCGGCTACCTGTTCTGGCCCCTTCCTCACTACGGCCTGCCCCGGCCCTCTTGGAGAACGCTTCACTCCCAGCCGGGAGCTGAACTCCAGACCTCTGTTCTCTCTGACCTCTCCACACTCTCTGCTCCAGCCCCTCCCCTCTCCTCTGCTTTTCCCTTACACTGGGGGCTGTGCTTGTTTGGCTGCACCAGTGTGAGATCATATTACCAAGGAGGATTAACTCTTTATGTGACAACCTGGCTGTGCCAGGGCGTCACACTAGCAAAACAAGGGTGTCACAGTCAGGATGTCATATAGTCGACATGCCAAAAAAAAAAAAAAAAGGTCTTTAAAGAAAAACTGACAAGTCGTTTCTGTCATTCAAACTTAGCGGTCCCATTGCGTTTAGATCCAGAATCAATCTGGATTCTTTTTGTAACAGCGTGCGGTGCGTGTCGCCGCCTCTGCTGCTAGGATTGACTTTAAACAGACCAGCAAAAGAAAGTAGATTGGAATTACTATTATGGCATTCCTGCATGTGTTTAATAAGTCTTGCTGAACCTATCCCTGATATTAAGGATTTGCAATGTTCCCTAAAACGGACGTAAAGGGGCCGGATAGTTTTTCCAATGTAATAAAAATTGCAGGGGCAGAATAATGCATACACTATATAAGTGGACTTGCACGATATGAAATCATTAACCCTGAGGTACTCACACCCCACTTATTACATCCCTTGTTTTATGGGCCGAACCGAAAGGACAATTCCCACATCTAAAATTACCCTTAATTTTTTTCTTGTCTAACCATGTCTTTTCCTTTGTGGGCACGAATCTATTTTTTACCAAAAGGTCGACTAAATTATGGCCTCTTCTGTAAGATACCAAGGGACCCTCTTTAACCAGGGCTCTAAGGTCTTTATCGTTTTTCAACAAATGCCAGTGTCTCTTTATGCTGGATCTCACAATGTCAAACAGAATTGTATTTGAAATTGAAGGTGCATCTATCCACGGCGGCATTATGCGGCATTTTTCCTGGTATTTTTTTTTAAAAAAAATTTGCGAGGTCTATCACGATCATTCGTCGCCATCGCAGTCCTGTCCTGTTCTTTTGCTGGTCTGTTTAAAGTCAATCCTAGCAGCAGAGGCGGCGACACGCACCGCACGCTGTTACAAAAAGAATCCAGATTGATTCTGGATCTAAACGCAATGGGACCGCTAGGTTTGAATGACAGAAACAACTTGTCAGTTTTTCTTGAAAGACCTTTTTTTTTTTTTGGCATGTCGACTATATGACATCCTGACTGTGACACCCTTGTTTTGCTAGCACTATCTGATCATGGCGTTGATTAATAGCTACTGTTTTGCATTTTAACATTATTGCATACACTGTCTCTGAAATTTTTTTTTTTTTTTCACAAATTTAAAATAATTTCTACTGTTTTTGTGCTCGCTGTACTGTACATCAGAATTTTGTTCTGTTCTTGTAGGGATTGTGATTCTGTCCGCCTTTTGTATATTATTGTATTTTGAGAGATATGTGTATTAGACTGTGATATGTTAATACCCTTGAAGTCTTCACCTGTTTTTTGCAGCTACTAATTGTATACTTGCATTTGCATTTTAAATCACTCTGCTAATGCAGTACCCGCACCATTTGTGTTAAAAGGGCGGTGCTGCATGGCAGTTTGCACTGGACCCGTGGAAGCTAAGTTCTAGCGAAACGGCACGCCGTCGTCCGGCGTTGTATGGCTTGTCTCACCCTCCCCACCGCTTGTACCCTCATGTTTCCCCTGCAATAAAGACGGAGTTATATGGTGATCATCTGAAGTGCGACTTTCTTTCTCCTTTGGATTTATCTTGGTCTTCACCGCAAGTCTGCACCATGATCCCCTCCATGGCTCAGTAGGGCTCAAGTAGCTGAACGTGTAGTAACACACGGAGTAGGTGGTGCACCGGGACTCTTACCTCTTTCATATATATATATATATATATATATATATACTTATAAATATATATATATTTATAAGGAATATGATATCTGTCATTGCTAACAGGCTTTGCTAAAATAGTAAATACCCAGTATCAAATATAAACATCATATTTCTTTGTTACCCATGTTAGAGTTGGTGGGTCAGCAGTGCATCCACTTCCACCCCTATGTACATTTCGCATAAAACGCTTCCTCAGGGGGCTATTGCTGATCAATTTTCCCTCTCTTTATATGTGTTCGCCTAATGGCCACCGCTTGCAGTCTGTCCACCGACTGCAACGGGGAAGCACCGCTCTTCAGGGTTGCCAGCGCATGCACAGTGGCTATAGAAGCCAGGGCTTATACACAGCCCTAATGACAGTGGCGTGACCCAGCGGGCAGGTGGAGGACAGTGGGCACGCGCACCAGACTGCATTAAGCAACTTACGTCACATTCCCATATGCTGCACTATGATATGCGCTTGCTTACTTGCTAATCACTGTGCATGATATGCAAAGTTGAAGCGACCAAATGGTCTTGGACACCTATAAATTTATAAATTCCAAGTATGTGTGATGCCCTGGGCAAGCCAGGGGTCACAGGTCATGACACCACCACACCCTACACCCCGGATAGGTACACCGAAGCTAAACCAAAAATCCTTGTTGCCTTCCTCCAGGGGCTGATGTCCACACCAGGGGGTGGGCCAGGTGGTTGGCTCCGAACACCGAGGAGTTCACAGCCCTGGAGGCGGGAGAACCAGGCAGATCAGTTTAGTCAGAGTTTGAAGTGAGAGTGAAGTGGTAGAGGAGCAAGAGGGAGGAGTAAAAGTGGAAGAGAAAGTGACAGTTGAGGAAGCCTGAAGTTGGTCCGGGTGCGTGCCCCGGACTGAGAGAGCAAGGTCAGCAGACGGCAGTGACCGTCTGCAGGAGAGGCTGATCGGAGGTTGCCGAAAGGACCGTGGACGGGTGGTGGCCCGGCGGTACCGGAACGGTATACGAAGAGAAGCCAGCACCATTGGCAGGGGCCTTTCGGATCCCGGCAAGGCTAGGAGTCGCCGTGAATTTGCCAAATCCGTCAGTGAAGGGGACCTCCGGGTCTCCCAACAACTAAGTCCCGATTGAAGGCAACAGTCCAACCGTAGGAGAGAGACACCGCCACCGCCAAGGCACCAGTTTCTCAGGGCCAGCGCCTGCGGGTAAAGTGGGGCTCCTCCGGCCTATATCCAAGCCGGGGAGCGGGTTACCGGTGGGAACCCATCGCTACCAATATAGACTTAGGTGCAGGAAAAGGGACCGTCATCGTCAACTACCGGGGAAAAGCAACAGCAGCCGTCCGTGGGAACCGTCTTTCCAGCCGTGTGTTTTACTGAGAACTGTGTTCCCGTCTCCGGCTGAGTGAGTACCACAGTGCCGTGAGGCACAGCGCTGCCCCGCGTCCCTGCACCCCACCAAGCCCTGCACCGACCCCGCCATCCCTCATCCCCCACCTCATCACTGGGCCCTGGGACAACCACCCCCTACCCACGGAGGGGAGAACCAACAACTTTGCTGCTCCCTGTCACCGCTCCCGGGATCCCCATACAGAGCAGCGGTGGTGTCCACACAATCACCACAACTGTGGGTGGCGTCACGGACAATAAACAATCCCAAAAACCAATCCCCTTTCACTCATGGGCGAGGAGCGCCGCTCGAGTCCCCGGGATCCGGCCCATCGCTCGAGCCACCGAGCAGTAGCAGGCCGCAGCAGCAGCGGCAGCCGGACCCGAGCAGTGGGAGAGCGCGGCGTCCCCACTTCCGCCCGCGACATATGCCATACATAACGATTGAGACATATGGTAATTCATAACATGCATCAAGTCGTGCAATATGCAGAGAATATCCACGTCAGGAATATGAATCCATTAGAGTAGGTTCTTCACATACAAGGTGATCCTTAGGGTTGGTAGAAGTATACTGTAAACAAATACACAAATTAAAACCGATTAAAAACAATACAGGAAAACGGTGGAAGAGATCAAAGATAATGTACTAAATTGCATAAATGATCATTGCTGCGCATGATAACACAAGGCCTATATAAAATAAATAGACGTGACACTGAATAATTTTGATGGCATTAAATGGCCATGACATTTATTAAGGGTTAAATAGCATATTAAAATTACCAATAAATAACCAAATCTTTATTAACCATTTCATCACCACAGTCCATAAACTAGTCCGCCAGCAAAGCTGACGACTTTTCCCTCTAACAAATGCCACGACGAGTGCGATCCTCCACGAGAAGTTCTTTCTCCAGGGATGGCGGGTGGGTGTTCTTCTTTGATCTTCAGAAATTCTGACAGCCAGCTGATGGAGAGCCCCTGCTTTTATTTACAAATTTCCCGCACTTTTCTAACAGCTGACCAATCAGCTGTTAGAAAAAACGGAAAATGGAAAATACCCTACCTATTGGAAAAATCTGCAAACTAAAATTCAAAAGCCCAAGCAATGATTACAGATTCTTCAAAGTAGTCTTTTTTTCTGACAATCAAGCTCAAAAGCTCCGCTTCCAACCTAGCAACTTTATCCTGAGGCAACCTACACTCCATCCTATCAGAATCAATAGTGATGCCTAAAAACTCCAAACACCGACAGGGCAAAGTCGTCTTCTCTTCCGCTATAGGAACACCACACAAACACATCAACTCACGAAACTTAACTAACAACTTTAAACAATCCTCAGACTCCGCCTTACCAACAAATAAAAAATCATCTAAATAATGCAGAATTTTCCCTTACCTCCCTCAACCTCAACAACCCAATGTAAAAATGATGAAAAAGATTCAAAATAAAAACAAGACAAAGAAAAACCCATCGGGAGGCATTTGTCAAAAAAATAGTGCCCCCTAAACTGAAAACCCAGAGAATTGAAACCCGAAGGATTCACTGGTAAAAGCCTGAATGCTGACTGAATATCTGATTTTGCCATTAAAGCCCCTCTACCTGCTTCCCTTAACAAATCCACAGCTTGATCAAATGAGGAATATTTAACCGAGACTATATCCGGCTCAATCTCAACATTTAAGAACCATATCTTGGAAACGATAAATGGTGGATTAGACGGAAACTACCCTTCTCCTTCTTAGGGACTATCCCGAGTGACGAAAGCCGAAAATTCTTGAACGGGGGACTAACAAAAGGACCAGCTACCCTACCTAATTGAATCTCTTTTAGCACTTTGGAAGCTACCACTGACTCAAATTCATTTACTGAAAGAATATTCTCCACCCAAACGCACCCTGACCCTTTAAACTCAGGAACAAAAAAAACGTTCACAAATCCATCCAAAATTAACTAAGCATTCTGTCTGACTGGATAGCGATCTAACCAACCCAGCATGTTTTGTACTATCACTGGTGTCACCTCCTTTAAACATGGACTCCTTAGTGTTGTGTTGTTGCTGTGTACTCTGGTTCTGTTTTTTGAAACATTTGAAGATGGCATGATTACCCCCACAAGAGGAGCACTCATGTCGAAATCTGCAATTGGATGTAAATTTACATGACGACTCATTAAATGCAAAGCAGAAACCTTTTTTAACCATAGGATTATTTTGAGAAAATCTGTTAAAATTAGTCCTCTGAGGAAGCATAAGGTTTAGCCATAGACCGACGTCTTTTTGGCCCCATTGCATATTCCGGAGGATGGCTAATTTTTGACGAAAACCCTCATCATAATTCAGCCATGCAATGCCACCAAAACTGCGATATGCCTCTAATATGTTCTCCATGTGCTGAAAAAGACCCGAACAAACTGCCGGATTCCTTTCACTCAAGACAGAAGAAAAAATGCAAAATGCCTGCAGCCAGTTATTGAATGATTTAAAGGCGGCCTTTTTCTTATCATCTAAATCCGTCTTCTCATCCTTTTTAACATTCTCTCTACTAGACGGAAGCAGAGAAAACAAATCAACATAATCTCCCATGTAAATCTTATCCCTAACTGGCTGCGGCAAATGAAATCCCAGGGGGGACATGTCACATGTCAAAGCCTCCTTAAATAAATAACCAGGCAGAGACATGGACTCCTGACAACCACTAAAGCTGGTGTCACACACAGCGACAACGACAATGACGTCGCTGCTACGTCACCATTTTCTGTGACGTTGCAGCGACGTCCCGTCGCTGTGTGTGACATCCAGCAACGACCTGGCCCCTGCTGTGAGGTCGCCGGTCGTTGCTGAATGTCCAGCTTCATTTTTTGGTCGTCACTCTCCTGCTGTGACACACACATCGCTGTGTGTGACAGCGAGAGAGCGACGAAATGAAGCGAGCAGGGAGCAGGAGCCGGCGTCTGGCAGCTGCGGTAAGCTGTAACCAGCGTAAACATCGGGTAACCAAGGGAAGACCTTTCCCTGGTTACCCGATATTTACCTTCGTTACCAGCCTCCGCCCTTGCTGCCAGCGCCGGCTCCTGCTCTGTGCACATGTGGCTGCAGTACACATCGGGTAATTAACCCGATGTATACTGTAGCAAGGAGAGCAAGGAGCCAGCGCTAAGCAGTGTGCGCGGCTCCCTGCTCTCTGCACTGTGACATGTAGTTGCAGTACACATCGGGTTAATTAACCCGATGTGTACTGTACCTAGGAGAGCAAGGAGCAAGCGCTAAGCGCGGCTCCCTGCTCTGCACGTGTAGCACAGCGACGTTATGATCGCTGCTGCGTCGCTGTGTTTGACAGCTAAGCAGCGATCATAACAGCGACTTACAAGGTCGCTGTTACGTCACAGAAAATGGTGACGTAACAGCGACGTCGTTGTCGCTGTCGCTTAGTGTGAACCCAGCTTAAGACCTGCACTACTCTCCCTAGCCACCGCCCCCCTGCTAACATTTCACATAACACTTTCTTCACTACAGCTTCTATACTAAAAGGAAGAGGGCCGGCACACGAGACAGACAGAGGGACATTGAAACTCTCAGCCTGTCCTCTGCTCTGCAGTTCTCGGCCCTCCTGTGGATGTCCCTGGTCTCCAGCAGCTCCGCGCCTCAGGCCCCTGCCTCTGGCCTCGGCAAGGCACCTCCTCCTCTTCAGACGGGGACTCGGACCAGGGGGCCGCCGTCGCTCTTCTGGCCCCAGGAACGATCTTCCCCTATGATCTCCCGCTGCCACCAGGAATTTCAAATCCCTGGGCCGGTGCCGCGCTTTTACGGCGACGCCGACTAGATGACGTACTCTTCCTCTTCGTGGCTGCTCTGTCCGGCGCTGAACAATGACGCGCCTCCGCAGCCAGGATGGGCGGGAAAGCTCCGGCTTCCGCTTCTTCCTCATTCTCACCGACTGCCGCTGGAAGGACGCTGCGCCGCAGGGACCGCCTTCTTTCCGGGATATCCGCTGTCAGCGCTGCCATCTCTTCTGGGTCGGTAAGCTGGATAACCGCGGCGTCACGATCCTCAGCTTCTCCAACTTCTGCTGGCTGCCTAGACGCCTCCAGGCATTGTCTCAGCCAGGCTTCTCCACTGTCCTCGCGCGCCCTCTTCATCCGGTCTTGCAGCAGGCTTTCCATCAGCTGTTCTTCTTTGATCTTCAGAAATTCTGACAGCCAGCTGATGGAGAGCCCCTTCTTTTATTTACAAATTTCCCGCACTTTTCTAACAGCTGACCAATCAGCTGTTAGAAAAAATGGGTGCGCAGAACCAGCCTAAACTGGTTTAACCAGTCTCCTCATGACAGAACACAGCTGTTCTTAACCCTTCACTCACCACACATATAGTGAACATAAAAACCTTTATTCAATAATAATGGCCATTCCATTGTATATATAACCAGGCCTGTGCCATCATGCATTCGCACGGCATACTAGCTACCGTGCTCTAAACAGAGAGCCAGATGGATTAATTGGGGACAATAGAGCTAGTACACAGGCATTTTCTAGGGGAAAGAGAGTCCAACTTATAAGAAACAAGCAAATTAATTGGTTTCATTTAATCCTGTAGGTGATTTAGTTTCTAATAGTGTAATCCATTTGCATTCTTGCTGTAATAGTTTCTTATTTATATTGCCGCCTCGAATCCCTCTGGACACATGTTCAATCCCCCTTACATTAAAGGTACAGGGATCACTATCATGTTTTAATTTGAAATGTCGAGGGATTGTTTTCAATTCCTCCAAATTGGAGATGGTTGTTGCAGCTACAATGTCGCGTACGTCTTTCCTTGTCCTGACTCTTAGTTGGCGTGATGTCAGCCCAATATAAATTAGGCCACAAGCACACATCGCATAGTATATCACCTGCGTGGTGGAGCAGGTGATATACTGGCGAATTTCAAATTCTTTGTCTCCCCTGATGACCTAAAGGTCACACACATATTGGCGCATGCCCTACATCCACCACAGGGGTAACACCCCTTAACCAGTGACCCTGTGTCAAAGGGCGTATTGGTAGTCGCCACGTAGTGGCTTCTAACCAATATATCTTTGAGATTTTTGCTTCTCCTATAGGTCATCTGGAGGTAATCTAGTATATACTTTTTCAGGATTGGTTCGGTCTGGAGAACTGGCCAATGGCGCTGCAAACTTCTTTTCACCTCTTCACATTGTGAATTATATGTTGTGATGAATCTGACATTATTGTTGTCCTTGGATACTCCATTGGAGGACTGGAGTAAAGTTTCTCATGTGAACTTCTTCGCCCTATTATACCCTTCCTTTATGGATCTGTTGCTGTACTCTCATGACTGAAATCTCTTTCTCAATATATCAGCTTGAAATTTCTGTGGGGTTGAGCAAATCCGCTTCGTTCTCATAAACTGCCCAACTGGGATAGATTTGATAGTGACGTAATGGTGGCTAGACTCTGCATGCAACAGGGAATTGATTGCGGTGGGCTTCCTGAATAAGTCTGACTGTAGCTGTCGGTTGCTGTCAATATCGATCTTGATGTACAGGAAGTCCACCACCTCCCTGCTACACACATAGGTCCGCCTGATGTTAAAATCATTCACATTGAGTTGGCCCATGAACTGCCTAAGCCCATCCTCACTGCCTTGCCAAATAAATAAAATATCGTCAATGTATCATGGCCAGAGGGGTATATGGTCTACAGCCCACGCGTCCTCGCCCCCCCGCAAACCACTTTCCCAAAACCCAAGAAAGAGGTTTGCAAATGAAGGCGCACAGGCCGCCCCCTTTGCAGTACCCCTCCGCTGTAGATAAAATTGCTCTTTAAAGGAAAAAAAATTATGCGATAGGATGAACTCAAGCAGCCCAAGGACCAACTCACATGTGGGACCATCCCAGTTGCTGTTCACGAAAAAGAAGCGGGCCGCCTCCAACCCCTGCTGATGATCAATGCAAGTATAGAGTGACTCTATATCTGCAGTCACGAGGTACATATCATCCTCCAAATGTATCCCGTTAATTCTGGTTAATACGTACGTGGTGTCGCGGACGTATGATGGGAGAGCTTCTGCCAGTGGTTGCAAACAAAAATCCACAAATTTGCACACCGGGTCATAAAGGCCTTCCAATCCAGACACGATAGGTCTGCCCGGGTGTTCGGTGGCATTTTTGTGGATTTTAGGGATGAAGTAAGTGGTTGGTGTCTTAGGGTATTTAAATATTAGACCGTCATAGAATTTTTTTTTTTTAGGGATAATGCCCTGCCATATAGTATCAGACCTAATTCAGCAGAATATGATGACATAGGATTTGTGGATCATTTTATATATGTGATTCTATCCCTCAACTGTTTCTGTGCCTCCTTCTCATACATCTTTTTGGGCCATAGGACAACGTTTCCCCCTTTGTCGGCTGGTTTGATGACAAGGTCATCGAGCGACTGTAATTCACAAAGTGCCGTTCGATCTCCCTGAGTAAGGTTGTCACTCAGTCATGCAGTAGAGATCCTCTTGAGATTATGGTTAACCAGATCAGTGAAGATCTCCACCGCAGGAGATGCCGACATCGCGGGAAATGTTACCGATCTGGGATATAAATGCCTGGGGTATTTACCTTGGGTCGTTCCATCCTGCTCGTCCAACAAAAAATTCAAATTTCTCCAGGCTTCTTCTATTATAGAGTCTGACATGGTCGTATGGTCATCGCTGTTTTTATAATGCAGCTTTTTAAGAATAAATTTCCTTGATAAAAGATTAACATCTTTTATAGCTGTGAAAAGATTAAAGCCATTAGTGGGTGCAAAGGTTAGCCCCCTCTCAAACAACTTTTTTTTTTATTATAAGTCAATACATGTTCTGATAAGTTAATCACCTGTAATTTGTTCGTATCATTTTTCTTGTGACCCTTCCTATATGATCCCGAGTGCATGCTTTTACTAGAGTTGTTCTGTCTCTTGTCCGTGGATCGCAAGGTCATGCCACTCCCAGACCCTGATTCTTGGTTCGTTGAACTTCATTGGACGTGCAGGAAGCAAACGACCCTGATCTTGATCCAGCGTTCTTCCATATACCCCGCTGTCTCCTATGCCATCTATAGATGTTATTTTGGTTGTGATCCATAGTATCTCTCTGAAACTTTTTTGATTTTAACATCGCTTACCTCTTTTTCCCACTTAATGGATTCATCTTCAATCTCAGAATTTAGTCTTACCAGCGCATCACTGGATAGGCCATCCTGTAGCTTTTTCTGTATTTGTTCAATTTCTGTATCCATGTCACTGACTGTTTATTTAGTTGTATATTTAGCACCAGTGAGGATTAATTACTAAAACTTAGCTTTTATTTAAGCTCTTTAAAATTCAAAGATGAACAGACAATTATGCTGTAATGAACAACCCTTGTTATTCCAAGGGTTGTTCATTACAGCATGGTAACATGCACCTTGGCTACCTGCAGGGTGATCCTAAGTGTATTTTATAATTGTCTGTTCATCTTTGAATTTTAAAGAGCTTAAATAAAAGCTAAGTTTTAGTAATTAATCCTCACTGGTGCTAAATATCCAACTGTATGTGAGTATTGTCCCCCAGAAACACCAACTGGTGATTTCTTGCTTTATTCTTTTATTTAGTTGTACTAGCAGCTCCATGAACTCTCTAGAGCAGGTGGTAGCCGCCTGTTCCCACCTATTCCTAAATTATTGATCCGGCTCCTTGAAGGCTGGAAAGACCTGCACTATAAAGGGTGCTTTACACGCTGCGATATCACTAACGATTTATCGTCGGGGTCATGGTGTTTGTGAAGCACATCCGGCATCGTTAGCGACATCGCAGCGTGTAACATGTACGAGCGACCTTCAACGATTGCAAAAGTGGTAAAAATTGTTGGTTTTGGAGAGGTCGTCCAAACACCAAATATTGTTGTCAGGTGAGTAACGAGGTTGTTTGTCATTCCTGCGGCAGCACACATCGCTATGTGTGACACCGCAGGAACGAGGAAACTCACCGTATCAGCGTCCCACCGGCAATGAGGAAGGAAGGAGGTGGGCGGGATGTTCGGCCCGCTCATCTCCGCCCCTCCTCTACTATTGGGCGCTATGATGCCAAATGAACCGCCCCCTTAGAAAGGAGGCGGTTCGCTGGTCACAGCGACGTCGCTAGGCAGGTAAGTACGTGTGACGGGTGTAAGCGATGTTGTGCGACATGGGCAGCGATTTGCCCGTGTTGCATAACCGACGGGGGTGGGTACAATCGCTAGCGATATCGATACCGATATCGCAGAGTGTAAAGTGCCCTTAAGTTTCCGTGGTATGATGTTTTTCTCCAGATATTTTTCTAAAAATGCCCTATTCCACCAGATTCTGGTTCTCTTGCACAGCAACTCCTTATATCGATCTATACTATTTTGCATCTCTCCACTGCTTTCCGTAGACACCAATATGGGCTCATCACTGAACACTGCGTTCATTTTTGAAAGCAATTAACTTTTCTCTGACCTCATAATCCATTTTATTCTTATTACTGGATGCTGTGAAAAACACAGAAATAATTATTAGCGACAAATTGGCGCCATTGGCCAGTGGCCAGTTCTCCAGACCAAACCAATCCTAAAAAAGTATATACTAGATACCCCTGTGGTGGATGTAGGGCATGCACCAATATGTGCAGGACTAAGACCTTTAGGTCATCATGGGGAGACAAAGAATTTGAAAGTCGCCAGTATCCACCTGATCCACCACGCAGGTGATATACTATGCGATGTGTGGTTGTGGCCACATTTTTATATGGGGCTGATATCACGCCAACTAAGAGTCAGGACAAGGGAACACGTACGCGACATTGTCGCTTCAAAAACCATCTCCAATTTGGAGGAATTGAAAACGATCCCTCGACATTTCAAATTAAAACATGATAGTGATCCCTGTACCTTTAAGGTAAGGGGGATTGAACATGTGTCCGTAGGGATTCGAGGCGGCAATATAAATAAGAAACTATTACAGCAAGAATACAAATGGATTACACTATTGGAAACTATGGGATTGAATGAAACCAATTAATTTGCTTGTTTCTTATAAGTTGGACTCTCTTTCCCCTAAAAAAATGCCTGTGTACTAGCTCTATAGTCCCCAATTAATCCATCTGGCTCTCTGCGCAGCAACGATCATTTATGCAATTTAGTACATTATATTTGATTGATCTCTTCCACTGTTTTCCTGTAGTGTTTTTAATCAGTTTTAATTAGTGCATTTGTTTACAGTATACTTCTACCAACTCTAAGGATCACCTTGTATGTGAAGAATCCACTCTAATGGATTAATATTCCTGACGTGGATATTCTCTGCATATTGCACGACCTGATGCATGTTATGAATTGCCATATGTCTCAATCGTTATGTCAGGCATACTTGGAATTTATAAATTTATAGGTTTCCATGACCATTTGGTCGCTTCAACTTTGCATATCATGCATAGTGATTAGCAAGTAAGCAAGCGCATATTATAGTGCAGCATATGGGAATGTGACGTAAGTTGCTTACTGCAGTCTGGTGCGCGTGCCCGCTGTCCTCCACCTGCCCGCTGTCATTAGGGCTGCGTATGTGCACTGGCTTCTATAGCCACTGCGCATGTGCTGGCACCGTTGACGAGCGGCGCTTCCCCGTTGGGGTCAGTGGACAGTAGCGCGCATGCGCCGGCGTCAGACTGCAAGCGACGGCCATTAAGCAAACACATCATATAAGGATTAAACACATAAATTTGGCCATGATTAATACACCGAGGAGATAACACAATAGTATCCCTCGGGGGTAATGCCAACTCCGAAAGGCATATCAAAAGAGGAGGAAAGGAGATAAGGCACAATTATGATTGAAAATATTAAGTTTTTATTGGTAAAGGTTAAAAGAACAAATACAAAACAGTACAAAAAGACATACAGAACATGGAATCGGTCACCAAGGGTGTGGAAAGGAGAAATGTTCCTTTATAAAAATAGTCTTTAAGGAGGTTTACTCTTGCCTCAAGAACCAGCCCCATATACCACCAGGTAATGCAACAAGCTCTTTTGAATTTAATGCAAGGTGCCTTCTACTCTCCTGCACACTCTTTCTGCCTTTGGTATTTTCCACTACTCAATGCGTTTATTAGTATTTCAGCCATTAGGCAGAGTTGTGGCTGCTGAGATTACCATTTAGTCCTGTTTCTAAAGTGATGAGATATAATATTTACTACAGAATTTTACTATCATTCTCTCACTATTATATGTGAAATTCACGTGTTGAGTCCCTGGGTATGGACCCATCAATGATGGGGATACCAGCATTTGGGAACATACAGGTCTATACCGATGAATTTTGAGTGCACATGTACACTTTATTAGTCAGCCCACAGGTCCAATGAAGGTCTGCACTGACGCAATTCCGGAACTATATATATATATATATATATATATATATATATATTTACAGCCAGCCTTTGCACTTTACTTACACCGCGACCATCATCTTGTAAATTTCGACAGCCCTATTACTGTTACCTCTGTTATTATCTACATCCAAATCCAAAGGAATAGCCAATTAGGCTTTATCTGTTCACTATACTCCTAGGGTTTGTATAATTTAACCCAACTTACAGCGTGTTAACCCTCTGCATCCTTGTGTGTTTTGTACACTGTATAACGTTGCTTACCGAAACTTGGGGGTTTCACTCGCTTGCAGCGGTATTAGGTAGCTTAGGCAACACAGGTATCACTGTCTCTTATAAAACCCAGCAGTTTATTTAATAGACTCAACATAAACTGCTCAACAAAATGTAACAAAGCCTCTCCTGGCTTAAAGGAAAATATAACATACCGTGGGCTTCCAGTCCAATTAAATGTCCATAGTGGAGTCTCCACACTCTGGCTCCTGCCAGCGAACACCACTCACTGTGGTTCCTTCCTGCAGCCTCCAGTCGGGCTGCAGTCTTTTCCCCAGTCCTCACCTGGACTGATTTCCAGAAGTCTCTCTCCAGTCTTCACACAGACTGAGACCTCCAGCACACAATCTCCATGTGCAGCACACAATCTCCATGTGCAGTGAAATGACCAGCCAGGGAGGCCTCTGGCTGTGTAGTCGTGGCAGCACTATATTCAAGGCACATCCCTGGCTTCATCACTTCTTTAATGTTGAGAGAGTGTATGTCGGTGTCTTCGTCGGCCGATGCACAAAGAGGCTGCAGGCAACAGTCCAGATGCAATAAAAACGACATTTATTCACAAAGTTAAAGAGGAAAAACACTCCGGTCAGCGGATTCCGGCAATATTAGTGGAGCTGGGGACAACCTGCCCAAACGCACCCTCTGATGGGGATATGCCCAGAGTTCTTCTCCCACTCTTCAGCCAAGCATACACCGGACCCACACCGGCAGAATAAGCTTTGAGGTTGCGCCACTGAACTCCCACTCTTCAGCCAAGCATACACCGGACCCACACCGGCAGAATAGGCTTTGAGGTTGCGCCACTGGACTCCCACTCTTCAGCCAAGCATACACCGGACCCACACCGGCAGAATAGGCTTTGAGGTTGCGTCCACCTCCTTATCCCAGGTGTCCCCCGATGTTCCGCTCACACAATCGCACTTGCCGCTCCAGATGTTCACACTCCGCTGACCCGGATCCTCACTCTCCACACACATTCAGACCTTGCCTAGATATCCGGCCGACTCCTCCTCCCCGGTGGCAACAGCCGTTCCACCCGGCCACTAGGGGGTGCCCTAACACAGCACATAACAATATAAAATTCAACACTTTTAATAATCACAATGCCGGGTAACTATGCTAAACTGGTAGGGGGTAGGCCCACCCACTACATGCCTCCCCTCTTAAAATCCGAGCCTCCCGGCAAGGCTCTTAAACACATAAAAACATAAACATATAAAAACCTTTCGGTTCAGTCCTCAACAGCGGCACCAGTTCAGCGGCGCTCCCGGTCTTGAGGGGCGCTTGATGGCGCAACAGCGCTCCCGGTCTCTGGACAGCGCCCGGAGGCTCAACAGCGCTCCCGGTCTTAGATGGGTGCCCGGAGGCTTCAGTAGCGCTCCCGGTCTTCGCTGAAGGTGCCCGGAGGCTTCAAGAGCGCTCCCGGTCTTTGCTGGGGGCAACAGGCCCGTAAAACTTTACAACAACAGAGAAACTTTCTGCCGGTCTGGAACAACACCGGTCTCGGCAAGTGCTGGAGGCAACAACTTACTCTGGGGGCCAGGCTCTCTTCCATTCTTCCGCTTGAGCCTGGATGTAGGCCCCCAGAGTTTGTCCCGGCTGGCGGCGGATTCGCCTGAAAGACACCGGGGCGTAGGGCGGTTCCTCCGGCACAGCTGCTGCAGCTCCTCTTGACGGTGATGGCGTTTCTGCCCGGGATGGTGGTGGCGCGGCGGGCGACGCGTCCAGCATGAAAACCGGTCTGTTGTTGACATTTTGCGTCACCGCTACCACGGCTGGGACCCTCTCCGGATCGGGGGTCGGTTCAGCCACTGCCTCTGGGATGACAGCCTTGATGCGCCTAGGGTGAGAGGGCTCAGACAGACTCGGCCTAGCGTGACTCCGGCGCCGCTCTTGCTGCTCCTCCCACTCAATCTCCTCCTGCCACTGCTCCGCTTCCCGGGAGGTCGGCATGCGGGAGACACAGACAGCAAACAGGCCGCGGCTACCGGCGTCCGGCAGGAAGGTGACTTTCTCGCCCGGCCAAAGGGTGTGCAATCGCTTAGGGAGTCCTTCGACATCGAGATGAACCCGGTTATAAAAATAGTCATCCCCGGTCTCTACTTCTCGGATGAAGCCGTATCCCTCTTGCTGGTTAAACTTGACTACCACCCCGGTCACAAACTGCTGGGCTAGCTTCTCGCCACCGGGACCGGACAGCATTTCCCGGACAATGGTCTCAGCCAGGAGCCGTTCCTGGACGGGGTCAGGCTTCGGGGGCGGAACACTGGGGCGCGCCTTCTCCGGCGGGGCGATGACTGGGTCCCAGAAGAAGCCCAGGTGGTCCTCCTCTAGATGCCCAGCTAACTCCTCAGCCGACTCCGGTGCCGGGACAAGTGGTGTGGCGACGGCGTTAAGCTGCGGGGTGTCCCATGGGAAAGCAGCAACCCCCGGACGGCTTGGCATGGGCGGGGTAGCATAGGTCGCCTTTACCTCTGTAATGGTGCTCCCGGTTTGAGCGTCCCATGAGGTCTTCCAAGAGACCTTGTCCGGTCTTGTAGAGCCTCCCGGCCCAATGGGAAGGTCCGCTATCGCGGCCTCGCTAGCAGGGGCGAACCGGGGTCGGCCTCGGCCAAGGCTGATGAGGGCCATAGTCGTCGCCAACTCCGCAGGTTGCCCAAAGTTCTCCATCTCGGTTCTCAACAGAATCGCTGATAATGGCGGTGGTGTCGACGCTGAGACTGGAGGAAGTGGAGGCGGGTCTTCATTTCCCGCTCTTAAACAGACTCCACCCCCAGCCCCACGCATCATTTCGACTCCTCCGCTGAGGTACTTCTTTTTCTTTTTCTTCTTCCATGCCCTGGAGTTGGCGCCTCCCCTCTTTGGGCGGAGTACTCCATGCTTTCTCTTCGGCACCGGCCAGCCCCAGGCTCTTCTTTCGGCGCCAATTTTCCGCGCCTTTTCTGTTTCTTCACAGACGTCGGCCATCTTGCCGCCATCTTGTGCCCGGTCCAACGCCTTGGGCACTTCTTCCTCCCACCATGGGACTGGGAATCTTCTTTCATAGTCCGAATTCCGTGCTTCAGGCACTACTTGGTCTTCAGACTCCTGGTTCTCCGGCAAGGGACTTGTATCCTGCCGACTACGCCACATGAAATGACCAGCCAGGGAGGCCTCTGGCTGTGTAGTCGTGGCAGCACTATATTCAAGGCACATCCCTGGCTTCATCACTTCTTTAATGTTGAGAGAGTGTATGTCGGTGTCTTCGTCGGCCGATGCACAAAGAGGCTGCAGGCAACAGTCCAGATGCAATAAAAACGACATTTATTCACAAAGTTAAAGAGGAAAAACACTCCGGTCAGCGGATTCCGGCAATATTAGTGGAGCTGGGGACAACCTGCCCAAACGCACCCTCTGATGGGGATATGCCCAGAGTTCTTCTCCCACTCTTCAGCCAAGCATACACCGGACCCACACCGGCAGAATAGGCTTTGAGGTTGCGCCACTGAACTCCCACTCTTCAGCCAAGCATACACCGGACCCACACCGGCAGAATAGGCTTTGAGGTTGCGCCACTGGACTCCCACTCTTCAGCCAAGCATACACCGGACCCACACCGGCAGAATAGGCTTTGAGGTTGCGTCCACCTCCTTATCCCAGGTGTCCCCCGATGTTCCGCTCACACAATCGCACTTGCCGCTCCAGATGTTCACACTCCGCTGACCCGGATCCTCACTCTCCACACACATTCAGACCTTGCCTAGATATCCGGCCGACTCCTCCTCCCCGGTGGCAACAGCCGTTCCACCCGGCCACTAGGGGGTGCCCTAACACAGCACATAACAATATAAAATTCAACACTTTTAATAATCACAATGCCGGGTAACTATGCTAAACTGGTAGGGGGTAGGCCCACCCACTACATGCAGCACACTCAGACTTTTTTCTGTCTCTAAAACTAACAGTCACTTAAACCCAACCGGACACACCCACAGGTGGAGGTATGTGATTCTCCAGCCCTGTCCATCACGCCGGCCATAGTTTAAAGGGAAGCTAACCCTTAATTACAACCCAAGTCCTGTGAAACTACAGGTCCCACAGTCACATCTTCAGTTCAATAGGGCAGGGAATCCTTCTCCACTGCAACACATAGCGACCATCCACAACATTGGTGGTCGCTACCTCACAACTGTAACACTACATTTTTAATGTGTTTTTGTATGTCTATCACTTACTGCAGGGGTGGGGAACCTTTTTACTGGCAGGGGCAATTTAGAATTTCGTACTAACCTTTGGGGGCCGCACAACATTATCAACCTGAAAAATAACCCTGCTATATTTGGTCAAACAATTAATTAACTCACCCCTACTGTGGAGGCAGGAGCTGCTTCTCTTTGGTGCAATTGTGATGTTTGGTGATATTGATCATCTTGTTTCTCACAGCTGCTTTTCCAGGTTTGTCTCTGTCTGGAGATGCTGGGGGCATAAACATCACAGCAGGGGCAGGGGTGCATAAATTACAGGAGACACTGGGAGTTTATATCACAGGAGGGGCTGGGGCATATACATCAGTAGGGGGCATGGACAGCCCTGGCGGTGGCACAGACATGACTGGGGACAGGGACAGCACTGGGTGGCAGCACGGACTGCACTGGGTGGCAGCACGGACTGCACTGGGTGGCAGCACGGACTGCACTGGGTGGCAGCATGGACAGCACTAGGTGGCATCACTAGGGAGACAGACAGGTCTGGGGGAACATAGACATCAACAAGAGGGCACAGACTGGGGGGCATAGAAAGCAGTGGGAGGGTACAGACAGCAGTAGCGAGTTAAGAGCACTGGGAGGTACACAGTACTGAGGGGTGGCACACAGCACTGGGGAGCATGGATAGCATAAGGGGGGCACAGACAGCACTTTCCGTGGCATGGACAGCACTGGGGGCAGCATGGACAGCATTAGGTGGGGCGGACAGCACTGGGGGGGCATAGACATCACCCAGGGGGTACAGACAGCACTAGGGGGGCACGGACAGCAGTGAGGGGTTACACCGTGCTTAGGGGGTACACACTGTACTAGGGAGTACACAGCACTGGGGTGTACACAGCATTAGGGGGTACACACAGCATTAGGGGATACACACAGCACAAGGGAATACACACAGCATTAGGTGGTACACACTGTACTAGGAGGTACACAACACTGGGGGGGTACACACTGTACTAGGAGGTACACAGCACTGGGGGGTACACACAGCACGAGGGGGTACACAGCACTGGGGGTACACACTGTACTAGGAGGTACACAGCACTTGGGGGTACACACAGCATAAGGGGGTACACAGCATTAGGAGGTACACACAGCATTAAGGGGTACACACAGCATTAGGGGGTACTCACTGTACTAGGGGGTACACACAGCACTAGGGGGTACACACTGTACTAGGGGGTACACACAGCATTAGGGGGTACACACAGCACTAGGGGGTACACACAGCACTAGGGGATACACACAGCATTAGGGAGTACACACAGCATTGGGGGGTACACAGCACGAGGGGGTACACACAGCACTAGGGGGTACACAGCACTGAGCGGGGGGGGGCAGCGATTGGTTGAGTACTCACAGCGAGGGGGACGGGGGGAATCACACACACAGCACAGTTTTGGGAGGCTGGTAAACCTGCTGCAGCTTTTCTGTGACTTTTATCGCAGCGTGCTGCTTGCTCCGTCCACCAGAGCACACTAGCACAGGCTGGGGATAAGCCTAGAATGGGTAAAGGAAAAGGGATTCTTCAGCTCACCTGTTGCCCGGACTGGTAGACCTTGCGGGTGCCTCGGATCCGCCGGTAAGTCCCGACCGGTTTGTGAAAGAAGGCAGAGAAGAAAAGGATGATCCGGCACTGATTCTTCTTTAAGATAAAATCTCCGTAATCTTTATTGGAAATATTAAAAGCATCGTGAAGGCCAAGGTATAAATCAATACATGGAAACTTTGCACGTTTCGGACTACACCATAAAAACAGAAAGAGTCCTTAATCATAAGTGTTCCATGTATACCACAACGTTACTAAAATAGACTGACCCGCTGGATGGGCGGAAGGGAGGGGCGGGATGTCATGATTGCATGAAAAAACAGGTGAACATCGCCGTGCATATGGACAAAAGGAACACCATACTGGGTCAATATAATCCTTAGTAAATAGTGTGTGATAAACCATAAAACATTCATTCATATGTTAATAATCATTTCAATAGAGGAGCTGACCTGAAATTGCAATAGGGCTGCAAATACAAGCCCCTATATATTCATAAGAATAGAAACGAAAAATTTCATGATACAGATAGAGCTAAAAATGAAATTAGATTATGTGGGTTAGTTACCAAAGGACCCAACCCTAGGTTGATAAGTAAATTATATGGAGATCACAAGTTAAATAAAATATAAATTTATAAGGTTCTCAACAATATTTGCAAAGTATATCAAAAAGCAGCTCCTCCAGTGAAAAACAGGGGGGGGGGGGAGGACATGTTCAATATAAATAAGCAAGCTCCAATATGTGCATATCGTCTGACAATAAAAAGACCATCAAAAAATATATAGATACATCAGGATGAAACATGTGTGGAGCTTGACTGAAGGAATGCTCATTACAATATGTCCGAATTATGGTATCCGTGCAGGAATGGATGAATTTCATCAAAGAATGACTAGAACAAACACATAAGCATAAAAGCACCTCATTGAATGTCAGAAAACGGATCAGAAATTATTCTATATCTATCGATCTAAAAAATAAATCGCAAATCGGAGCGATAGTTAAAGCCACCTGGGTATCTTGTATTTAGCTTCAAAATCCATTTTGCCTCTGCCAAAAGCAGGGCTTGGAACCAGTCCCCCCCACGAGGGGGTCTGGGAACAGACTCTATACCCGTGATCACTAAGGAAGAAAAATCCGCTGAATGACATTCAATGTAGTGCCTGGTCAGAACAGATAAGGAGCGTTTCTTCACCAATGCAACATAGCTTAAGGAGGTCCTGTCATGAGCTGCTGAAGGTATGCGGACGTGCTCAGAGATCCTGGTTCTAAGTGCTCTAGAGGTGCAGCCGACATAGCCCTTGCGGCATAGTGTGCACGTTGCCACATAGACCACATGTGCAGAAGCACAATTAATAAACGATCGAATTACAAAGCTTTCTCCATTATTCCCTAATAGGGATTTGGTATTGTGCATGAACCTGCAAAGGCCACATCGGCCGGACCCACATTTATAAGACCCAGAGACACTGAGCCAGGTTCTGTTACATTTCTTAGATGTGAACATGCTGGGTGCCACAAGGTTCCCAATGGTACGAGCTCTCTTGGCTACTATATTGACCCCCGGCTGAAGAACTGAATTTAGTATGAGGTCCTGACGTAAAAGGGGGATAAAACGCTGGATGGTCTGTTTAATTTGAAAAAAATCAGTGCTAAATGGTGTTGAAAAAGTCACACGATTTCTAGATACTGAGGAAACAGGGCGATCTTCCAACCGATTGGTTCTGGTCCTATTCTCAACAATAGAAGAGGCCCTGTTCAAAGTCCGATCAGGATACCCCCTCCCACTGAGTCTCTCTCTAATGCGGACAGCTTCACAACGATAGGAAGCTTCAGATGAGCATAAACGCTTCGCTCGTAAGAGCTCACCCACAGGTAAATTCTGTAAGGTGTGGGGCATGTGACAGCTACTCGCATGGAGAGAGGTATTGCCACAAATAGGCTTCCTATACAGAACAGAATGAATGGAACCAGTCAAGGGGTCGCCAGATAGCAGGATGTCCAGGAAGGGAGCTGAGTCCATATATAGGTTCATGGTAAATCTCAAATTGAGAGGGTTGTTGTTAAAATGTGCATTGACGGCTTCCATGGCCTCCTGGGGGGTACCAAAATCTCCTGTATTACATATCAAAACTTGATCATCAATATATCTTGCATACCAAATAATGGTATGCAACAATGGATTATCACTTGTATAGATATATTTCTCTTCCCAGTAGGCCATGTAAATATTAGCCAATGCACATGAAAAACTTGCCCCCATAGGACAACCGGCTATCTGGAGATAAAATGTTAAGTTAAACTGGAAAAAATTGTGGGTCAACAGAAAACCTGTTGTCATGAGAATGAATTCTTTGAGGACATCGTCAAATGAGCTGTATTTATTTAGATGAAAATCCAGAGCCTGTAAGGCTTCCATATATGGTATGCTAGGATATAATGAGACCACGTCGCTTATTATCCAAAAAGAACCACTCGTCCAGGACATCTTCTCCAAATCCTGTAAGAGACTCTTTGTGTCTCTAATATGACCAATAGTACGTTTCATGAGCGGCTGGATATAATGATCTAGCCAGTCACTCAGATTGCTGGTTAGAGACCCAGTGCTGGCTACTATGGGTCTCAATGGGGGAGGGAAAGTGCCCTTATGGACCTTGGGAAGGCCTTGAAAAATGAGACACACCAGAGAGTCGACAAAAAGATATTCGTGGACCTTTTCATTAAGAACTCCCCATTGAAAACCTTGTGAGAAGAGGACCCGTAACTTGGAGGAAAAATCAGATGTGGGATCGCAAGGCAATTGCCTGTAAGTGGATTTATCACTCAATATGGTATTAATCTCTCTTTCATACAGTTTGCTGTCCAGCACTACTACTGAGCCCCCCTTGTCCGCCCCCCGGACCACAATGTGACTATTGTCCTTCAGATCTTTAAGTGCTCTTTTTTCAGAGGATGACAAATTGTCCTGAATCCGGGGTTTCATCAAGAGTATATTTCTGACCTCCGATTCTATAAGGTCCTGGAACGTGTCCATAACAGGAACCCTGGAGGCAATAGGATAAAAACTCGGGTTCTTATTGACAAAAGGAGAAGGTTCAGATATACCCGTACAGGTGTCACTTAGTTCTTGTAAGTGCGTAACCGCAATCTGTTCCCTCAAATTCCAAAATAGGGGGACATGAGTAGAATTGTTGGTCGGAGGATCAGGTGAGTTGGGCCTATCAGTATTGTCCGCATCAGTATTGGAAAAATGTCTTTTTATTGTGAGATTCCTGACAAACCTATTAACATCTCTAAGAGTCTGGAAAAGATCAGCCCTATTATTAGGGGCAAAATTCCACGAAAAGGTCCACGAATATCTTTTTGTTGACTCTCCGGTGTGTCCCATTTTTCAAGGCCTTCCCAAGGTCCATAAGGGCACTTTCCCTCCCCCATTGAGACCCATAGTAGCCAGCACTGGGTCTCTAACCAGCAATCTGAGTGACTGGCTAGATCATTATATCCAGCCGCTCATGAAACGTACTATTGGTCATATTAGAGACACAAAGAGTCTCTTACAGGATTTGGAGAAGATGTCCTGGACGAGTGGTTCTTTTTGGATAATGAGCAACGTGGTCTCATTATATCCTAGCATACCGCATAGGGAAGCCTTACAGGCTCTGGATTTTCATCTAAATAAATACAGCTCATTTGACGATGTCCTCAAAGAATTCATTCTCATGACAACAGGTTTTCTGTTGACCCACAATTTTTTCCAGTTTATTGGTACATTTTATGTCCAGATAGCCGGTTGTCCTATGGGGGCAAGTTTTTCATGTGCATTGGCTAATATTTACATGGCCTACTGGGAAGAGCAATATATCTATACAAGTAATAATCCATTGTTGCATACCATTATTTGGTATGCAAGATATATTGATGATCACGTTTTGATATGTAATACAGGAGATTTTGGTACCCCCCAGGAGGCCATGGAAGCCGTCAATGCACATTTTAACAACAACCCTCTCAATTTGAGATTTACCATGAACCTATATGTGGACTCAGCTCCCTTCCTGGACATCCTGCTATCTGGCGACCCCTTGACTGGTTCCATTCATTCTGTTCTGTATAGGAAGCCCATTTGTGGCAATACCTCTCTCCATGCGAGTAGCTGTCACATGCCCCACACCTTACAGAATTTACCTGTGGGTGAGCTCTTACGAGCGAAGCGTTTATGCTCATCTGAAGCTTCCTATCGTTGTGAAGCTGTCCGCATTAGAGAGAGACTCAGTAGGAGGGGGTATCCTGATCGGACTTTGAACAGGGCCTCTTCTATTGTTGCGAATAGGACCAGAACCAATCGGTTGGAAGATCGCTGTTACGGGGGGCTGTCTGATAATAAAACCTAAAGGAATATCAGACAGTCAGGGTCCACCGTGCAAAGACTCTGCTGCAGACTATGGCAGAGTGCAATACCTCTGTTAAACTCACAGAGGAATATAATTAGTAAATAAGGCAATTCCTCCCTTACTTGGAGGGTGTGTGGAATGGTCTCTGTTAATGATCACAGAGACAAAAGCAGTGAGTGTGAAATGGCACCTACCTAGGTCCATTCCTCTAGTGGTGCAAGGAGACGGACAGCAGTGTAAGCCGCACAAAGCTCCTACCTGCGTTCGCTCCACTAGTGTGCGAGGACACGAACCACTAGATATGGCACCTGCCTAGGTCCGCTCTTCTAGTGGTGCAAAAGAGACGGACAGCAGCGTAAGCCGCACAAAGCTCCTACCTGCGTTCGCTCCACTAGTGTGCGAGGACACAAACCACTAGATATGGCACCTGCCTAGGTCCGCTCTTCTAGTGGTGCAAAAGAGACGGACAGCAGCATAAGCCGCACAAAGCTCCTACCTCTGTTCGTTCCCCTAGTGTGCGAGGATACGAACAACTGCCAGACGCAGTAAAAGGAACGTTACCCTAGCGGCAACGTCCACCTACGAGTAGAATCACAAGGCCCAGCCAGACCATGTGCCTCAGGCACCTGCCTATGTCCGCTACCCTAAGAGGTAAGGATACGGACTGCAGCCGAAGCTGTAAGGTATAAGAACGCTACCCTGCCGGTAGCGCTCACCTAGCATAGACAGAGAGATGCCTAGAGGAACGTGCACAGAGCGTCTACTCTCATGCATGAACCAAGAGGACTGAGCGCCATGCGGCGTGCGTCAGGGTCTTATATAGACTCTGTGCCTCATCCAAGATGGAGGACACCAGAGCCAATCCGCTGCCAGAACGACAGGAATGACGTCACGCTGGCCTATCACCGAGCAAAGCGTCACAAGCACATGACCAGCGACCAATCGGCATAGAAGGTGTCAGAGACATGTGACCACGTGTCACAAGCACATGACCAGCGGCCAATCGGCATAGAAGGTGTCAGAGACATGTGACCTCATGTCAGCGATGATGTCACCCGCACATGTGCAATGGCTCCAAGATAGGACTTAGTCTCCAGCGCTTGCACATGTGCAGTAGCAAGAAATCTGGACATAGTCTCCAGTGCTCGCACATGTGCAGTAGCAAGAAATCTGGACATAGACTCCAGTGCCACAGCAACCGTAACAGTACCTCCCCCTCAAGGGCCCCCCTCCCGGCGACGCAGGTAATCGGCAACTAAGTCGGGAGCATGGACAGCCTCCTCAGGCTCCCAAGAGCAATGTTCCGGGCCGTAGCCCTCCCAATCTATCAAGAAGAACCTGCGCCCTCTAAACATCTTAGAGCCAACTATGGCTTGTACCTCATAACTAGAGCGAGAGGAATCAGAGGCAGGAGAGTGCACTTCACGAGCGTGAGGTAAAATTGCCGGCTTTAGCAGTGAAACATGGAATTTGTCATGGATCCTAAGATGGACGGGTAACTTCAATTGGTAGACTACAGGATTTACCTGTCGAAGAACCTCATAAGGACCCAGGAAGCGAGGAGCAAATTTGACAGAGCTCACTCTAAGTTTCACGTGTTTTGCAGAGAGCCACACGAAGTCCCCTGGAGAAAAGACAGGAGCCGGGCGACGAAACCGATCGGACACCGTCTTCATACGGTCCTTAGCTGCGTCGATCGACTATTGAGTCCGATCCCAAACCTCTCTGGCATTAGTTGCCCAGTCGGCCACAAGAGGAGGAGGTGCAGCAGCGGGAAACGGTACCGGTACCCTAGGGTGTTGCCCATTATTGAGTACGAACGGTGTCTGCCCAGTGGCCTCAGCCAGCGAATTGTTAAGGGCAAATTCTGCCCAGGGTAGGAGGGAGGACCAGTTATCGTGGTTCTCAGCAACAAAGTGTCGAAGGTATATAATCATGGATTGATTGGTACGCTCAACCAAACCATTGGTCTCCGGATGGTATGCCGAAGAGAGATTCAACTCAATTTGCAGAAGGCTACAAAGATCTCGCCAGAAACGGGAAGCAAATTGCGGGCCTCTATCACAAATGATACGATCTGGCATCCCGTGAAGCCTAAAGACATGCTTGAGGAATAGTTTGGCTAGTACCCTAGAAGATGGGATTCTCGATAACGGTACGAGATGAACCATCTGGGAGAAATGGTCCGTAATGACCCACACAAATCTATGTCCCTGTGAACACGGAAGATCACCCACAAAGTCCATGCCTACCACCTCCCATGGTCTATCTGGCACTGGTAAAGGATGCAAGAGCCCAGCCGGTCTCTGCCGTAACGGACGGTTGCGAGCACACGAGTAGCAGGAACCGACATATATCTTGACGTGGCTGGCTAAGTGTGGCCACCAATACCACCTCTCGAGTAACTCTCGTGTCCGTCTAATACCAAAATGCCCACCCACCTTTGAGGTGTGGGCCCACGACAGTATATCATTCTGTCGATCCGGCGGAACAAAGGTCTTGCCCGGTGGGATTTGGTCTAACGTCACAGGGGAGAGCGTATGAAAAACGCTGGAGGGAAGGATAAGACGAGGTTCGTCAATCTCTTCCTGGGTAGAAACCATAGAGCGAGACAGGGCGTCTCCCTTGTTATTCTTACTCCCAGACAGATAGTTGATGGAGAAGTGAAAGCGGGAGAAAAACAAGGACCAGCGGGCTTGGCGAGGATTCAGACGCTGAGAGGTTTGTAAGTACATCAGATTCTTATGGTCTGTATAGACCTGGAAAGGATGTTTCGCTCCTTCCAGCAAGTCACGCCACTCCTCCAAGGCTAATCTCAGGGTGAGCAGTTCCCTATCCCCAATGGTATAGTTTCTCTCTGCCGGTGAAAAGGTTTTAGCAAAGAAGAAACACGGCCTTTTTCTACCTGCACCGTTCTTTTGATACAAGACCGCACCAGCACCCACTGAAGAGGCATCAACCTCCAAGAGGAAGGGCTTATTCTCATCGGGTCTTTGAAGAACGGGAGCAGTTGAAAAGTGTCTTTTTACTGCCTCAAAAGCCTGGGATGTCTCAGTAGACCAGACTTTTGGATTAGCACCTTTCTTGGTCAAGGCCACCAAAGGGGCCACCAAAGTAGAGAAATGGGGTATGAACTGCCTGTAATAATTTATGAATCCTAAGAAGCGTTGCACCGCCTTTAAGGAATGAGGTTCGGACCATTCCAGGACAGCAGAGAGCTTCGCAGGATCCATAGCCAGACCCTCTTGTGAGATAATGTAGCCCAAAAAAGGCAAGGATGACTGCTCGAATACACATTTTTTGAGTTTAGCAAACAAAGAGTGCTCCCTTAAACGGGAAAGGACACGAACGACATCCTGACGATGAGTCTCCAGATCAGGAGAAAAAATCAGGATGTCGTCCAGATACACCACGACGGAGGATAACAGTAAATCCCTGAACACATCATTTACGAAGTCCTGAAATACTGCGGGTGCATTACATAAACCAAAAGGCATGACGAGGTATTCATAGTGACCGTCTCGGGTGTTAAAAGCGGTCTTCCATTCGTCACCCTCTCGAATTCGTACCAAGTTATACGCACCCCGCAGATCCAACTTCGTAAAAACCTGAGCTCCCCTCAGTCTGTCAAAGAGCTCCGAAATTAAAGGTAACGGGTATTTGTTCTTTATCGTGATTGCGTTGAGACCCCTGTAATCTATGCAGGGACGCAAATCACCCTCTTTCTTCCGAACAAAGAAAAACCCAGCTCCCGCGGGAGAGACAGACTTCCGAATGAACCCCTTCTCTAAACTCTCTCTTATATAGGTCGACATGGCCTCAGACTCAGGTATTGACAGGGGGTAAACCCTGCCCTTAGGTGGAACCGAACCTGGGATAAGGTCTATGGCACAGTCATACGGCCTATGGGGTGGAAGAACCTCAGCACCCTGTTTGGAGAACACGTCAGCGAAATCCAAATAGGGTGTAGGTATGGGAGAGAGATCAGTTGATGCAACTGCCACGACCTTAGGTGGTAAGGGAAGACATCGGGACTGACATTTCGAACCCCAACTAATAATGCTATCGGACACCCAGTCAATTAGAGGAGCATGGGTCCGAAGCCATGGGAGACCCAGAAGAACGTCGTCTATACCCTCAGGCAAAACAAGAAAAGAAATCTCCTCTATGTGACCCTGAGACAGGGAAAGGCGAAAGGGAACTGTCCTCAATGTAATGGAGTCAGACAACATAGTCCCATTAACAACACGGACAGGAATAGGCGCCTCTAACATGATAGAGGGAATATTGTGCCTCTTTACAAATCCTGAGGACACAAAAGTCCCGTCAGCTCCGGAATCCACAAAAGCCATAATAGGCCATGTATTCTCAGAGAATGAGAGCTGACCTGGGATACTACACTTAGAGGGTGCAGAAGACGTCTCTAGTAACCCCCCTCTAATGGTTACTAGGCCTGGGAGTTTCCCTGACGGCTAGGACACTTGTTGGCATAGTGCCCAGCCTCACGACATACGTAACATATAGGAGGACCAGACTTGCGTAGTCTGGAGGACGTATGACCTAACTCCATAGGAGTGGGAGATGTTTCAGATGCTGAGGAAGATGGTAGTGGACCCTCAACAACTGGTATAGCCCGAAGCTTAGGGCGTGAGGAAGAGACCTCGAGTCTACGTTCCCAAGGCGTACGTCGATCCTCGTTGCTACTGTGATCAAGTCCTCCAGAGAAGCAGGGACCTCACGAGTAGCAAGAGCATCCTTGACATAGCCTGCCAACCCTCTCCAGAAGATAGGAATCAACACCTTCTCTGGCCAATCTAGTTCTGCCACCAGAGTTCTAAAAGCAATGGCATAAGAACTAGTGGATAACGAACCCTGAGACAGATCTAACAGTCTCAGAGCCGCATCATGGGTAACCTGCGGACCCATGAATACCGCCTTAAGAGCATCAAGAAAGTCTTGATGTCTCAGAGTAACCACATCAGAGCGCTCCCATAGGGGAGTCGCCCATTCTAAGGCTTTGTCCTGAAGTAAGGAGATGATAAAGCCTACTCTGGACCTCTCCGTAGAGAAGCGAGAAGAGTTGACCTCTAGGTGTATCTGACACTGACTAATGAAACCACGACATGATCTGGCATCGCCAGAATATCTGTTTGGCAGAGCAAGTCGAGGATCATGTGCAGATGTCACCATGGTCTGAGGTTTATCCTCTATACTCTTGAGCCGCGACTCAAGTACTTGTATGTAACGGTGTAACTGCTGATATTCTGCCATAACTGCCAGACCCTTGGCTCAGTCCTAATGTTACGGGGGGCTGTCTGATAATAAAACCTAAAGGAATATCAGACAGTCAGGGTCCACCGTGCAAAGACTCTGCTGCAGACTATGGCAGAGTGCAATACCTCTGTTAAACTCACAGAGGAATATAATTAGTAAATAAGGCAATTCCTCCCTTACTTGGAGGGTGTGTGGAATGGTCTCTGTTAATGATCACAGAGACAAAAGCAGTGAGTGTGAAATGGCACCTACCTAGGTCCGTTCCTCTAGTGGTGCAAGGAGACGGACAGCAGCGTAAGCCGCACAAAGCTCCTACCTGCGTTCGCTCCACTAGTGTGCGAGGACACGAACCACTAGATATGGCACCTGCCTAGGTCCGCTCTTCTAGTGGTGCAAAAGAGACGGACAGCAGCGTAAGCCGCACAAAGCTCCTACCTGCGTTCGCTCCACTAGTGTGCGAGGACACGAACCACTAGATATGGCACCTGCCTAGGTCCGCTCTTCTAGTGGTGCAAAAGAGACGGACAGCAGCATAAGCCGCACAAAGCTCCTACCTCTGTTCGCTCCCCTAGAGTGCGAGGATACGAACAACTGCCAGACGCAGTAAAAGGAACGTTACCCTAGCGGCAACGTCCACCTACGAGTAGAATCACAAGGCCCAGCCAGACCATGTGCCTCAGGCACCTGCCTATGTCCGCTCCCCTAAGAGGTAAGGATACGGACTGCAGCCGAAGCTGTAAGGTATAAGAACGCTACCCTGCCGGTAGCGCTCACCTAGCATAGACAGAGAGATGCCTAGAGGAACGTGCACAGAGCGTCTACTCTCATGCTTGAACCAAGAGGACTGAGCGCCATGCGGCGTGCGTCAGGGTCTTATATAGACTCTGTGCCTCATCCAAGATGGAGGACACCAGAGCCAATCCGCTGCCAGAACGACAGGAATGACGTCACGCTGGCCTATCACTGAGCAAAGCGTCACAAGCACATGACCAGCGACCAATCGACATAGAAGGTGTCAGAGACATGTGACCACGTGTCACAAGCACATGACCAGCGGCCAATCGGCATAGAAGGTGTCAGAGACATGTGACCTCGTGTCAGTGATGATGTCACCTGCACATGTGCAATGGCTTCAAGATAGGACTTAGTCTCCAGCGCTTGCACATGTGCAGTAGCAAGAAATCTGGACATAGTCTCCAGTGCTCGCACATGTGCAGTAGCAAGAAATCTGGACATAGACTCCAGTGCCACAGCAACCGTAACAATCGCCCTGTTTACTCAGTATCTAGAAATCGTGTGACTTTTTCAACACCATTTAGCACTGATTTTTTTCAAATT
The DNA here is from genome assembly GCF_048569485.1 of Anomaloglossus baeobatrachus. Lineage (NCBI taxonomy): Eukaryota > Metazoa > Chordata > Amphibia > Anura > Aromobatidae > Anomaloglossus > Anomaloglossus baeobatrachus. The sequence goes on from NW_027443058.1 coordinate 263,462, forward strand.
AAACAGACCATCCAGCGTTTTATCCCCCTTTTACGTCAGGACCCCATACTAAATTCAGTTCTTCAGCCGGGGATCAATATAGTAGCCAAGAGAGCTCGTATCATTGGGAACCTTATGGCACCCAGCATGTTCACATCTAAGAAATGTAACAGAACCTGGCTCAGTGTCTCTGGGTCTTATAAATGTGGGTCCGGCCGTTGTGGCCTTTGCAGGTTCATGCACAATACCAAATCCCTATTAGGGAATAATGGGGAAAGCTTTGTAATTCGATCATTTATTAATTGTGCTTCTGCACATGTGGTCTATGTGGCAACGTGCACACTATGCCGCAAGGGCTATGTCGGCTGCACCTCTAGAGCACTTAGAACCAGGATCTCTGAGCACGTCCGCATACCTCCAGCAGCTCATGACAGGACCTCCTTAAGCTATGTTGCATTGGTGAAGAAACGCTCCTTATCTGGTCTGACCAGGCACTACATTGAATGTCATTCAGCGGATTTTTCTTCCTTAGTGATCACGGGTATAGAGTCTGTTCCCAGACCCCCTCGTGGGGGGGACTGGTTCCAAGCCCTGCTTTTGGCAGAGGCAAAATGGATTTTGAAGCTAAATACAAGATACCCAGGTGGCTTTAACTATCGCTCCGATTTGCGATTTATTTTTTAGATCGATAGATATAGAATAATTTCTGATCCGTTTTCTGACATTCAATGAGGTGCTTTTATGCTTATGTGTTTGTTCTAGTCATTCTTTGATGAAATTCATCCATTCCTGCACGGATGCCATAATTCGGACATATTGTAATGAGCATTCCTTCAGTCAAGCTCCACACATGTTTCATCCTGATGTATATATATTTTTTTTTTATGGTGTTTTTATCGTCAGACGATATGCACATATTGGAGCTTGCTTATTTATATTGAACATGTCTTCCCCCCCCCCCCTTTTTTTCACTGGAGGAGCTGCTTTTTGATATACTTTGCAAATATTGTTGAGAACCTTATAAATTTACATTTTATTTAACTTGTGATCTCCATATAATTTACTTATCAACCTAGGGTTGGGTCCTTTGGTAACTAACCCACATAATCTAATTTCATTTTTAGCTCTATCTGTATCATGAAATTTTTCGTTTCTATTCTTATGAATATATAGGGGCTTGTATTTGCAGCCCTATTGCAATTTCAGGTCAGCTCCTCTATTGAAATGATTATTAATATATCAATGAATGTTTTATGGTTTATCACGCACTATTTACTAAGGATTATATTGACCCAGTATGGTGTTCCTTTTGTCCATATGCATGGCGATGTTCACCTGTTTTTTCATGCAATCATGACATCCCGCCCCTCCCTTCCACCCATCCAGCGGGTCAGTCTATTTTAGTAACGTTATAACCTAAACAAACTTTCCTATGACCGGAAGGGGTCCACAAGAAATATAGAACCTAAAATTATGTAGCCCCAAGTTACCAATAAATAGAGGTGGGGATACAAAAAGAGAGGACCACGGATAATCAGAGTGAAATACAAATTTTATTAAATGTAAATGTAAAGGTGATACAGGACACACAGTGGTGGCAGGCTAGATGGAAACAGCCTGCCAGAAAACAACCCACAGCAGTACCAGGACACACCACCAGATGGCAAAAACCTGCTGACAGGCAGCAATATAATGGAGGATTGTACAGAGTATAAAATGGCCCGTGAAAAGTCAAATAGGGACAGTGTAAAGTAAACAGTTTATGTAGGAGATCTGTAGAATCCCATAAAAGTCCCAATGGCAAGGGGGCATAAGTAGTTAATCAGTATTACCTTGCGTCATGTCAGAGCAGAGATAGTGGATGTGTCCGGTTTCCATGTATTGATTTATACCTCGGCCTTCACGATGCTTTTAATATTTCTAATAAAGATTACAGAGATTTTATCTTAAAGAAGAATCAGTGCCGGCTCATCCTTTTCTTCTCTGCCTTCTTCCATAAGCCTAGAATGTATGGGCTGCAGTCAGGCCCTGGATGTCAGGATCTGTATAGAGCCCGTACATTCTAGTATCTACCCACAGGGCATCAGGCAGTGGGATTTAAAGTGCCGGCAGCCGGGAAAAGTGCCCGAGGGCTGCATAAAAAGTTGTCACGGGCCGTATACGGCCCGTGGGCCGGGGGTTCCCCACCCCTGACTTACTGTATTAATTTTTCTAAAAATAAAATATTTCTATATTTGATATGTGGAATTACTGTCTAGTCCTGTTTTTGTGAATGACAATCACAGGACCTTGCACATAGATTTGCAGATAGAGCATGTAGCAGGACACAGATTCGGAAGGGCTATCAAACAGCAATCTCGGTTTTTAGAGATTATTTGTCGTACAGCAGTCAGCATAAAAAATGTGTGAATAATGACAACCAGGAACGATTTATTACAACCTTTCAGAAACCTAGAGAAACATTGGAACATTTTATTGTCGGATGTTACACTAAAAAAGATTTTACCATCAAGACCTTCTGTAGTTGCTAGAAGATTACAAAATTTAAAAGACACACTAATACACAGCCACTATGATTCCAATCAGATATTCAAACCTGAAATACCACAGTCTGTTAAAAATATATCCCTTAAATATATTTTTCTTCAAATACGTGATAAGCGCATGAAAGAGAAAACTTCAAAAAAAGTAGAAAAATAAATAGATGTATTTATATCTAATAAAATGGTTGCCAAATTCAATTACAGAAAAGAAAAACAAAGAAATAGTATTCTTTGTTAGCTTACATAAAGAGTTCGATAATAGTTCATACTGAATCAATAGAAATCTTCATCCATCTTTCATTGATTCCTGAATGGTTAGGCAAGCCTTAGATACTGTAGACCTGACAGGCATATGTTACTTTGTCTTGGGTGAATGGGCTGGATGGATGGATCAGCTTCGACATGTGTAGATCGACTCCCGGAGCAAGAGTGAGAGCCCCCTTGCCCCCCACCATTTGTCATTATATATGCAGCTATGTGAGCAAGGATGGTTGACCTTAGGGAGATCAACATCCACCACTGCGGAGACACCATCACGTGTTTCTCAACGCAGTGATTCTAGAGCAATGCCCCCTGGGAAATATTCAAAGCAAGAAGGCCTGCGGAGACACCATCATATGTTTCTCAATGCTGGCAGGAAATATACAGGATATATGCAGCTGTCCAATCCATATAGGGTGATTTTGCTGAACGCATGAGGTCACTCACTAGCAGCTTCCAAAGCTATATATTTATATATATGACTATGTCAGCAACTATCTATAGTCAATACAGACTCAAAATATTAATTCCTTATAAATACTGTTATCAATAAGCTATGCCCTTCAATATAGACATGACTGTCATCATATATAATATGTTCCATTATAAAGTGTTTGATATCTAGATGTATTAATTTTAATGTTTTTACAATTCCCCCTTGAAGCGGGTAAATTATTAATTAAACCCCCAAAATAAATTAATACATCATTAAAATAACAGATCTTTCCTTTTTTGGTGATAGTGGATTAATGTCTATAATAATGATGAATAATAATCAATTTGCATTATTCATGGTGTATGTTCAACAATATAATAATGTGGATTCATATTATGGTAGGCCATGACTGATAATCATATAAAATACATAATTATACTTTCCTAAAACTAAAAAAGATGCAAAACAGATCCGGTCACCATCTGATGTCCTCTGGGATGATGTCTTCTTATCTCCAATGTAATCTGGCATAAACACGTCTTTTGAAATAAATCTTTTGATAAAAAATGATTGGTTATCGATTTGATACTGTCCAATATTGCATTTATCATTGTTAGATCCATAAACTTTATTCTTTATTGCAAAGTCCATATATTTAATCAAAGTCCATAATTTAATGTTGATAAACCACAGTTCATAAGTGTAGAAAAATAGCATAGGCCTCTGATATATGTGCAGTGTAATTTACATTAGTCACCCTTATCCTCTGTGCTGCCTGTTGTCATTCTTAGAACAGGTGTTGAGACGTTCTTGGTCAGCATGACAGGGGTTAACTTTAACACTCTTTTACTCTCCCTGGTAAGTGTGGTGAGGTCTTAATGCACAGAACATGTGTCAGGGTTGCATCCTAGCACCATAAGATCACCATCTTGCTGAGGTCCAGAAGCGGTAAGTGCATTGTATTTAACACAGTCTTATTTGAGATGTTACCTTTTGGACCTTTGAGTATCAGCTTTTGCAACATTTTGTGGAATCCCTTTTAACTTTAAAAATTAATAAAAGTCTTTTATCTTGCTGTAATCTTGATTGAAGACTTCATTCCCTAATCTAGATACCAAATATGGCAATGATACTACCACTAATAAATGTCACAGCCTATCATAACTCTAATATTATAATACCATGTCATTATTATTATTATTATCATAAAAGTATTAATATACTTGATACTTAAAATGATGAAATAATACTGCATAATGGTATAAACGATAGTATTTTCATGTAATAACCTTTTTTTGTCATTGGTGTAATTACCTTTCCAACCCATAGGTGGCAATGTGTTTGAATATAACCAAACTGTAATCCTAAATATGAAATAATATAATATGTACATATAACATGTACCATATTATAAATATGAAAGGCAACAATGTGGCTTATTTAGTTAGATCATTTGTAAAATTCTAAACCAAAGCAAATAACTTTTTAGAAAAGACTGGATGATTCCATCAAAACACAATATTACTCATTATAAATGCTTATTATTGATTAAAAAATATAATATATTTAAATATAGGAAGGTAAACCTAGATGTACCTCGATTTTCCATCTTTATTACTCTAATTTAATTTATTTGATTTGTCTATTATTTATTAAATAACCTACTATATAAGAAAATGTGTAACTATAACCAATATTTCATCCTTATTGCGTTAACATACTAATGTAAGAATAATGTATTACTAGGAAGTAAATAATTGAATATATTGATGAATGAAGTGTTCTTTTCTTCCAAATTGGAACTTTCCCTTTTAATATGATTCATATTTAATAAAGTAATATTCTTATATTAGATATTACTTAACTAAATATTGAAGTGTTTTCTCAATTGAGATATTAAAATATAGAAGGAAAAATAAAAATTGTAGAATTAAAATTTTGATTAAAAATTTAAATATTAAATAAAAATAATCAAAATAAAAAAATAAGAATAAAAAGGAAAAATGAAAATCAGAAAAAAAAATCAAGGATAAAAGTTGGAATAAAAATAAGGCCTTCTATGTATATGACACTTATGTCCTTAATAACACATAACCTTAATATTACCAATATCTTATATGATTTCCATGCCTGTCATATCATTAACCTATAGAAATAATTAAGTCATATAACCTTGCTGACAATACTCTTCTTTAGTATGTAAAAGCATTGTGATTATACATACTTCAATTTTTCCTTTGTAGTTGAAATATTAATTATTAAAATATTGTATAGACATGTATTATAATCAAATATACATATATAATTTAGACCAAACCTTTCTCTTTTAATATCATGAAATATGATGTTATGAAAAAATTAATATATCACGATTAAATTAAATTAACATTTATGTTGTATATCTTCAAGACCATATTTACAAGTTGGGGGTTACTTGGGGAATAGTGATCACAAAATAATAAGTTTTCATGTATTCTTTAGTAAGATGTATAGTAGAGGGGCTACAAGGACACTAAACTTCAGGAAAGCAAATTTTAAACGGTTGAGAGATGATCTTAGTGCAATAAACTGGGATGATGTACTAAGTAATAAAAGTACACAAAGCAAATGGGAGACTTTTATGAGCATCCTGAATAGGGCTTGTGCAGAAAATATACCCTATGGGAACAAACATGCTAGAAATAGGAGGAAACCCCTATGGCTAAATAGAGCTGTAAGGGAAGCAATAAAAGAAAAACAGAAAGCCTTAAAAGAATTAAAGAGGGTAGGTAGTGATGAGGCATTATATAATTATAGAAAATTAAATAAAATATGTAAAAAGCAAATTAAGTTAGCTAAGTTTGAGACAGAGAGACTCATTGCGAGAGAAAGTAAAAATAATCCTAAAATATTCTTTAACTACATAAACAGTAAAAAACTGAAAAGCGATAGTGTTGGCCCCCTTAAAAATAGTCTTGGTGAAATGGTGGAAGGGGATGAGGGTAAAGCCAACCTGCTGAATGACTTTTTTTCTACGGTTTTTATACAAGAAAATGCCATGGCAGATGACATGACCAGTGATGCCATAAATTCACCCTTGAATATTACCTGCTTAACCCAGCAGGAAGTACGCCGCCGCCTCGAAATCACTAAGGTTGACAAATCTCCGGGCCCGGATGGCATACACCCCAGAGTACTACAGGAATTGAGTTCTGTGATAGATAGACCATTATTTTTAATCTTCTCAGATTCCTTAATAACAGGGTCGGTACCGCAGGACTGGCGCATAGCAAATGTGGTGCCAATATTCAAAAAAGGGACAAAAACTGAGCCGGGAAATTATAGGCCGGTAAGTTTAACCTCTACGGTTGGTAAAATCCTTGAGGGTTTCTTGAGAGATGCTATACTGGAGTATCTCAAGAAAAATAACCTTATGACAGAGTATCAACATGGGTTTATGAGGGATCGATCCTGTCAAACTAATTTGATCAGCTTCTATGAAGAGGTAAGTTCAAGCCTGGACCAGGGAAATGCAGTGGATGTTGTGTATATGGACTTTTCAAAAGCTTTTGATACGGTGCCACACAAAAGGTTGGTACATAAAATGAGAATAATGGGGATAGGGGAAAATATGTGTAACTGGGTTAAAAACTGGCTCAGTGATAGGAAACAAAGGGTGGTTATTAATGGTATGTACTCGGACTGGGTCTCAGTTCATAGTGGGGTACCACAGGGGTCAGTATTGGGCCCGCTTCTTTTCAACATATTTATAAATGACCTTGTTGGGGGCCTGCGGAGTAGAATTTCAATATTTGCAGATGATACTAAACTCTGCAGGGTAATCAATACAGAGGAGGATAATTTTATATTACAGGGAGATTTATGTAAATTGGAGGATTGGGCTGAGAAGTGGCAATTGAAGTTTAATGTAGATAAATGTAAGGTCATGCACTTGGGTAGAGGAAATAACATTTATGATTATGTACTTAATTGTAGAACACTGGGTAAAACAGACACAGAAAAAGACTTGGGTGTATGGGTGGATGGTAAACTTCACTTTAGTGGACAGTGTCAGGCAGCTGCTGCCAGGGCTAATAAAATAATGGGATGTATTAAAAGAGGTATAAGTGTTCATGAAAAAAATATAGTTCTACCTCTGTACAAGTCACTAGTGCGACCGCACTTAGAATACTGTGTACAATTCTGGTCACCGATATATAAGAAGGACATAGCTGAACTGGAGAGGGTGCAAAGAAGAGCGACCAAGATTATTAGAGGAATGGGGGGGCTGCAATACGAAGACAGGTTATTAAACTTGGGGTTATTTAGTCTGGAAAAACGAAGGCTTAGGGGAGATCTAATCACAATGTATAAATATATGAGGGGACAGTACAGAGACCTTTCCAAAGATCTATTTACACCTAGGCCTGCGACTGGAACACGGGGGCATCCGCTACGTCTTGAGGAAAGAAGGTTTAATCATAATCACAGACGAGGATTCTTTACTGTACGAGCAGTGAGACTATGGAACTCTCTGCCGCATGATGTTGTAATGAGTGATTCACTACTAACATTTAAGCAGAGCCTGGATGCCTTTCTTGAAAAATTTAATATAACCAGTTATGTATATTAGATTTTATGACAGGGTATTGATCCAGGGAACTAGTCTGATTGCCGTATGTGGAGTCAGGAAGGAAATTTTTTCCCCATTGGAACTTGTTTGCCACATTGGGGTTTTTTGCCTTCCTCTGGATCAACATGTTAGGCTACGGGTTGAACTAGATGGACTTAGAGTCTCCCTTCAACCTTAAAAACTATGATACTATGATACTATGATATTTGAAAAGAAAATGATTACCAATCTGTGTATCAGTAAAATAAGTAACACTAGAATGTCATTCTTCAGAGTTAACCTTTGATATGGATCATGACAATCTATACTAAAGAAATATGTCTATGAATAAAATATATTCTGTATAAATTCCTTCATTATTAATACTTATGTACTATAACTTATTTATTCTAACTATAAATAAACTATAACTAAACATATAAACTTTGAAATTAAGAAGTAGTTTGTTTTTCTTTTAAACTTCAAACTCTTTGGACAAGTAATGATCATCAGCAGCTGCTCAGACAGTCAATCATTCATACACACATATATGTACACAAGACTGTAACGGTTCTTTAACATATACATCCACATAGAAAACCGTTGACAAACACATATCCCTTTTTGATTTTCCAATTTTTCTATGCGCATTTCAAAGATATGACAACTAATTTGAAGTACTTCTTGAAATATACAAATTAAATATTACATATACTCATGAGTACCAGGTACCTTTGATAATTACATACTGTACGTTTGACCTCTAACAGGACAGTCATTTATTATTAGCTCAGTAATTCAAAGTCCCATGCTTTTGATTAAAGACAAAAAACATTCCAAAAAGGCAAGCAAGTGTAAGCATTCCACTCCAAAACTCAGATTACACATATTAGTTACATTCCCAAAATAGCACTAAGGAAGATATATGTATTCATATTCCTAAAAGAAAGATGTTAAAACAACTGATCTTCCTCCTGACGATTGCTACCTGAGAAAATAATAATAATTATTTAGCATGCTTTCGCGATTTGCCTTACACATTATAACATATATATTACCTGTTTGAGGATAAAAATAAATTTATAAATAAAATGTAATACTTCATCAATTTGCTTTTACTGAGAAATTCTGAGGGAAATAAAATAATAAAATTATTATAATTTTTATGATAAAAAATGTGAAAACTTAAAATAAGCTATACTTTTTCTTATTAAATTTTAAATATTATTATTCATATACAGAGATAATAATAATACTAATAATAATAATAATTTTATGTTTATCTCTTTTTTATTGAAAAATTAAGGTTGGTTACAATAAGCAGGGCTGCAGACCAAGGCAAATCCCCAAATAGAGACAAAAAAAAACAAAACAAGAATGCAATGAAACATGAAAGGCTTTGCATGGTTGTAGCCATATACAGTTTGTTACAATAAAGAACATTTAAGAACATTTATATCATTCTGTCTTGAACCATTATAAAAGTATAAAATCCATAAATTATACCATAAACAGCAAAGATTTACCATTCATACCATAGAGGCACATAATGGTCAGTCGAAGGAAAAGAAATAAAGAGAGAAAGAAAGAGGGAAGTAGACAAAGTGAATGATGACGGGGAAAAGGATCATGGGGGAAGGGCAAGAAAGGCCGGGAATAACTAGCAGGGAAAATCTAGGTAGAGTCTCAACTCGCCCCAAAGAGGGACCTGAAGTCCGGAGAATCCAAAAAAATGACCCAGGGACTCCAGATCTTAATAAATTTTTCACTAGCATCCTGAATTTCAGCAGTGAGACTCTCCATTCTGTAAAGGGAGGCCATCTCCTCAAGCCACTCATCCAAGGCGGAGGCACGGGTGTACCTCCAGTGTCTGGGGATCACGGCTCGAGCAGCCGCTAGACAAAACCGCAATAGTCCCATTTTCTGAGAATTTACAGACCCCGGTAGGATAGATAAGAGAGCGATTTGTGGAGAACCAGAGAGGGCCTCCCCACTAATGTTATTGTATGCCGAGAAGACCCCACTCCAAAAAGGCTTAATGAGGCTACAGCTCCACCATATATGCAACATATCCCCCCTCTCGTGATTACACCGCCAATATCTGTCTGACACTGAAGGGAAGATTGCGTGTAGGGCATGAGGGCAGCGGTACCAGCGGGTGAGAATTTTATAACCCTTTTCCTGGACCGAACAAGCCCTAGAAAATTTGTGAGTGAAAAGAAAAGCAGTCCTCCATTCCTCAACCCGGATAGTCACGCCCAAGTCTCTACTCTATCCCCCCACAAATTTGAGCTCATCCACATCCCCCTTCTGGATCAAAAGGTTATAGATAAGGGACAGGGTATGTCCCGGAGCCTCTTCCAAAAGAAAGAGCTTTTCAAACGAGGAGGGGGGGCAGCATAAAGTGCCTCCTGGCCTGATCCGGTCAAGAAAGACCCGATCTGGAAGTATTCAAACCAGGGTATGGCCCCTCCCAAGACAGAGGTAGAGAGCAAGTCGTATGTGGGCAATGGGGATCCCTGAAGTATGTGAAAGAATCGCACGTCCCCGCTCCTCCTCCGGCACAGGAAAACATCGGGCCCAACAGCCGGGGCAAAATCTGGGTTTGAAAAGATAGGGGAGAGGGGACCGCGCCCCCTGGACAGACGACCCCTTTTGGTTTCTAAATCCCACGTCCTCAATGTCGCCCTCAAGAGATCAACCTCAGAGAGAGGCTGGCCCCTGGAGCCCGAGCTAATCCAAGGGAGGTAACGCAAGGGGATCTCGTGGTCCATTTCTTCTAGGCTTACCCACTGCTTTGTGGCCCCATGATATTGCCAATCTAGTAATCGCATCAGTAGAGCCGCTTTCTGATAGAGTTTAAGGTTGGGCAATCCAGCCCCCCCCCGGCTTTTAAGTCTGCAAAGGGTAGTGAAGCTTATCCTCGGGCGCTTACCTCCCCACACGAAGCGCGTGATAACTGACTGCAGGCTGGAGAAAAAGGCCGCAGGAGGAACCAAGGGGACCGTCTGGAACAAGTACAAAAAGCGAGGCAAAACGTCCATTTTGATAACATTTATTCGTCCAAACCAGGATAGTCTTTTACTATTGTATGAGGTAAGATCCTTTCTTGTCCTGTTGAGAAGGGGAAGGTAGTTAAGCTGATATAGTTTTGAGAGATCCACGGGGACTGTTATCCCTAAGTAAGTAATGGCGGAGTCCTGCCACTTGAAGGGGAAATTTTTCTTGATATGATCCACCTCAGCATCAGGGAGATATATGTTTAATGCCTCGGATTTGGGGTAATTGACCTTAAAGTTGCTGAGGTGACTGAATTTTTCAAACTCTTGAATAAGTGAGGGGAAGGAAAGGCGAGGCTGTGAAATGAACAGAAATAGATCATCTGCGTAAAGAGCTGCCTTGCATTCCCCACCCCCCACCCCTATCCCGTGGATACTGGAATTGTTTCTGATGGTCACGGCAAGGTGTTCCATAACCAGGACATAAAGTAGGGGGGAAAGGGGGCACCCCTGATGTGCACCATTATGTATTGCAATTGGTAATGAGAGAAACCCATTGACTTTGACCCTGGCAGAGGGATTCCTATAAAGGGAAGAGACCCTTTCAATGAATTTGTCTCCCAGTCCCACCTGCCGCAGAGAGGCCATCACAAACTCCCAGCTGACTCTATCAAAGGCCTTCTCTGCATCAATGGAGAAAAGGCACGTAGGGAGACCTCTGGCCTTAGCCCACGCCATAAGAATAAGGGTTTTGTTGGTATTGTCGCTGGCCTCACGACCCAATACAAAGCCAACCTGATCAGTGTGAATAATATCGGGAAGAAGTGGAGCCAGTCTATTGGCGAGAGCCTTGGCAAAAATGTTGATGTCAGCATTGATGAGGGAGATAGGTCTGTAGCTAGAGACAGATGAATGATCCTTCCCCGGTTTGGGTAGAACACTAATATGGGCTTCTAGGGACTGGGCGACAAAGGGTGAGTCTCCAGATACAGAGCCAAAAACCCTCGTGAGGAAAGGGACAATTTGGTCACCAAATATCTTATAAAATTTGGAGGTAAATCCGTCCGGACCCGGACTCTTAGCATTCGACGAGGCTTTAATTATGGCAAGGATCTCTTCTGTGGAGAAGTCCTCTTCCAAGGCTACCGCATCCCTTTCAGAGATCTGAGGGAGTGCAATTTGCTGCACATATTCGTTAACTTTACGCTGGAAAGATTGTGGCGGCATATCTCTAAACTGTCCCTTCAAATTATAGAGGTCATCATAGAACGAACGGAACAGGTTTCCAATTTGGATGGGATCTTGGGTCGGGTCCCCCCCCACTGGTCTGGATTTTTGGAACATGGCCAATAGCATTTCTGGGGTGCAGAAAACGAGCCAAGGCTGTCCCACACTTGTCTGAATGCTCATATAAATATCGACTTAACTTGGCCCTTTGTCTCCTGTACCTTTGATCGAGAATGTCCCTCAGCCCCTCCCTAGCCTTTGTGAGGTCCGCATAAACCATGGCGGAAAGGGAGTGCTTGTGTGCAGCTTCCAAAGAGGCAATCTGCTGTAGGAGCTCTGTGAAAAGGGAAGACCTCTCCTTCTTGAATCTAGAGCCATGTTTCATTAATAAACCTCGAACTACACACTTTAGCGCCTCCCATTGTGTCGGAAGAGGAGTCGGGTCGCTGGCATGATTTTCCAAGAATTCAGATATGTGGCTCCGTATTTCACTACAGCACAATTGATCATTAAGCAAATTTTCATTGAGGCGCCAAGTCCATGGGCGCTGTGAGCTATTTGGAGGAGTGAAGTGAGCAAAGACCGGGGCGTGATCGGAGAGAGAAAGGTTCCCAATAGACGCTCCAACCTGCCACGTCAGGACATGTTGGCTCAGGAGGATCATGTCGAGGTGGCTATATGATGAATGGGCTGGGGAGTAGTAGGAGTAATCTTTTGTGGTGGGGTATAGGGCACGCCATACATCCACCAACTGCATATTTTGAATGTCACGTTTAAGGGCCTTAAGTTTTCTGCGTGGTATAAAATGACGCCCTGACGAGGTGTCTATGTCTGGGTCAAGTGTGAGGTTAAAGTCTCCACCAGCTACTAACACGCCCTCAGAAAATTCAGCCAGACGGGACAGAATAGAGGCGCAGGCCCGAGAGGGATCCCTGTTGGGGAGATACCAGTTGGCAATTGTGTATACGGTGGAGCCAATGCATAATTTCAAAAAAATAAACCTACCTCCGAGGATGGCCAAGGAATCCACAATCGTGTGGGTCAAAGACCTGTGAAGGATAATAGAGACCCCCCCAGACCTGGAAGCCGGGTTGGGGCTGTGGAACCAGGAGGTGTAGTTCCTGTCCTTCAGTGCAGGGAGATGGCCTTCCTTGAAGTGAGTCTCCTGCAACATAAGTATGTGGATCCATTTTTTGTGCATTTCAAATAAAATTTGCGATCTCTTCTGAGGCGAGTTGAGACCCCTGGTGTTGTAAGAGGTAACATTAATCTGCGCCATTGCTCCACGATATGAGGTATTTAGTCTAGGGACGGGGGAGGCAAGGAGGGTGGGAGAGAGAAAAGAGGGATGAGAGAGGAAGGGGAGGGAGCTAGGATTGAAAGGAGGAAGAGAGCAGGAAACAAAGGGAAAGAAGGAAGGATTAGAGGTTAAATGAGAGGAGGGTCGAGGAGGTAGAGATAGAGTAGAACACTAAAAAGATGTGGACTAATGGGCTCAGTCCACTAGCTGGGATAAAGAAGTTAAACGTCCTAAAGACGTTGGACCCCTGTGGGGGGCTAGGCTTTCTACCAAGGGGAGAGGGGCCCCCCTTGCTGCCCCAGATTAAGGTGTTCAATACAGAAGTGAAAGCCCACTAGCCATGGTCCAGAAGCAGAATTGAGAGAGAAAGCATAGAGAAAGGGAGAATCAAGAGAAAGACATCTTGTCAAGCTTCGAATCTGGGTCCCCAAGTTTATGGGACAGGGGGACCTCAAGGTGGACTCCCCGGGCTCATACTGCATAAGAGTCTCCACACACCAGCAGAGCATACAGCCTAAAAGAAAAAGTTAATCGACATCAGTGAAAATCAGGCAAATGTAGAACGCCACAACTTCAGTTGGCAAGACTGTAAAATGAAAAGTCCCTGAGATAGAACCCCCCCCCCCATAACTCAGGAAAACAACCAGATTTATACGGAACCGAGAAGCAGGGATTCTTTTGACGAAAGTTCATCTATCTCATTGACGGCGGTCTCTGGAACGATGTCGCGTCGGGCCTCCCTCGGGCTCCAGAGGGATGCCCGGCCAGTCCATGATCTCAATCCGCGGGATGCGGAGGGCCGCTGTGAAGGAATCAAAGTCCCAAGGGGAACGAAGAATATGCATTTGGCCATCATGTCGTACCTGCAGGCGGAACGGGAATCCCCAGCTGTAAGTGAGGTTGTGTGCACTAAGCAGATCCAGAAGTGGTCTTAGGGCTCGTCTCCTCTGAAGGGTGAGGCGAGATAGGTCCGGCAGGATCTGGAGCTTGACCTTTTGGAAGAGAGCTGAGGCGCCGTCTCTGAGCTTTTGCTGGATGGCCTCTTTTTGCACGTAGTGATGGATCCTGCAAATGACGTCCCGGGGACGGTTAGGGTCAGATGATCTGGGCCCCAAAGCTCTGTGAGCCCTATCCAGCTCTATCTCATTAGCAGGGGGAGCATCAAGAATTTTGTTAAACACCCGTTGTAGAACCCATGGGAGATCTCTGGAGTCTACCACCTCAGGAAGGCCTCGGATTCTGAGGTTATTGCGGCGGCCGCGATTCTCGACGTCATCTAATGCTTCTGTGAGATCCCTTGCTGTGGACGGGATCCCGACGTTTGCACTTCTGGACACTGGCTCGCAGGTAACAACCATACCCTATGTACTTTATAAGCGCTACTGGTCTGATGATGAACTCACCCCACAAGACTCCGGCCTTACTATCATTGCGGCCAATGAACTCCCCATTACCCAAGTGGGGTTCAAAGAGGTGACTCTGAAGGTGGGGCGAGTGGAGCTAGAGCATCAAGGACTAATTGTGGTGCAGAATGACCCTAGCGACCGTAACCCAAAAATGGTCCTAGGGACTAATGTTATTGAGAATTGTATGGGAGAAGTATTACATTTGCTGCAACAGCTGTCTGCAACTGCAGGAGTGGGCTGGCAGAGGGCGCTGCAACGTGAAATCCGGGCCCTCCTGCAGCGGCAACAAGTGAACTTGTCTGGTGGAGAGATTGGTGGTTTATGAGTGATGAATGTAGCGCCTCTAGTAGTGCCTCTGCGGAGTGAGATGATGATTTGGTGCAGGGCAGCAGTAGGTACCCGTGGACAGGATTACCCAACAGTGGAGTAGTGGAGCCTCTGCCGTCAGAGCCCTGGCCCACGGTATTGGCAGCCAAGGGAGTAATTGATGTCCGGAAGGGGAGAGTGCCCGTGAGGATGATGAATTGCTGAGAGGAAGAGGTTAAGCTACCCCGTTATGCCACCATTGCTAAGTTGTTCACAGTAGACACCCATGCCATCCAGACAACAGCTTCCACAATCACTGCATCCCAGTCGACCAGTGATAGTCAACCAGAGCAGCTAGAGGAGTGGTGTAGGAACTACATGTAGGCACTGACTCCACACCTACACACCACAAAGGGGTTTACAGGGTAATGCAGGAGTATAAGCAAGTCTTTAGTAAACACCCGTTAGACTTTGGGAGGATCAAGGGGGTCCAACACCATATTCCCACAGGTGCGCATCCACCCATCTAAGAGAGATATAGGCCCATTCCACCTGCACATTACCAATGCGCCAAGGACATGTTGAGGAGCATGAAGGAGGCAGGGGTCATCCGTGATAGCTGTAGCTCCTGGACCCCTCCATTGGTCCTAGTGAAAAAGAAGGACGGCACAATGAGGATGTGTGTGGATTACCGGAAGATCAACCAAATAACTCATAAAGATGCATACCCTCTTCCCCGTATTGAAGAATCCTTGGCTGCCTTGAGGACTGCAAATTACATTTCAACTCTTGACCTTACTAGCGGTTACTGGCAGGTGTCTGTGGCAGAGGAGGACCGGGAGAAGACCACTTTCGCTACCCCGATGGGTCTCTGCGAGTTCAACAGCATGCCCTTTGGGTTGTGTAATGCACCAGGAACCTTCCAGAGGCTGATGGAGTGCTGCTTGGGACATCGCAATTTTGAAACGGTCCTGCTATACTTGGACGATGTCATCGTCTACTCCAAGACGTTTGAAGCACACCTGGAACATCTTGGCGAAGTATTCGAGGCCCTCTCCAGGTATGGCATGAAACTGAAGCCATCCAAGTGCCATCTGCTGAAACCCAAAGTTCAATATCTCGGGCATGTGGTTAATGCAGAAGGTGTAGCACCGGATCCAGAGAAGATTACATCCATTCAGGTCTGGCCAAGACCTACCACTGTCAGAGAAGTGAGGCAATTCCTGGGCCTGATGGGCTATTACCGTCGCTTCATCAAAGGCTACACCAAGATGTCAGCTCCTATGCAAGATCTCCTGGTGGGGCAACCAAAGCATGGGAAGATCTCTAGTTCCCCATTCGTCTGGAATGAGGAACAGGAAGAATCCTTTCAACAGATGAAGTCAGCTCTGACCGGAGAAGAGATTCTGGCCTATCCCAACTACTGTCTTCCGTTTATCTTATACACTGATGCCAGTAACGTGGGCTTGGGTGCTGTCCTGTCTCAGATACAGAATGGCAAGGAGAAGGTAATAGCCTATGCAAGCAGGAAGCTCCGCCCCACGGAAAGGAATCCTGAGAATTATAGTTCCTTTAAGCTGGAGTTCCTGGCCCTCGTCTGGGCAGTGACCGAGAGGTTCAAGCATTACCTCGCTTCTGCAAAATTCACTGCATACACGGACAACAATCCCCTGACCCACCTTGACACAGCATAGCTTGGAGCCCTGGAACAACGCTGGGTAGCTCGGCTGGCGAACTACGATTTCACTATAAAATACAGTGCCAGCCAAAAGAATACCAATGCAGATGCGTTATCCAGGATGCCGCACTTACCTAACGACAGGGCGGATGAAGATGAGTTGGAAGAGATTGAATTGTCTGCGTTCCATCAACCTGACAGTCTGGAAGATACCAGACCATACAGTGGTCAGCAGAAGGCAGCCTTCAACCCATTGCTCCACCATGGGTGGCAAGAAGCTCAAGATAATGATCCGGCAGTCAGGCTGGTGAAGGAGATGATTTCCCAAGCTGATGCCAGATTGGGGCCCACTGCCCCAGCAGAAATCCAGAGGCTTTGGAAGGAGAGGAGCTGGCTGTATCTGCAACAAGGCTAACTGTATAGAGGACTCATTAACCCCAAGATGCATGAGAGGATCTGTCAGATTGTGGTGCCACAGACATACGTACCCGTGGTCCTAGAGGCTTATCATGATGGAGCTGGACACTTCCGCTGGAAGAAGTTGGAAATGCTGCTGAGAGAGCGCTTTTATTGGGCTGGGATGAGAGAATCCATTAAAGCATGGTGTAGGGATTGTGGTCCCTGCGTGCTAAGAAGAAAGGAAGGCACCAGCCAGAAAGCCCCGTTACAGCCAATTGTCACCCACCAGCTGCTGGAGCGCATTGCTCTGGATCATGTGAAGCTCACACCAAGCAGGAGCAGATATGCCTTTGCTCTCACGATAGTGGATCACTACTCAAGGTTCATGGGGTTGGTACCCGTCAAGGATCTGACAGCTCGCATGGCAGCAAGGGTCTTTCAGGCATATTTCTACCGGCCACACGGCTACCCAGAGAAGATGCTTACTGACCAAGGTCCTGCCTTTGAAGCCGAGATCTTTCAGGAGTTCTGCAGTTAGTATGGGTGCAAGAAAATCCGTACCACGCCATATCATGCCCAAACTAACGGGATGTGTGAGAAGATGAACCATTTGGTCTTCAACCTGCTCAAGACCTTACCCCTAGAAGAGTGGACCTGTGGCTTGAAAGACTGCTTGATCTTGTGGACATGTCTAACAACATCCCTAGCAGTTCCACCAAGTGTGCACCAGCGTACCTGATGAGGGCGAGGCCTGGAAGGTTGCCGGTGGATGTGGACATGGCTATAGAGGTTCCTGAGACCATTTCCCCAACCACGGACTGGGGTACAAAACGCCAGATGCAGTTACGGCAAATCCAAGAGTACCTGGAGAGGAATCTGAGCCAGAGCTGAAGATAGTGGAGGAAGGTCCTATTCCCACTCCAGGCACAGAGAAGGAAAAAGAGGTGATCCACACCATCATGGGAGACTTCCCAGCTGGTTGGCCCATGGAGAGTGGAGCGGTGATTGTTCCCGTTATAATGTTCCCACAATCCATGGAAGAAGATACAGAGCCAGAAGGGTCTATCAGTACCGCACCAACACCTGCACCCAGGGATGCACCAACACTTACACCACGCCCCCGTAGTCCCTACCAGCTGTGCCAGACCTTAGGAGTGAGGGACCCGTACATCACTCTATCCCACTGAACCTAGGTGAACCCGTCGGGCTAAGAAGGTCCACACACCCTAACCTAGGTCAGCCACCACTCAGGTACAGGGAAACTAGTCTGTAGTGAGTGGTGTCCATATGTTGTGTATATAAGCAAATGCCAATCAACCGTGTACCTAACCAAATTTTGTTAGAGTTAACCCCGTTTTTTGCCGTTTAATCATGGACCACGACCTCAGGACTGGTGAGGTCACCCCAAAAACATTCTTGGGGCTTGTAAATACCCCTACCTACTTTCTTGTTTATTTTTCACCACCTACACTGCCTCTGGAGAGGTAGATTGGAGGAAGGGCCTGCGGTGGAGTAGGCCGAGGCCCAGCCACTACTGAAACTGGTGGCTAACCTCCAGGCCAGGGGTCCCCCAGACTTGGGGCCCTTGAGATGGACTGCCGGTAAGGAACGTTTTACCTGGCCCGTGTACGAGTTACCCAAAACTCCTGTGGACTGGGGAAAAGGGGTGCCCACCATTCTTAGCAGTGGCACCATGGAACGAGGTTGTTTGGGTGGCGGGTGAAGAAAAACGGGAATGTATTTTTTTTATGTATGCAACATTGAAGAAATGTGCCTCCCATAAAGGGAAAAAATGTTTTACCCTGTTTTACTTTTTTCCCGTTTCTTTAGAAAAATAAACGTCAGTGGTCGGGCAGCCCGCAGACGGGCTGTATTCAACCAAGGGGGAATGTGATGCCCTGGCACCGCCAGGTGGTCACAGAAGGTACTACACCCCACACAACACCTTCCCACACCGGGTCCCATCAGACACAAAATCCTAGCCACCCCCCTCAGGGTGGGAAGGACACACTAGTGGGCAGGACCAAGTGGATTAGGAGCACCCACCTATAGGTCTTGAGGATCTGGGGGAGGAAACCAGTCAGTTGAAGTTTGAGTGCAGTCTACTTTGGAGTTCAAGTGTAGTGACAGTCTGAAACAGAGAGGAGTGAAGTGGGTCTGTCAGTGACAGTGACAGACTCTAGAGCAGTCATGGTGAACCTTTCACAGGCCGAGTGCCCAAACTGTAGCCCTAAACCCAATTTTTTTTCCTAAGTGCCAACCAATCCTATTATGTAAATAATTGATTGTAACCTTAAGCTGGGTTCACACTAAGCGACAGCGACAACGACGTCGCTGTTACGTCACCATTTTCTGTGACGTAACAGCGACCTTGTAAGTCGCTGTTATGATCGCTGCTTACTGTCAAACACAGCGACGCAGCAGCGATCATAACGTCGCTGTGCTTCATGTGCAGAGAGCAGAGAGCCGCGCTTAGCACTGGCTCCTTGCTCTCCTAGGTACAGTACACATCGGGTTAATTAACCCGATGTGTACTGCAGCTACATGTCACAGTGCAGAGAGCAGGGAGCCGCGCACACTGCTTAGCGCTGGCTCCTTGCTCTCCTTGCTACAGTATACATCGGGTTAATTACCCGATGTGTACTGCAGCCACATGTGCACAGAGCAGGAGCCGGCACTGGCAGCAAGGGCGGAGGCTGGTAACGAAGGTAAATATCGGGTAACCAGGGAAAGGTCTTCCCTTGGTTACCCGATGTTTACGCTGGTTACAGCTTACCGCAGCTGCCAGACGCCGGCTCCTGCTCCCTGCTCGCTTCATTTCGTCGCTCTCTCGCTGTCACACACAGCGATGTGTGTGTCACAGCGGGAGAGTGACGACCAAAAAATGAAGCTGGACATTCAGCAACGACCGGCGACCTCACAGCAGGGGCCAGGTCGTTGCTGGATGTCACACACAGCGACAGCGACGGGACGTCGCTGCAACGTCACAGAAAATGGTGACGTAGCAGCGACGTCGTTGTCGTTGTCGCTGTGTGTGACACCAGCTTAACCTTTGCAGTCTTCTCTTCTCAGCAGGGGGCATCACGCTCATTCGTGCTTACCACACATTGAAGCTGAGCCCCAGTCTTTTCCGGACACAGCAGTTGGATTGATCTTTCTGGAAAAAATTGCAGTATATTAGACATAGATTTTAGCATAGCATGCAATCAGAGGTCACCCTGTAATCCACATCTACATTTCAAAGTCTGAACATCTTGAAATCCCATGAAGACGTACGAGGTGCTCCCCTCCCCCTTCATTGTGTAGTTATGTCCCCCTTCCTGGCCACTTCCTGGTAAACATGTCCCCCATCCTGATATATATTTCCTACATTCTGGTATATTTGTCCCCATCATGGCCCATCCTGGTAAATATACCTCATCCTGGTAAATGTCCTCCATCCTGGTAAATGTACCCCATTCTGGCATGTTCCCCCATGCTGGTAAATGTACCCCATCCTGACATATTGCCCATCGTTGTAAATGTTCCCCCATCCCGGCATGTACCCCATTCCTGGTAAATGTCCTCCATCCTGGTAAATGTTCCCAATCCTGGTTAATTTACCCCCATCCAGGTAAATGTCCCCCTTCCTAGCATGTACCCCCATCCTGGTAAATGTCCACCTTCCTGGCATGTTCCCCTTCCTGGTAAATGTACCCTATCATGGCATGTTTCCTCCATCCTGGCATGTATGTTTTCCCCATCCTGGCATGCATGTTTCCTCCATCCTGGCATACATGTTTCCTCCATCCTGGCATGCATGTTTTCCCCATCCTGGCATGCATGTTTCCCCATCCTGGCATGCATGTTTCCCCATCCTGGCATGCATGTTTCCTCCATCTTGGCATGCATGTTTCCCCATCCTGCCATGCATGTTTCCTCCATCTTGGCATGCATGTTTCCCCATCCTGCCATGCATGTTTCCTCCATCTTGGCATGCAAGTTTCCCCCATCCCGCCATGCATGTTTGCTCCATCTTGGCATGCAAGTTTTCCATCCAGCCATGCATGTTTCCTCCATCCTGGCATGTATGTTTTCTCCATCCTGGCATGCATGTCTCCCCATCCTGCCATGCATGTTTCCTCCATCTTGGCATGCATGTTGCCCCATCCTGCCATGCATGTTTCCCCATCCTGCCATGCATGTTTCCCCATCCTGCCATGCATGTTTTCCCCATCCTGGAATGCATGTTTCCCCCCCCCATGCTGGCATGTATGTGTCCCCCCCAATGCTGTCATGTATGGGTCCCCCCCATGCTGGCATGTGTGTTTCTCCCCCACCCCATGCTATCATGTGTGTCCCCCCCTCCATGCTGGCATGTGTGTTCCTCCCCCCCATGCTGGCATGTGTGTTCTCCCCCCCATGCTGGCATGTGTGTTGTCCCCCACCCCATGCTGGCATGTGTGTTCTCCCCCACCCCATGCTGGCATGTGCATTCTCCCCCACCCCATGCTGGCATGTGCGTTCTCCCCCACCCCATGCTGGCATGTACGTTCTCCCCCACCACATGCTGGCATGTGCGTTCTCCCCCACCCCATGCTGGCGCTGGCACTGGCCCCCCCATCCCCACCTTGGCACAGCCGCACACGAGTTATAAAAAACAAAACACAACTCACCTTGTGAGGGTTGTCTCATCCGGGTGTGGGGCCTGAGTACACCCGGACACGGCAGCCAGCCACTGACACCTTGGTTTACCAACAGACTTGTGTGCAGTTATTCAACAATGAGTACACCAACACTCCTCGATCCAGCCCAGTGCGCCACCTCCGGCCTACATCACTCCCCGTGTTCTGGGCACTGAGCCCCGGGGCATCCACCCCTACCAACGGAGGGGTTAACATCCAGCTCCCATCCCATCGCCCCTGGGTGCCTCCCAACCGCAGCAGTGGTATTCCACATAACCACACACCGTGGGTGACGTCACGAAGTATCTACAGCAATCCCCGTACTTATACGTCCCTTTTTATTTGAGTGTCCTTGCGACCCCCGGGTCCGGAGACCCCTCGTGCCACTGCGGATCTGGATCCGAGCAGCCCAACTGCTTATTTGGGGGCGGCACAGGCTCACGACTCGAGAATTAAAAGTTGAAATTGAAATAGATATTGCAACAGAACCAAGATGACTACATAGATATGGGAACTGCAAGGAGCTTACTACAGAGGTAAGGGAGCAGAACCAAACTTACTACAGAGATAAGGGTGCTGTACTGAGCTTACTATAGAGATAAGGGTGCAGAACCAAGCTTACTACAGAGATAAGGGAGCAGAACTGAGCTTACTACAGAGATAAGGGAGCAGACCCGAGCTTACTACCAAGATATGGGTGCAGAAAAGAGCTTACTACAGAGATAAGGGTGCAGAACAGAGATTACTACAGAGATAAGGGAGCAAAACCAAGCTTACTACAGAGATAAGAGTGCAGAACCGAGCTTACTACAGAGATAAGGGAGCAGAACCAAGCTTACTACAGAGATAAGGGTGCAGAACCGAGCTTACTACAGAGATAAGGGTGCAGAACAGAGCTTACTACAGAGATAAGGGAGCAGAACCGAGCTTACTACAGAGATAAGGGAGCAGAACTGAGCTTACTACAGAAATAAGGGTGCAGAACCAAGCTTACTACAGAGATAAGGGAGCAGAACCGAGCTTACTACAGAGATAAGGGTGCAGAACGGAGCTTACTACAGAGATAAGGGAGCAGAACTGAGCTTACTACAGAAATAAGGGTGCAGAACCAAGCTTACTACAGAGATAAGGGTGCTGAACCAAGCCTACTACAGAGATAAGGGAGCAGAACCAAGCTTACTACAGAGATAAGGGAGCAGAACTGAGCTTACTACAGAGATAAGGGAGCAGAACCGAGATTACTACAGAGATAAGGGAGCAGAACCGAGCTTACTACAGAGATAAGGGTGCAGAACCGAGCTTACTACAGAGATAAGGGAGCAGAACTAAGCTTACTACAGCTCCATCAACAGACCCCCTCTTTTTTTCATGCTAAAGTTAGACCCAAATCAAAATTTTACCCTACAGGTAGCAAAGGTCACCACATCAAGACCTTTAGCGACCTTATACTGACAGATCTAAAAGAGGTTATGAATAGTAAAAGGTGCCTACAGCACAATCTTTCCAAGAAAGAGAGAATAGCATTAAAAAAATTTAAACGTAAATCAGGAGATTGTCATCAGATCTGCCGGTAAGGGAGGAGGCATAGTAATCCAAGACAGAGGGGAATATATAAGTGAAGCCCTAAGGATACTATCTGACCCTACCTACTATCATATAGTGGAATGGACTGATTATGAGATAGCCATGGTAGCCTATAAAGACATGATACAAAGAGCCATTGATAATAACATATTTGATCAGTCAGAAAGAAAGTTTTTGCAAATAAATAATTTTAATATGGCGTTCTTTTATGATTCAATAATTTTTATTAGGTTTTCAAAGTTTATACATAAAACAGTTCTAACAAAAACAATAAAACAGAATGTGCTGTATAGCATTACTTCATGCTATATCAAACAAATAATATACAGTAGACATATACAAAAGGAGAAACAAAACAAATAACATTGGTAAAAACTATGACATACAGTCAGATTAAAAATTTACAACGTATGATTTTCAAATAAAATATGTCAGGAGATGGATGTAAACAAATAATTTTCTTATTAAACTAATTGAATAAGTATCGTGTATTACGTTTATACAAGAATTAGAACTAGATTAGATTTAAAATTTTATGTATTGTTGTTAATAAAGTCAGTCCATGGGTCCCATTTTTTATGAAATCTGTTCCAAGAGTTATTAATTAGAGCATGCTTCTCTTCATAGAACTTATGAAGGGATATTTTTTCTATTAGATCGTAAATATCTGGAATTTTATTGGATTTCCAACGTGCTGCCAATTCGACTTTGGTAAGTAGAAGGATATGAATTACGATGGCCCTGTATTTTATGTTTATTGTATCCGAATCTATCAATAAGAGAGCTAATTGTGGGGTTAGACTTATTTTTGAGTGCATTATCAGATTTAAGTAAAATATATCTTTGTACCGTGTTAGCCAGTAGAGATAAAAAAAATTGTTTAAAAGAACAGAGAGTCAACCACTGAGGACTCTCTGTTCTTTTAAACAATTTTTTTTATCAGATTTATTATTTTAGACACTTTCTGCTATAAGCTTCTGATTCTAGGACAGCTCCAAGAAATATGCACAATGTCACCTTTTGTATCGCAACCTCTCCTGCATGTTGGTTTTTGGCTTGGGAATATTTTAGCTCCTTTGTCCAGGTGAAATACTATCTGGTATAAATCTTATAATAAGCTTCATGTAATGTAGCGCAGATATTGGAAAGGTATGTGTTTTTAAGGACTTTATCCCATTGGACTTGGGTGAATTCTACTTTCAAGTCCTTTTCCCAACTGGATATGTGTATCAATTTTCTTGTGGTGAGTTCAGAATTGTAGGCATGATAGATGTTCTTATGACTCCATATTAGTTTATTATTTTTGTTGTTTATCAATTTAAGTATAAATTTGTTTATTTTACATTTGGGTTCTATAAGTTTCCGGATGGTTTTCCTTATTTCTAGGAAGAAATACAGATCTTTATCTGGTATATTATTTTGTAGTTTAAGTTGTAAGAATGAGGTGAAATTTGCACCATCGTATATATTTTTTATGTATTTTATCCCTGACTGGATCCATCTATCTACTGTCTCCGTATTGTTTGACAAATCTATATTTTTTATCTCTGTATTTTTAAAGACTTCAAAAGTCATTTTGTCTTTGGAGATTCTTGAAATCTTTTCCCAGGAAGTAAATGCAGCATTAACCCCTTCAGCCCCAAGCCTATTTTGACCCTAAAGACCAGGCCATTTATTGCAATTTTGACCAGTGTCACTTTATGAGGTTATAACTCTGGAACGCTTCAACGGATCCCGGTGATTCTGAGTTTGTTTTCTCGTGTCATATTGGGCTTCATGTTAGTGGTAAATTTAGGCCGATATTTTTTGCGTTTCTTTGTGAAAAAAACGGAAATTTCACGAAAATTTTGAAAATTTTGTAATTTTCAAACATTTTAATTTTTATGCTCTAAAACCAACGAGACATATGACACAAAATAATTAATAAATAACATTTCCCACATGTCTACTTTACATCAGAACAATTTGGGGGAAAAAAAAAAAATTAAGGAAGTTATAGAGGTTCAAAGTTTATGAGCAATTTCTCATTTTTACAACAAAATTTACAAAGCCACATTTTTTAGGGACCACATCACATTTGAAGTGATTTTGAGAGGTCTACATGACACAGAACACCCAAAAGTGACACCATTCCAAAAACAGCACCCCTCAGGCTACTCAAAACCACATTCAAGAAGGTTATTAACCCTTCAGGTGCTTCACAGTAACTAAAGCAATGTGGAAGGAAAAAATGAATATTTTACTTTTTGCAACAAAAATGTTAATTTAGCCTCAAATATTGCATATTCACAAGGGTAGTAGGATTAAATGAACCCCCAAAATTTGTTGGGCAATTTCTTCTGAGCACGCAGATACCTCATATGTGGTGAAAAAACACTGTTTGGGCGCACGACGGGACTCAGAAGGGAAGGAGCGCCATTTGACTTTTTGAACAGAAAATTAGCTAGAATCGTTAGCCGCACCATGTTGCGTTTGGAGAGCCCCTGAGGTGCCGAAACAGTGGAGCTCCCCCATATGTGGCCCCATTTTGGAAACTAGACACCTCATGGCATTTATCTAGATGTTTATTGAGCAATAGAGTTGAGCCGTGCAAATAAAAAAAAAAATTTTACCACAAAATTGTTACTTCAACCAGGTAGCTTTTTTTTCACAAGGGTATCAGGAAAAATTGCACCATAAAATGTATTGTGCAATTTCTCCTGAGTACACAGACACCTCATATGTGGTGGAAATCAAATGTTTGGGTTCACAGCAGGGCTCAGAATGCAAGGAGCGTCATTTGACTTTTCAAACGCAAAATTGTCTGGGATAATTAGCGTATTCCATGTTTTGTTTGGAGACTCCCTGAGGTGCCAAAACAGTGGAGCTCCCCCACATGTGACCCCATTTTGGAAACTAGACCCCCATGGCATAGAAAAAAAAATAGGGCGCACGCACAAATGTTCTGCAAAAAAGGGGGGGGGACTAGGTGGGATGGAAAAAAGAAGTCCTGTCCAAAGTCGAGTACGACTGCAGGACGATTGCTGATCAGGCACCTAATTGTACATGTTTTGTTTTGTTTTTTTTATTTGGGGTGCACAAAAAAAGCAAAAACTAGAGCAACAATTATGTACCTGATCAGCCAATCACGTAGCTGATCAGCACTTGGCGGCAGGCAGGTGGGGGAGGAGGGGGGGGAGGGAGTGGGAGATGCGATTGGGGATAGTTAGAAAAGAGCCACGAACAATACTTACAGGATGGATCAGAACAGCGGCAGATTGACGGGCGGCAGATTGGGTGGCAGCAGATGGGGGGGCAGCGGCATATAAAGGGAGCATCTGTGAATGTGAGACGGCGGCAGCTGGGATAGGGTGGGGGCAGATGGGAGAGGGCGCAGTGAATGCAGGAGCGGCAGAGGATGGGGGAAGGGGAGTGGGAGGTGAGATTGGGGATAGTTACCCTACAGGATGGATCTAGGCAGCAGGATGACAGGAGATGAAGGAGGCAGCAGATCGGGGAGGGTGAGAGGTGGGAGAGGGAGCGCAGCGCAGATCACGGGGGAGACAGGTGAGCAGAGCACAGATCACGGGGGTGAGAGGTGAGAGAGCGCAGATCACGGGGAGACAGGTGAGCAGAGCGCAGATCATGGGGGTGAGAGGTGGAGGGAGAGTGGACAGCAGATCACAGGGGTGACAGGTGAGGGAGCACAGATCACGGGGGTGACAGGTGAGGGAGCACAGATCACGGGGGTGACAGGTGAGGGAGCACAGATCACGGGGGTGACAGGTGAGGGAGCACAGATCACGGGGGTGACAGGTGAGGGAGCACAGATCACGGGGGTGACAGGTGAGAGAGCACAGATCACGGGGGTGACAGGTGAGGGAGCACAGATCACGGCGGTGACAGGTGAGGGAGCACAGATCACGGCGGTGACAGGTGAGGGAGCACAGATCACGGGGGTGACAGGTGAGGGAGCACAGATCACGGCGGTGACAGGTGAGGGAGCACAGATCACGGGGGTGACAGGTGAGGGAGCACACATCACGGGGTGACAGGTGAGGGAGCACACATCACAGGGGTGACAGGTGAGGGAGCAAACATCACGGGGGTGACAGGTGAGGGAGCACAGATCACGGCGGTGACAGGTGAGGGAGCACAGATCACGGGGGTGACAGGTGAGGGAGCACAGATCACGGGGGTGACAGGTGAGGGTGCACAGATCACGGTGGTGACAGAGGAGGGAGCGCACATCACGGGGGTGACAGGGGAGGGAGCGCACATCACGGGGATGACAGGGGAGGGAGCGCACATCACGGGGGTGACAGGGGAGGGAGCGCACATCACGGGGGTGACAGGGGGGGAGCACACATCACGGGGTGACAGAGGAGGGAGCACACATCACGGCGGTGACAGGTGTGGGAGCACACATCACGTCGGTGACAGGTGAGGGAGCACAGATCACGGGGGTGACAGGGGAGGGAGCACACATCACGGGGGTGACAGGGGAGGGAGCACACATCACGGCGGTGACAGGTGTGGGAGCACACATCACGGCGGTGACAGGTGTGGGAGCACACATCACGGCGGTGACAGGTGAGGGAGCACACATCACGGGGATGACAGGGGAGGGAGCACACATCACGGTGGTGACAGGTGTGGGAGCACACATCACGGGGGTGACAGGTGAGGGAGCACACATCACGGGGGTGACAGGGGAGGGAGCACACATCACGGCGGTGACAGGTGAGGGAGCACACATCACGGGGGTGACAGGGGAGGGAGCACAGATCACGGGGGTGACGGGAGGGGGCGGGTAGCTGACCACGGGGGTGAGAGATGGGGGGAGCGTACAGCACATCACGTAGGGGAGGGGGCGAGCAGCACATAACGTAGGGGAGGGGGCGAGCAGCACATCACGGAGGGGAGGGGCGGGCACCGATCATGAGGAGGAGGGGCCGGACAGCAGATCGGAGGGAGCGGTGGCACTATGACAGATGGAGGAGGACAGGGATCGCGCAGCACATCACGGAGGTGAGGGGGCGGGCACCGATCACGAGGGGTGAGGGGCCGGGCAGCAGATCGGGGGGAGCGGTGGCACTGTGGCAGATGGAGGGCGGCGGCAGCGGATCGGGAGGTGTGGGGGTGAGGGTGCGGCCAGCAGATACGAGGGGTGGGGGTGCGGGCAGGAGATCGGGGAGATAGGTGGCAGATCGTGGAGGGCAGCGGATCGGGAGGCTTTTCGACGGTTTCATACAGTGCAATGGCAGCGCGGCAACTTCCGGGTCCCATACTCCGGTCTCATAATAGCATGGGACCGGAGCTTGTCGCCCTGCCATTGCACTGTGTACACTCACTGTGCTGGCGTGCTGCAAGGACGACAAGTGAAGCTGATGGGGGCGGTCACCGGCAACAGGTCCACTGTGATTGGAGAAATCGGTCACAAGGCCAATCTTTCCAATCAGAGCTACTGGAGCTGGGGGAGGGTGATCCAGTGAGGTCACCCAGCTCCAGCCAATGGCCAGTGCTACAGCTGCACTGGCCAGGGCTGGATTTCAATGTTTCAGTCACTTTAAATGGTTGGAACATTACAGTGGCTGTGATTGGTTAAGCGGCGTTCTTCAGCCAATCACAGCCTCCGTAGGTCCGGGGAGGAGGCACCACCCCTCCTGAGGTCAGGAACAGGTCCCCTCCTCCCCGAATCTGCGGTTTATGTTAACATATTGCAGTCACCGGAGGCTCCGGTGCCGCGATTCCGCCATGACGGAAAGATCCGTCCTTGGTCGTTAAGGCCCAGGGCACAAGGACGGATCTTTCTGTCCATGGTCGTGAAGGGGTTAATAGTGCTGCTATCATAGGTATTGGATTTTCGGCCTCCAGAGCTTAGTAACTGTTCCAATAAAGGAGAGCGGAAAGAATTATTTCCTAATAATATTAGTTCCAGGTTAACCCAAGTTGGAGTATTTTTATTTTTTAATAACCAATTGTTGGTTTGTTTTAATAAATTTGAGTAATAATATGCTTGTATATTAGGAAGGCCATATCCTCCATTAATTTTATTTTTAATAATGTATTTTTGGCCACCCTTGCTTTACTATTATTCCAGACATATTTGTTGATCGATTTTTGCAATTTCACTAGGAATTCGTCTGGGATGATGATAGGTAGACATCTAATTGTATATAAAATTTTGGGTAGAATAAACATCTTAGCTACCAATATTCTACCAAGCCATGTCGTTTCGGTTTTGTTGTATGTTGCAAAGTCTTTTTCAATCTGAGTTGTGAGTTTATTCATGTTGAGGATTAAGGTGCTTTTAATATCTTTTGTGAAAGTAATACCTAAGTATTCAATAGCGTCTGTAACCCATTCATAATTAACATTATTTCTAAGATTTTCTTGTGCTGTTGGGATGAGGTTAAGAGCTAGCATTTTTGACTTTTTCTCATTAATTTTAAAGTTTGAAACAATGGAGAATTCTTTCAAAATGTTGTTGGTCTCCTTGATGGAGTTTAATGGGTCGCTAAGAGTCATAATTACACCGTCCGCAAAAAGACTTATTTTAAAGTTTTCTTTGCCTATGGAAATACCTTTAATTTTTTCATTTGACCTGATACATTCTGCCAAAGGTTCCATAATAAGGGCAAAAAGTAGCGGTGATAATGGACATCCCTGCCGAGTTCCATTGGTTATCATAAAAGATTTCGAAGAGTGGTTGTCTGATTTAATTGTGACTGAGGGGCAGGAATATAGCGCCATGATGGAGTTAATGGATGTGTTGTCAAAGCCAAATTTTTTCAGGGTGTTTTCCAAGAATTCCCACCCCACTCTATCAAATGCTTTCTCAGCGTCAAGTGATAAAAGTAGGGTGGGTGTTCTAGATTTTTTAGCGTATTCAAGAATGTTTAGTAATCTTCTAGTACCGTCTGATGGTTGTCTATTTTTAACAAATCCTAATTGGTCTTGATGGATCAATGATGAGAGAATTTCTTTTAATCTTTCGGCTAATATTTTTGAATAAATTTTTACATCTGTATTAATTAGAGAGATGGGTCTATAACTAGTCAATAATTCAGGGTCACTATTTGGTTTAGGGATGAGGGTTATATTTGCCTGGAGCATTTCTGCAGGGAATTCTCTGGTGGAAGCTGCGTGATTAAAAATTATACAGAGGTGAGGTACAAGTAATTGGGAAAAAGTCTTGTAAAATTCATTAGAAAACCCATCTGGCCCTGGGGACTTGTTTATTTTTAGGTTTTTAATTGTTTGTAAAATTTTGGAGTCGGTAAATGGACGATTTAAAATATTTAGTTGATGCTCATTTAGTTTAAGAAGATGGATTTTGTCCAAGAAGTTATTCATTTTGTTGAGGTTATCATTCTGGTCAGAAGGAGTGGAATTGAGGTTATATAGTTTTTTTAAATTACTCACAAATGCTTCTACGATGTCTTTTGGATGGGTATAATAATGGCCATCTGGGTGTTTTATCTTGTGTATCCTATTCCTAATTCTTTTTTGTTTAATTCTACGTGCCATATATTTAGTTGGTTTGTTAACTGATCTATAATGGTTTGTATTTAATATTCTCACATATTTATCATAGTCAGCCAGAAGTAAGTCTCTCAGTTGTATACGCAATTTTATAATGTTGACATGTATTTGTTGGCTGGGCTGGTGTAGTCTTTGCTGTTCTTTTTCTTTTTCTTTTATTTTTTCTTGTATTTTAGACAGATCTGAATTCCTTTGTTTTTTCAGTCTTGAAGAAATTTGAATCAATGCCTCTTTGTACCGCCTTGTTGGCATTCCAAACTGAAAAAGGATTCATAGTTTCTGAGGCGTTTTCGGAGAAATAATTTTTTAAAGATTTTTCAATTTCTTGTTGAAAGTTTGGGTGTTGGAAAATTGCTGGGTTATTTTTCCAGGTGAAATTTAATCTGTCTGGGGGGCCTACTTTAATTGTGCAGAATAAGGGAGAGTGGTCTGAGAAAGTTTTATCCTTAATTTCTATTTTAGTTAGTCTGGAGATTGAAAGGGATTCAGTTAAAAGTAAATCTATTCTAGAAAAGGTTTTGTGGGCTGATGAGTAGAAGGTATATTCCTTAGATGTGGTGTTAAGACATCTGAAGGTGTCCAACAGTTTATGAATTTGAAGCCATTTATATAATGATGGGTGATGTTGTCTTGGATTTGCTGTTGAGTCCATCTTAATATCAGGTATCAAGTTAAAATCGCCTATTAAAAAGAGATCTCCTTGTTTGTGCTTCTGAATTTTTTCCATTAGATTATTTAGGAAAGTAATCTGGCCACTGTTTGGGGCATATACATTTACGATAGTACATAGGTGGTCATTAATTTTACCAATAAGGATAAGGTACCGTCCTTCAGGGTCTTGTATTTCAGATATCAAGGAGAACCTAGTTGAGTTACTGATTATCGCAATAACTCCTGCTTTCTTTTTTTCATTAAGGGCTTTGAAAATATTAGTATAATTCTTATTTACAAATTTAGGGTGATTGTTTCTGGCCAATCTTGTTTCTTGAAGACAGATTATATTTGCTTTACAATTTTTGATTTCCTTCCAAATCATGAATCTTCTATTAGGGCTGTTCATACCTTTAACATTTAGTGATAGAATGTTTATGTCCATTTTGGGTTACAGTTGTTTTGGGGTTTAATTATATTTACATGTTATCCATTAAGTGTTGAAATGGGTTACCAAGGTTTTTAGCTGACCTAATATAAAAGATAAATTTCTGTATTGTATACCAATACTAGTACAATGCGAACGCTTAACAAAACTGCTACAGTTAATTTGTAAATATCTGTAAACAAACAGTAATTTTCTAAAGTATCTTACTTCAGATACTTTATTCAAAATTTAAGGGTTCTTAATTCTGTATCTTGTCGTTCAGTGTCTTTACCTATAAGATACTCAAATAACAGAAAAACAAGAAAAAAAATATTGTTCCAACAAAATAAATCTCTGGGAATTGCCTTTTGTCAGACACTTCCCTCTTGAGGCACTAGTCTATTGCTGTAAAGACTTTAATATAGTACTTTATCTCCAAGTACTAATTGTAGTTTTGTGAAAAATAAAAGGTTATATATAAAATGAAACAACAAATTATGTTACCGTGAGTCACTCATCATGTGAAAATTGGGAAAGACATGTATAACGTTTGCATTATAACCATAACATGAATAGATAAGCTTGTATTATATTTTTAAAGCACAAGATCTCTTGATGAGAAAATAACAGGCCCATCAAAATAAATCAAAGAATTTTTTCAGGGCCAAGTCTATGTTGGTCTACATCGTGGATCTGAGTGAGGGGCTTCTCGTTCCTCAAGGGAGCTGACAAAGCGGTGGTCATCTTCAGGAATTGTAATGGGTACTATTTTCCCTCTGAATGAGATCAATAATTTAGTGGGAAAGACCCATCTGTACTGGATTCCATTATCCTGGCAGAAGCTAGTGGTTAAATTGAAAGATTTGCGCATTGCCATGGTCTCTTTGGAGAGGTCAGTGAATACTCTTATTAGCTCAAAGGGCTTCGGGAGATTTTTCATTTTTCTTAATTTTTGCATAAACTCCTCCTTTATATGGTGTGAGATAGCGGGGCCATTGATACGTGACGGACGGTACGTATCTCCCAGAATGCGCACAGAAACATATTAGAGCCCTACATAGTGGTCAGTCCGGAAACCTCCAGGCCGGGTTATGCAGGTGGCTCATGTCCACAGTTCTCATTTAAAAGCTCTTTGTAAAGGCCTGGGTGGGGCAGAGCGTGTTGTGTAAGCTGCAGAGCAGGAAACTGAAGAGAGTTCAGGCCTGTGTGGAACTATAACACAGGTCTGTGGACCCCCGGGAATAGCAAAACGGAATATAGTAAGACCGTCTCCTACGGCAAGCCGTGCCTGTGTGACGGGGAACCATATGGACTGTGAGTACCCGGCTGTGTTCCGGATGACTTTTCCTGTACAGCAACGACAATAAAACTGTTTGGATCAGACTGTTTTGGGTCACTGCCTCATTGTCGTCCTGGGGTACCCCCACCCCGCTACATTATGTTGGAGAATGCGGGCATCGATCCCGCTACCTCTCACACCCCAGAACTCCTACTTCGACCTCAGCTGGGAGGATGCCCTGGACTACAAGAAATTGAAAGGTGAGATCCTTGCACATCTGGGGGTCAATACCTACGTGAGGGCTCAGCGAGTGTTTTCATGGGCCTATGTGGAGACCTGTCCAGCCAGGTCTCAGGCATATGACTTACTACAACTGGTTAAAAAGTGGTTACAGCCGGAGGTGTTGTCTCCAGCCCAGATGGTGGAAAGGGTGGTGGTCGACCGGTTGGTGTGGACTTTGCCAGTCGCTATTCAACGTTGGGTGGGGCAAGGAGACCCGGGTAACCTGGACCAGGTGGTGAGTTTAGTTGAGCGATATACCGCCACACAGGACTTTATACGAGACTCTGCCACAGTGCGTCAAGCCCGGCGGCCACAGGACCCTGGCCGAGAGACACGTACGGCACTGGTGAACAACAAAAACAAAGCCCATATTGAGGGGGCAACCCACACTGAGAGCGGCAAAAGACTAGTTCCCCCAGGAATAGTAATAAAAACTGGTGGGGCCACCGCTATGAAGTGCTGGAGATGTCAAGGGCCCGGCCATATCGCCGCTTATTGCCCGTTGATTACGGAGTCCATGGATTGTGGGTACACCCGCCGAATGTCTATGTATGCTAATACGGTGTATGCTGCACGCCCTATTCTTGAACCTCCTCTATGTCATGTGTATGTAAATGGACATCGGGCAGAGGCCCTTTTGGACTCAGGCAGTATAGTGACCCTCGTTCATGGGTCGCTGATCTCGGGGTCGGAGTCCACGGAGAGGGAGGTTGGGATTGTGTGTATACATGGTGAACTCCGCAAATATCCAACAGCAGAGGTATGCCTCTCCACTTCGTGCGGGGACGTGACGCATGTGGTAGGAGTGGTGAAAACCCTACCATATGGGGTAGTAATGGGAAGGGATTTTCCGTTGTTTTGGTACCTGGGGGATAGAAATAATACCTTTTCCAAAGCAAAAATAAATCTGGGTGCGGAGCCCGATGATCCCGAGTCGGTGATACCTGCTGTAGGGATCGCCGACCTTGGGACAGGGGGAGACCCTGACAGGGGTCCACTAGAGGTGTTGGCAGGGGAAAGTGAAGAGACTGTAGCGATCCCGGAGCTGGAAACATCCCGGGAGGACTTCAGGATGGCCCTGCTAAGGGATCCTACTCTCTCCCAGGCGTGGGAGAATGTAAAAGAGGTGAATGGGGTGGCCCAACAACCAGGGGCAGAAGTTGTCTTTCCCCGCATGGCGGTTTATAATGATTTACTCTACTGAATAGACAAAAGCAGGGAAGAGATAGTAGAACAACTGGTCGTGCCACAAACCCATCGTCAGGCAGTGCTTAACATGGCTCACACACACCCCCTGGGGGGACACTTAGGGGCTACCAAGACACAAGAGCGTATTTTACGGAGGTTCTTTTGGCCAGGAGTGTACGCAGATGTACGGAAATTCTGTGAATCCTGCCCGGACTGCCAACTGACCTCGCCCATTGCGAGTTTCCGGAGTCCATTGGTGCCTCTTCCAATTATAGAGGAACCTTTTGAACGGATCGCAATGGATCTGGTAGGGCCCCTGGTAAAATCCGCACGCGGTCACCAACACATATTGGTGGTTGTGGATTACGCCACACGCTATCCAGAGGCCATTCCGCTGCGCCATACCTCCGCGAAGCTTATTGCTCGGGAGTTATTTGCCATATTTTGTCGTCTTGGGTTACCAAAGGAGATCCTTACTGACCAGGGGACCCTGTTTATGTCCAAGGTGACAAAAGAATTATGTAAACTGTTGAAAATAAAGCACCTGCGCACATCGGTGTACCATCCGCAAACCGATGGGCTGGTCGAGCGGTGCAACAAAACCCTTAAGTCCATGCTTAAAAAAGTGGTTGCCAAGGACTGGGACATGCTGTTGCCCTATCTTATGTTTGCGCTCCGAGAGGTGCCGCAGGCATCCACGGGTTTTTCGCCATTCGAGTTGCTTTATGGCAGACACCCTAGGGGCTTGCTGGACGTAGCCAAGGAAACATGGGAACAGGAGCCCACCCCATATAAAAGTGTGATTGAACATGTGGCTCTAATGCAAGACCGCATCGCAGCGGTTTTGCCTATTGTAAAAGAACATCTAACGAGGGCACAAGGGGCGCAAAGGCGCACTTATAACACACGAGCCACCATCAGATCTTTTGATGTAGGGGATCGGGTCTTGGTTTTGGTGCCCACGGCCGAGAGTAAACTGTTGGCCAAATGGCAGGGGCCGTGTGAGGTTCGGGAAAAGGTGGGGGAGGTGAACTACCGAATATACCAGCCGGGGAGGAGGAAGCCGGAACAACTGTATCATATTAACTTGCTTAAAGCCTGGAAAGACCGTGACTGTATGGTGACGGGAGTAACACCGGTGGGTCCTGGAGGGAACCTGTAGTGCCACCCATCCTGGGAACAGAAGGGAGTGTACACTTAGGCGACACCCTCACTAAACTGCAGCGTCGGGAGGTTCGGAAGTTGGTACAGCAGAACTCGGATGTGTTTTCCGAGATACCCGGCCGTACTTCGGTTATCCAACATGACATTGTCACCGAGCCTCGAGTAAAGGTGCGTATTAAACCGTACCGAGTGCCTGAGGCCCGGAGACAAGCCATTGCAGCAGAGGTGAAACAGATGGTTACCCTAGGGGTGATCGAGGAATCAAAGAGTGACTGGGCTAGTCCCATTGTGCTGATTCCAAAACCCGACGGATCGCTACGTTTCTGCAATGACTTCCGGAGATTGAATGAGGTTTCCAAGTTTGACCTTTACCCTATGCCCCGGGTGGACGAACTTATTGAACGGTTGGGAAAGGCTCAATATTTCACGACGCTTGACCTTACCAAAGGCTATTGGCAGGTGCCGCTGACAGAGTCAGCCAAGGAAAAAACGGCCTTTATTACACCAGAGGGGCTCTATCACTATGTTGTCTTGCCTTTTGGTTTACATGGAGCCCCGGCTACTTTCCAAAGACTGATGGACATAGTGTTGGAACCCCATCAGAAGTACGCATCCGCCTATCTAGACGACATAATTACACACAACCATGGATGTCAATGGACACCCACATATACGAGTGACACGAAAGACAGTAAAAAAGACACCTTTATTAATATTGATTAAAAAAGTTTAAAACAGACAAAAGGTACCGTAAACAGAGAGGGACACAGTCAGGAAAAGTTACCAAAGATTAATGGTTTTTCAGGTGACCAAAATTATACACCTGCACCGGCATACCTGTTAGACTAATTGCAATATCCTGCGCTGCTCATTGGTTATAATGAATCACTACTGAATTGCTGTGCAGATGGAATTCCACCAACCTGCAGAGCATATGTGTGAATATTGATCAACAACCATGTGCAGAACACAGAGTGCAGCAATAAAGTATTCCACCTGCAGTGAAGATCCACTTACTGCCCCTCACCCATCCAGATCCACACATTGTCCGTGCATGGCATATATATGAATCATGCCAATATCAGTCACACCCCTAAGTGGGGCAACCTTCCAAGTTGGAACTGTCTATGCGATATAACGTTCACCAAAACAAGTAAGGTGAACAAAAATACAGCTTAATAAAGCATAATACATGCCAGGCACAAGCAACTGAGTAGATACCAAGGGGGGAAGGGGGAGTGGTAATGCAGGCAGACTTAAACAGGCAAGACGGTAAATAACAGGTACATTGAAAATGGAAATAACAAATTACATCACCTGAAAATATCCTGCCGCGGCCCTCACACTCCGACACGTGTTTCGCAGTTGCTTTAGGACATGAGGTTGGTAACTATCTAGACGACATCATCATCTTCAGTTCCGATTGGCAGACCCACTTGTCCCAGGTCCAGGCCGTCGTTAACTCCCTGCGGGCGGCAGGGTTGACTGCAAACCCAAAGAAATGTGCAATCGGTCAGGAGGAAGCCCGCTATTTGGGGTACGTGATTGGCCGCGGGGTGATCAAACCTCAAGTAAATAAAATAGAGGCCATCCAAAAGTGGCCCAGACCAGTGTCCACTAAACAGGTGAGAGCGTTCCTCGGCATTGTCGGGTATTACCGGCGGTTTATACCGGACTTTGCTGGGAGAACAGCAGCTTTGACCGATCTGCTGAAGGGGAAAAAGGCGGCTATGGTACGCTGGACCCCTCAGGCTGAGGAAGCGTTTCAGTCCATGAAGACTGCCTTGTGTGGTCAACCTGTCCTCATTAGCCCCGATTTCGGTAACACCTTCCTGGTACAAACAGATGCCTCCGAGGTGGGTCTGGGTGCCGTACTCTCGCAAGAGGTGAACGGAACTGAGAATCTGGTTACCTATTTGAGCCGGAAACTGCCCCGGCAGAAAAGAATTATAGCGTAGTGGAGAAGGAGTGCTTGGCTATTAAATGGGCCTTGGAGTCCCTGCGCTATTATTTGCTCGGGCGACAGTTTCGGTTGGTAACGGACCACGCGCCCCTCGTCTGGATGAGAAATGCGAAGGAACGGAATGCCCAGGTCACCCGCTGGTTCCTGTCCCTTCAGAATTTCAGTTTTACGGTAGAACATCGGGCCGGTTCGTCCCAGGGCAATGCCGATGCCGTGTCTCGGGCGGCCTGTTTGGGTGCGTCCGTTCATCCCCTCGGGTTTGAACGGAGGGGGGGGGTATGTGAGATAGCGGGGCCATTGATATGTGACGGACGGTACGTATCTCCCAGAATGCGCACAGAAACATATTAGAGCCCTACATAGTGGTCAGTCCGGAAACCTCCAGGCCGGGTTATGCAGGTGGCTCATGTCCACAGTTCTCATTTAAAAGCTCTTTGTAAAGGCCTGGGTGGGGCAGAGCGTGTTGTGTAAGCTGCAGAGCAGGAAACTGAAGAGAGTTCAGGCCTGTGTGGAACTATAACACAGGTCTGTGGACCCCCGGGAATAGCAAAACGGAATATAGTAAGACCGTCTCCTACGGCAAGCCGTGCCTGTGTGACGGGGAACCATATGGACTGTGAGTACCCGGCTGTGTTCCGGATGACTTTTCCTGTACAGCAAGGACAATAAAACTGTTTGGATCAGACTGTTTTGGGTCACTGCCTCATTGTCGTCCTGGGGGACCCCCACCCCGCTACAATGGAAAAAATGGATTCTTGCTATGGTATCCCTTGGAGTTTCCTCGGAAATATGTCTGGGTCTCGGGAGTCTGTGTATTCTGTCGATAATAAGTTCTAATTCTTTAACAGAAGGTAATACAGCACATATGATGCTTTTCAAGAATTCGGAAAGTCCTTTCGGGGGTACGGATTCTGGGATGCCTCTTATCTTGACATTGTTTCTACGATTTCGATCTTCCATATCCGCAATCTTGGCTCTTAATTGGCGGATTTCGTTCTTCATTGTTGCTTGCTCCAAGTCTACTGATTGGCTGTTATCCTCAATTTTTTTTATTCTATCTTCATGCTCTGAGAACCTGTTGTTGTTAGAGTCAATGCTGGCTTGCAAAAGCTTGTTTTGATTCTGAAACAGAATATTACATTTTTCGAACATTGTTGCCATTGCGCTTTTCACAAAATTTTCATAGGCGTTTTTATCAGACGAAGCGATATCCTCAAAGTTGATGACATGATTTATTGTATTGCCATTATTATCGTCTGAATGTTCCATTCTAATCTTGTTTTTTGCTGGACTCTGTGTTGGGGATGACTCCGAATCTGATTTATATTCGCCATCCGAATGGGGGTTAGCTATCCTTGATCTGTCCGAATCGGGTTCCTTTCTTTTTTGAGTTTGGTATGTGATGTCCATTGTGCTATCTTCTAAATCTCTTTAGAGCAGGAAAATCACTGTCTGTATAGGGAGAAACTGAGACGGCCTTGATATGTTGAGACACATTGGGAGAGCTAATGCTTCTTGCAGTGTCATGGAGTTGAGTGACTAGTGATACCAGTTTTATCTCCTTTTGTGGTGCAGATTTGCTGCTTGATTGTGCAGATGGTTTCAGTGGGGATTTAGTAGTGTTCTATTTGGTTTGTTGTGTACTTCTTTCCATTTTGCTATTTGTAGTTGGAGTTGGTTTTGACATTTTGTGCTGGTGTAATTACAGTTATAGTATTTGACTACTGTTAGCAATGTTTATTTTAGTCTTGACGGTTCAGTAGCTGAGACCTCTGATTAACTTCAACCTTATGGGAATATGCAGAAATGTCTGTTATTTGTTAATCTTACAAGGAATATGCACTTGTCAGGGCTTTGTTGTTGAATAGGCTATAGACAAGCTGTTTAGGGATCCTGCAGCTCTCCTTGGGTAGTTGTTTTTAACTGAAGTCTGTTATTGATCTTTGTTTATGCTGGTTTGCTGATGCTCACAAATAGTTGGCAGCAAGACCTTTGTCACAGTAGGGTATTATACAGTGAGTTGCAGGCTGAATGCTGCACAGGGTTGCTTTGCAGTACAATAAGTTTTAAAAGCAGTTGTATAGTTTATTATATAGGAGAATCTCCTATTTACAGGGTGATATAAAGTCAGGGCCGCCCTACCTTCACCACTTAAGCTGGTGTCACACACAGCGACAACGACAACGACGTCGCTGCTACGTCACCATTTTCTGTGACGTTGCAGCGACATCCCGTCGCTGTCGCTGTGTGTGACATCCAGCAACGACCTGGCCCCTGCTGTGAGGTCGCCGGTCGTTGCTGAATGTCCAGCTTCATTTTTTGGTCGTCACTCTCCCGCTGTGACACACACATCGCTGTGTGTGACAGCGAGAGAGCGACGAAATGAAGCGAGCAGGAGCCGGCGTCTGGCAGCTGCGGTAAGCTGTAACCAGCGTAAACATCGGGTAACCAAGGGAAGACCTTTCCCTGGTTACCCGATATTTACCTTCGTTACCAGCCTCCGCTCTTGCTGCCAGTGCCGGCTCCTGCTCTGTGCACATGTGGCTGCAGTACACATCAGGTAATTAACCCGATGTATACTGTAGCAAGGAGAGCAAGGAGCCAGCGCTAAGCAGTGCGCGCGGCTCCCTGCTCTCTGCACTGTGACATGTAGCTGCAGCACACATCGGGTTAATTAACCCGATGTGTACTGTACCTAGGAGAGCAAGGAGCCAGCGCTAAGCGCGACTCCCTGCTCTCTGCACATGTAGCACAGCGACGTTATGATCGCTGCTGCTTCTGCTGTGTTTGGCAGCTAAGCAGCGATCATAACAGCGACTTACAAGGTCGCTGTTACGTCACCGAAAATGGTGATGTAACAGCGACGTCGTTGTCGCTGTCGCTTAGTGTGAACCCAGCTTTAGTGGCTTGTTGATTTATTTGTTAATCCCTTTCAAAGATAAAGTTCAGCTCCAGCAAGAATAAAGCTGGGTTTACACACTGCAACATCGCAAAGGACATCGCTGTAACGTCACCAGTTTTGTGACGTAACAGCGACCTCCCTAAGTCTCTGTTGAGTCGCTGGTGAGCTGTCAAACAGGCAAACCTGGCCAACAAGGCAACAGCGATCCGGACCTGCAGAGCGACCTAGCTGGTTGTTGGGGACGTTGATAAGCAGCTTTTTGAAAGGGAAGTTGCTAACAAAGTCGCTGCAAAGTCTTTCACACACTGAAACTTTCTAGCGATGCATGCTGCACAGCGGGAAACAAAGGACCTAGGAATGGTCCTGAATGATTTGTAGCGATCAGCAACTTCACAGCAGGGGCCAGGTCGCTGATGTGTTTCACACACTGCAACATCGCAAACGACATCGCTATTGCGTCACAAAACCGGTGACGTTACAGCGATGTCGTTTGAGATGTTGCAGTGTGTAAACCCAGCTTAAGCAACTTCACCACAGGGGTTAATTAGCATATGCAATGCTGCAGAGATTCTGGCCCTTGCAGTTTGAGAGAAGTGGTGGAGGGGGAGAAATGGAGCTGCGGGGAAAAGGCTCCTGCTCAGCCCAGTTATGTCTCCCACTGTGTTAACAGTTATATCCCCTGAATCAGGCCTAGTGTGATAAATTGTGCCCCCCTGGCCCAGGTTTATATGCACTCACCAGTGCTTGTTCTGTGTCCACTGTTCCTCGGGCCTTCTGTGCTGTGATAGTGCCTGCTATATTCTGTGATATCTCAGGCTAGGAGAGCCCGATTTAGATAATTTTGGTACCGAAATGATCCAGAGAAAGTCCTCTTGTGCACTGTGTTGTTCAATAAATGCTAAGGTCCATCCAAGTTGCTGTATTTTGTAGCTTTGTTGAGTGAAACACAGAGCAGAGTATTTTCACTTCCTCATCACTCTGCAGCCGGCCACGCCCATTAATCAATATGGCGTTCTTTTATCATCTGCCAAAGTTACACAAAAATCCAGTTAACCCCCCCAGGGCGCCCTATTATTTCGGGCATTAACTCACTCACAGCCAATTTGGCCGCATATGTTGACCAAATAATGCAACCGCATGTATTAAGTCTCAAAAGCCACCTCAGAGACTCCTCTCACCTGATAGATATTATCAATGACATTCCATGGAAACATCCTTACCTTTTTGTAAGTATTGATGTATCTGCATTGTACTCTAATATTGCACATGATTTGGGTCTATTTAGTCTTTGGTATTTCCTCAAAAGAGACCTCAGAATCCCTGCCTTACAAAAAGAATTTCTCGTTGAAGCAATGAGTTTCATTCTACATAATAATTTTTTTTTACCTTCTCAGATAAGCTGTACCATCAACGCCTCGGTACAGCAATGGGATCTAAAGCAGCATGTTCTTATGCTAATTTATTTATGGGTCTCTTTGAAACTCTCCATATATTAGATGGCCATTATGTTAACATTATAATCGTTTATAGAAGATTTATAGACGATTTGTTTTTAATTTGGGATAATGAACATGGCAATATAGAATCCTTCCTTGGTTCACTCAAAAATAACACTTGGGGTCTTGAATTCACACCCAACCATTGACAATAAGACCATTCACTTTCTTGATTTAACTATCTATCATAAGGATAATAGAATTTTTACCAAAACGTATTTTAAACAAGAAGATGCCAACAGCTACATTAATTATAAGAGTGAACATTATAGGATATGGCTGCAGAACATTCCTATCAATCAATATAAAAGAATAAGGAGAAACTGTACGACAAAGGAAGATTTTAAAACACAGGTAGACATCCTAAGAGACCGTTTCCAAGAAAAAGAATACCCTAAAGCCTTGGTTAAAAAAGCTTACAACGCAACTAGGATTTTTGAACAAAAAGAGCTATTAATCTCCAAAAAATCCCTGCAGTCAGAGAGCAAGATGGATGATTTTAACCACTTGGAAAACATCTTTTCCCTCAATTTTTTTAACCACTTTTAGTAGTGATAATTTCAGGATTAGAAATATATTCGATAAACATTGTGATGTACTTTTAAACTACCCTATTTTGAAGTACATTTTGCCCACTCATCCTGGCATTACTTTTAGGAGAGCCCCTACTATTAAAAATATATTAGCTCCCAGCAGATTAAGAGAGCTTCAGGTAACTAAAACCCTGACCTCTTTGATTGGATCTTTTAGATGTAACACTAAAAACGGTTTATGCTATAAGAGCATATGCCACAAAAGGACATGTTTTTGTTCCCATAAAAAGTCTGAAAATTTCCCTATAAGAGACCACCTAACATGCCTTTCAGAGCATGTTATTTACTTAGTTGACTGTATTTGTGCCAAACAATATGTAGGAAAGACCTGCTTTGCACAACAGACTAAATTTGCATAGGCATAATGTAAAAATTCTGTATATGTTACATGGCCTTTCCAAGCACTGTGCCCTGTTTCACAACAAAACAATGTCTTTCAAAATTACTCCCATAGAGCATATTCCAAAAACCATAGAAAAGAGTCAATGACACTACCTTGATGCAAAAAACAGTATATAAATTTTATTAAACACTTATATAAACAAGCGCAATTAAAAGGTTCAAGACGTGCTGGTAAGGATACAAAAAATGGTGGAACATGTACCACACTGCTGGCTATATATATAGTAGGCAAATCAGCCTATGGCTGGGAAATCCGTATCATAAGTGGTAACATTAAAGGAGGCACTCAGTGGTTACCCTTTAGAGTACATAAAGTGCAGCATAATGCAGGGATGTAATTAATGCTAGGCAGAGGGCCAGTAAAAAGTGTCTATTATGCAGA
The DNA here is from genome assembly GCF_048569485.1 of Anomaloglossus baeobatrachus. Lineage (NCBI taxonomy): Eukaryota > Metazoa > Chordata > Amphibia > Anura > Aromobatidae > Anomaloglossus > Anomaloglossus baeobatrachus. The sequence continues at coordinate 307,091 of NW_027443058.1, forward strand.
GCCTATCGCTCCAGAATGAAAAAGGGGGGGAACTCAATTCCACTGCTGCTCGTACCGGTAACCAACAGAGGCATAAGTTTATAAAGGGTTAAGAAGGACACATACCCATAATAGCCAAGTCAGCAAGATAGAGGTGCAGCTCCACAGACCCCAACGCGTTTCGCGAGGGCTTCTTCACAAGGGGGTCGCAAGACTTTGTGAAGAAGCCCTCGCGAAACGCGTGGAGCTGCACCTCACTTATGCCTCTGTTGGTTACCGGTACGGGCAGCAGTGGAATTGAGTTCCCCCCCCCCTTTTTTCATTCTGGAGCGATATGCTCTGCATAATAGGCACTTTTTACTGGCCCTCTGCCTAGCATTAATTACATCCCTGCATTATGCTGCACTTTATGTACTCTATAGGGTAACCACTGAGTGCCTCCTTTAATGTTACCACTTATGACACGGATTTCCCAGCCATAGGCTGATTTGCCTACTATATATATAGCCAGCAGTGTGGTACATGTTCCACCATTTTTTGTATCCTTACCAGCACGTCTTGAACTTTTTAATTGCACTTGTTTATATAAGTGTTTAATAAAATTTATATACTGTTTTTTGCATCAAGGTAGTGTCATTGACTCTTTTCTATGGTTTTTTGAACATGTTTATGGAGTCTCTACCAGGGATTACGTATCCTTTTTGTCCTGTATTGGGGTTATGGTGATCAGTTGTGACCACCAAAAATTTCCCCCACATGGTCTTGTTCAGATGTTGCTTATATTCATAGAGCATATTCCGCCTAATATACCAAATAGGTTGGAAATGCTAAGTAAAAAAGAGACTTTTTGGATTCATAAACTTGACACCTTAAAACCTGCGGGTTTGAATGAAATAACTGATCTCTTCTAGTAACTTGTGGTGTTTTTTTTAAAGGATTGTTCTTTTAATCATTATCCCATACATTTGTACTTTTATATTAACTGAAGAGTTTTTTATTTCCCCTTTTTACCCTTTCAGATATATATATATATATATATATATATATATATATATATATATATATATATAGTCATATGAAAACATTTGGGCACCCCTATTAATGTTAACCTTTTTTCTTTATAACAATTTGGGTTTTTGCAACAGCTATTTCAGTTTCATATATCTAATAACTGATGGACTGAGTAATATTTCTGGATTTAAATGAGGTTTATCGTACTAACAGAAAATGTGCAATCCGCATTTAAACAAAATTTGATCGGTGCAAAAGTATGGGCACCTCAACATAAAAGTAACATTAATATTTTGTAGATCCTCCATTTGCAAAAATAACAGCCTCTAGTCGCTTCCTGTAGCTTTTAATGAGTTCCTGGATACTGGATGAAGGTATATTTGACCATTCCTGTTTACAAAACAATTCCAGTTCAGTTAAGTTTGATGGTCGCCGAGCCTGGACAGCACGCTTCAAATCATCCCACAGATTTTCAATGATATTCAGGTCTGGGGACTGGGATGGTCATTCCAGAACATTGTAATTGTTCCTCTGCATGAATGCCTGAGTAGATTTGGAGCGGTGTTTTGGATCATTGTCTTGCTGAAATATCCATCCCCTGCGTAACTTCAACTTCGTCACTGATTCTTGCACATTATTGTCAAGAATCTGCTGATACTGAGTTGAATCCATGCGACCCTCAACTTTAACAAGATTCCCGGTGCCGGCATTTGCCACACAGCCCCA